>NC_056756.1:41102819-41453819 GCF_018687715.1 Carya illinoinensis
TATTCATATATATACATATATATTATATACACATGACATGAAATATAAAGAGATTTAAAATTAAAAATGATACCTAATATAAAGAATAGAATAATTCGAAATTAAAATACCCAACTTTGCTGAAGTGTGATGTCAGTCCGGCCCACTGATGATTCACAGTGACATGACGATTGAACTACGATGCATACGCCTATGATGCATCATGCATGCGTTTGTGTGTATGTATATATGTATATATATATATATATATATATATTAAGCATGCATCCAATTGCTTATATATGTAATGTGACTTTTTCAATTATGGATGATTGATTAAGGGTAGGATCATGCATGCAATAGACAGGGACGGATGTGAAATTAAATTACGACTTTGATCTAGTCTCCAAGATGGGTTGCGTTCACAAGCTAAATTATTACTCTTTAAGAAAATTTAGCTGTACCTATTGTGTTGTCAAGGACTCCACATCACCATTAAATGTACCTATATATATATATATATATATATAAATTTATCATGTATGAACTTGCCACTACAAATACGGTCTTTAGTGATATTACGATAATGTATCCGCTGAAAATAAAATAAGTAATAGCAACGGCTAAGCATATTAATAGGAAGTTCATCTCTCGGATCTATCTTTATTGTTTTTTTTTTTTTTTTGGGTTCTTTATTATTAATATTATTAATTAAAATAAAAAAAAGAGTTTGTCTCTTGGATATATGTTCGTAGAGGTTGAGTTATTTTTTTATATGAAATGTGAGGTTGAATCTCTATTTAGATATAAAATATTATCTCTTAGACATTTGTCTGTAGCGAATATCAACAATAATGATAACAATTTTCCTTAAAAAAGAAGAAACATTAACAAGGACAATAAATTCAAATGGCAACAATAAATGTCCTTGAAAAAATAAACCATTAGCGAGGAAAAAATATTTCGTTGCCATTCATCGAGAAATTTCAATGGCTGACTAACGAAGAAAAATTGTTACAATTAATTTTTATCAACAAAAAATTGGCTAATACTATAGTAATTTCATAGTGTGTGGTATGAAATTAGTATTTAAATTTTCTTATACCAAGAGCACGTGACTTTGACTACCGCGTATGGATAGTGATCACCAACCAAATTACTTGTTTGCGTTATTATACAAAGGGGATATAAAATCTTCCATTGTAATTAATTATATATATATGAAATTAACATAAAATTAGAATTTCAAGATACAGTTAATTATTCAATTAACGAATTGTTGAGTACCTAAATAATAATAAAAAAAAATGAGAAAGCACCATTAATTGTTAAAATCTCTGATAGCTATTAATTAGTGAATTTAAATATAATTGTGCTATTTTGAACACTAATAAATATTTCTCTTATATATTGACCATTCTTCTTTTCTCACTTGAGTCCACATCGATCACGGGCCCCCTTCTGCAGCCGATAAGTTCTACGTATTCAACAAATATCAATGATCATTGGGCCGCGGACTGGGTCTTCCTCTAGAAATAATATATTTGCGTATTCAACACGCGGCATGGTGCCATCATCTAACATAAAAGTGTCTTTCAAAATTTAATTTTTATCAAAATTTTAAAAATTTTTGGGTGGCCTTAATTAGTACTTCCTTTCCTGCTACCACATCATCTAACATAAAATAATATTAATTGATATTCTAAATTTTTTTCAATAACTCTAATATTAATATATATGGTCCAGTACTCTATTTTGAATTTTCCTTCATACCCCCATCGATCCTAGCCCATAAAAGGACCAGCATCTATGGGAAGTCTTGCAAGAGACCAAAACAAAAACTTTGAGAAGCGAAGATTTTCTTGAAAAAACAATGAGTTTGCGTAGGATGTTCTTGGAATTAGTTATTTGTGTTGCTGTGATACTGTCGGAAATGGGTGCTGCAGCTGTAGATAAATTTCAAATAGCCAAGCCTAACTGTCTGGATCGGTGTGGAGATGTTCAAATTCCATATCCATTTGGTACAACTAAACGTTGCTCCCTGAATGGGGATTTCTTCTTGAGATGTAACGATTCGTCCGGCCAACTAATAGCCGGTATAAATTTGGCTGTCGCAAAGATTTCCATCATGGACGGCGAGCTTGACATCTTGATGTATGTAGCCAATCAGTGTTACGAGATTAATGGTGTACTTGGGGATAACAACAATCCCTGGCTCAGCTACCCGGCTTTCACAGTTTCCAACACCAAAAACAGGTTCTTCACCATCGGCTGTGACACTTACGCCTACCTCAATGCTTACCGAAACAATGAACGGTTCTCCATAGGCTGCATGTCTATATGTCGAAGTCTTCAAAATGTCGAAAATGGATCTTGCACTGGGATTGGGTGTTGCCAGGTTGAAATCCCAAAGGGACTGAAGAACTTTACTTTGGATCCTCGTAGCTATCGCAAACACATAAATGTCTCTGAATTCAATCCATGCAGCTTTGCTTTTGTGACTAGACCAGAAGAGTTCAATTTCTCCTCTGTTTATCTTAAAAGCCTGCGAGAGAAAGAGACCTATCCAATGGTTCTTGATTGGGCAATCGGTGATGAAAAGTGTGACACTGCTCAAAACAAGCCAGATTACGTATGTGGAGGGAACAGCTCATGTGAAAATCCCCCAAACGGGGTCGATGGGTATCGTTGCAAGTGCAAAGAAGGTTATGAAGGAAACCCATACCTCCCTGATGGTTGCCAAGGTACGTTCGTATGAGTTGCACATGCATCTAACAAAAGCTTCTTCAAAATCTGAAGGAATACTCGCTATAAGAAAAATAGATTTTTGTGACTATTATTTTACAACCAAAATGATTATTTCCAACGAAAACGAGTAACTAAACAACTTTTATGTAGAATCATGAAACTTTTGTTGAGATTTGAGTAGTTTCAAATTATTATATGCTTGCTCTTGGTTTTGATTATGCTATAGATGTATACGCGCTAATTTCTTCAATTTCCTAATAATTATAAATTGCGGGCCGCCTTGATAATCTTATGTTATTTTCCTTATATTTAATGGGTTCGAAGTTCGAAAGTAGTACTCATGATCATGTGCGTTTAGTTTGCTAATGAAGCATCGATCTTAATTAATATTGTATTATTGCTGTGTTTCAGATATTAATGAGTGCGAAGCATATCCGAATCCCTGCGATATTACTACATCAAGATGCAACAACATTGATGGGGATTTTACATGTACGTGCCTCGACGGATACGAAGACGATGGGAAGATCATGAACGGAAAAGGTTGCAGACTTAAAGCCGGGGCCAACCGATCAAAGATTAATATCATTATTCCACTCGGTAAGTAGGCAGAATATTAATCCATTCACCTATAGATAGATAGATACCAGTTGGTTGTACAGTCACAATCCATGCATTTAATTGGCCTCTTTGGTCAACATGATTGCCAGCTGCATGGACATTGACAATGTAAGAATAATAGCAAGAGCAGTCCTTGGTATAAAAGCAAGAGCACAAGTCAAAAAATTGATGAATTAGAGTCACTTAATGCTAGTTTAATTACTACTTTGAACAAAAAGTAATCAATCCCATGCATGGATCTGTTTCGTATAATTTTTTTGTTTTATTTTTAAAATATGGCGTACTCATAGACAAATTAAAAGGAAATAAAGGGATTTGCTCCTGTCAGGAGTACTTAAGTCATGTAAAACCCAGGTATTACACCTTTCAATATTCTTGACGAGCTCTCTCAACAGTCTACAAATTTTACAATGAGCTGAAATGCATTATTCTTTCGGTCTGTATTTGCCAAAATAGAACTCAAGTCTTGAATGAGCTAGTTGCCTAACTATTTGATTCGCACTAACTTTGTTGTACTATTTATGGAAACAAAGATAACATGCTTGAGTATGTGCAGCTGTCGGCATTGGCCTCATAGGATTGTTCATGGGAGGTTCTTCAATATATTGTGGACTCCAAAGAAGAAAATTCATCAAGCTAAAAGAGAAATTTTTCCAACAAAATGGAGGCTCATTGTTACAAGAAAAACTCTCGAATTATAGAGCTTCTACGGAGGTTGCCAAAATCTTCAGTGTGGAGGAATTGGAAAAAGCTACCAACAATTTCGATAAGAGCAAAATCCTTGGTGAAGGAGGCTATGGAACTGTTTATAGAGGAGTCTTATTGGACAACAAAATTGTTGCCATTAAGAAATCAAAAATCTGTGACAAGACTCAAATTGAGCAATTCATAAATGAAGTTATTGTGCTTACCCAAATTAACCATAGAAATGTGGTTAGGATGTTGGGTTGTTGTCTAGAAACAGAGGTCCCGTTACTAGTCTATGAATTCATCACAAATGGGACTCTTTCTAGTCACATTCATGATAGGAACCTATCATCCTCATTGTCATGGGAAAAACGTTTGAAGATAGCATCAGAAACTGCAGGGGCACTTGCATACTTGCATTCTTCAACTTCTGTGCCGATTTTACATAGAGATGTGAAAACTGCAAATATACTTTTAGATGAAAACTATTCAGCAAAAGTGGCTGACTTTGGAACTTCAATTTTGGCCCCTCTTGATCAAACTGAATTATCTACATTGGTAAAGGGAACTTTTGGATATTTAGACCCAGAATACTTTTATAGTAACCAGCTTACAGAAAAAAGTGATGTTTACAGTTTTGGTGTTGTTGTGGCGGAGTTGCTGACAGGTAAGAAAGCGCTTTCTTTTGATAGGCCTGAAAAGGATAGAAGTTTGGCAATGTATTTTAACTCTGCTGTAAAAGAGGATCGCTTGCATCAAATTCTTGACGATCAAATTGTCAATGATGGCAATATTAATGTGATAGATGAGGTTGCTAATATTGCAAAATCGTGCTTAAGTGTAAGAGGGGAGGATAGGCCAACGATGAAGGAAGTGGCAATGGAGCTAGAAGGATTGAGAATTATGGGAAAACATCCATGGGTAAAGGCTGATCTTTATACAGAGGAGACTGAATACTTGCTTGGGGCACCTACACACTCGTTCAACATTGATGTCTACAATGGTTCTTCCTCTACCATCACAACAGACGTTGGGCTTGAAAGTATGAGGAACCAAGTCGTGAAACCATTAGACGACGGCAGATGATGAGCTAGCTAGTTCATGGCCAATACATACATCATGATCTTCACCAATTGATCAAATTTATTACTTATACATATATATGTATCTCTAATATTTTTTCGTGTTTAATGTCTCAATTTTCTTGCCGCACACCTTCGTTTTCTTTTTTTGTAATAAGGCTCCGTTATCAATTGATATACCGTAGAGAAATCTTTTAAATGATGTTATCTTCATTCTGTTTTTTCTTTTTTCTTTTTTTCCTTTTTTTGTTATCAATATTACTTAGATATTTTATATATTACCCTTTCTTTTATCGATGCTACTTAGTTACATATTATATATATATATAT
The DNA here is from genome assembly GCF_018687715.1 of Carya illinoinensis. Classification (NCBI taxonomy): domain Eukaryota; kingdom Viridiplantae; phylum Streptophyta; class Magnoliopsida; order Fagales; family Juglandaceae; genus Carya; species Carya illinoinensis. The sequence goes on from NC_056756.1 coordinate 41,108,267, forward strand.
ATATTATATACTAATATTATTACTCCATTGAAGTAAGGACTTTAAGCATACAAGTGGGCCCAATGTATATCACTGATCGTCGCCTAATTGACAAGTGAACGTTCACTCAACCTCCTCAAGTGGTCCTTTTTTTTTTTTTGGATTTTTCCTAATTGACAAGTCTCCTGTATATGTTTCATATGTATATCAATCATGCAGTCTAATTCCTTACTAACATGGAAATTTTAATTTTTGAACAAATCAAACTTGGCGACTTGACGAGCAAATTATTGAAGCGATTAAAACAAAAAACAATGTACATGAAGGAACTTGTATTGATATAACAATTCATTGAACCTGATGATAGACTTGTGTGCTCGAGCTGACGAGGATAGGGACTGAGCAAAGAGCAGCTATCAGAAAGCTGGATTTTAAGCAAGCCGACGATCGAGTCCACATACATCCATATCCAGCCAGTCTACGTCACTACAAAAAAAATGACCTCATTTTGATTGTTAATAATCTTTTTACCACTATAAATTAATCGTAAAAGGTCATTTTTCTTGTAATGCGTATAGGAACTGGCCGAGTGATCAAATATAAATAATGACCTACCTTCTCAGGCGTTGACCGAGAGTCTACCCCCTCAAACACTTCTCAGCAAGTCCTACATTTTTTCTTTCCATTCTCTTGTAAATATAAATATGTAGATATTAACAAAAAATAATATTCATAAATTAATGTGGATATATTTGTTAAAATTTTATTCATAACCAGTTTACTTTAACAAATTATATCAATTTAAATTTATTTTTATGATATTTATAATAAACAAAGAATGATCTATTTTCATTATAATTTTTTTGTTTTTTTATTTTTATTTTTTATTTTTTGTAACAACACAAAAGGTTAACTGCTTCACATGATTAAAGTGTAAATGCATATCGAACAAATTAAACAAGGTAGGCGAGTTCCCCAGCCAGCACCATGATTGAAGCGGTCGACTCACAAGAAAAAGAACATGAATTTGTTAAGAGAATGATATTTATAGTCATGAGTGTGCAACATATAATTTTTTTAAAAAATGATAAGTAACATAGAATTCACATGAAAAAAATCTAATCTTTGAATAATGAACTCTACTCTTTTTTAAAATAATTATTTGGCACTTGTATGTTCTATAACTGTATCTAACCTTATTTATTTGGTAATCGACAACGCGTTAACTAAAATATGCAAAACCACATGGGAACTCAACAAAATAAAGGTGGAAATTAAAAGATAATTATATTCATACATACAAATAAAGAAAATCAAAGCCGCGAAGAATTTGTAGGATGATCAAATTAAATTTGGTAACCAAGTCTCTCGTCTTCTACTGGATAGCTAGTACGATTCTACGGACGTACAGTCAGCGTACTTGGGGGCCTCTCCTTATTTTGAGGATAAGTATCAATTTCGCTTCATTTTAATTAAGAACCACTAACGAGTTTTTAACGGGATTAATATATTATAAGTAAATTGCATTGATCCTATTATCAATTTTTTTTTCCTCTAAAACTATCACCATTTTTGGAAGGAATATTTGAGTTCCCACGACTTTAGCTAAGAGATAAAATCAATAAAAAATGAGACAGATTAACTCACTCTCCCAAGAGAAAATAGACTCATATTCCTAACAGGAGTAGGCTCCTACTCCTAGAAGGAAGCTGCTTCACATGACTTAGACTCCTAAAAGGAAAAGACTTCACAAGACTAATTAGACTCTTATCACTCTAAGAAAATAACCTCTATAAATAGTCTATAGGAGGTAACAAATCCTGAACTTCATCTTCTACATACGCTTACCCTTATATTATATTTCTGACTTTGGCATCGGAGATTCCACACGACAACCAGTGCCACTCCTTCATTTATTGTAGGTGATCTATGTGGTAGATGGCGGTGAAACACATCCTTAACAGTGGCGCCGTCAGTGGGATCTTTAAAGACTTTAACGTGATTTTCACATGCCATGCCAACCATTACGTGATCAAACCGCGATCCAGAAGGGAGCATGCAGAAATAGATACGAGGTTTTTTGGATGACAAGATTGCATTCAAAAGGCCAGATATATATATACACACATATAGAGGGACCCATGAAGCGAAGGGGACTACTGTGAGCGTGCACCAGGCACTGGGTGGTTAAGCCATGCAAGTTATGTGCTCGCGCACGGCCTAGTGGCATGAACACCTACTCAGCCCCTTTGAGGATTGTCGTGCATGGCGAATTCCATGCCCACCACCCCTATATTCTATGCATCATAGTCCAAGCCACCAGATCTAGCACCGAGACAGAGCCAAAGGGTCGCCCCACCTGTGTCTCACCTCGAACAACCCCAACCCTGAAACATGTGAAAAACCACCCATCAACTACCCAGGGACGGTTGAGGCCGCCAGTGGCCACGAATGGGCCTACCGGTGTTTTCCGTTGCCAGCGATGTGCTTCCCACACAATGGCACACTTGAATCCGACAAGCAGAGGTGGGCAACATGCTGCAAGTAGTGCCACCCGCCAACAACTCGCTAGCCCGCGAGGTTATCAACGACCACCACATAACTTGCCATCGGACTTTGCCACCAGCACTCCTCCACCCCGTAGCCCTACTCGCCTTTGCACCCAGTAAGCAGTTGGCGAGCTCAATCGGACCACGCAATCTGCCGAAGGACCAAAAGCCAAGTGCTCATGCCCCGGCAAGACAACCGTGCCCCCAGTGGCCTTAGTCGACATGCACGAGGGCCTAGCACCTCCTCTACCCGGTGAATGGAAAGGTCAGCCGCCTAGTTGAAGAGCCGGAAGGAGTCGACAGGAGCTTTCCCACCTGCTTCTCACCGGAAGGATGACTCTTTGGCCACAAATTTATCTCTAGAATATAAGGTGGGCACGAACTGGACGGGCGCGATCCACAGCACGTAATGTGCATTGTCCCATGTGCTGGCTTACGGTGCAAACCCCAACTAGGCTCACCGTGCATGGTGGGCTTGTTGCCCATCACCTCAGTGACTGGCGTGGAACAGTTCCAACCACTTGGTCGAGCGCCAGGAATGAGCCGACGGTGGTTTTCTCATCGGTATCTCGCTGTCAGAAGCCCCGGAGCATGCAGAAAACCACCCATTAGTCGCCCAGGGACTCTCTAGACTAGCGGTGGCCATGATTGAGCCCACTGGTGTTTTCTATCACCGAAGAGGTGCTTCCCACCTGGTAGCACTGCCGAATCTGATGGATGGAGACGTGGATTAGTACTGCAGGTAGAGCCACTCGCCAGCCAGCGAGCCAGTCAGCAACTGCCACATTACTCACCAGCAACCTCTGTCACTAGCACAATAACCTTCTTCCCCGTAGCTCTGCCTACTGCTTGACCCCACAAGCCATCGATGCTGCGAAAGCAATTCAAGAGACCCACGTACGCAGCAGAAGGACCACCAAAACCAGGTTCCATGCACTGGCTAGCTCATCACCAGCCACTCGCACCGCCGGAAATTTCTGTTGCCGGTGGGGGTGGTTCCTCGACTCCTGAAGTCAACCACATAGAAGGTAGAGGATATGCCACCGAACACCACCGGCCTTGCACATCGCAGTAGGCAGAGAATGCAAGCTATTTGGTTTTCTCTTTTCCTCGTGTAGGTTTTGCAACGGGCCCCATATAGTGCCTAGCGGGGTTTTGACTCCAGCAACCACGCATAGACGACAGAATGAAGATGAAACCCCCATTGGCCACTCACCGCATCGGCACGCTGCATGAACACCGTGCACCGTATGGGCAATGGAAAACAAGCTGCCAGAGTCCCACACATTGCATTCGTGAGTTGGTAGCAGCACCACCGACAGCCACCAAAACTGCTAGAGTTTCCTGTTACCAGCAGGGTAGTTCCTTCATCATGGGAGCCGCTCATGCTGGTCATAGTGCAAGAAGAGAAGGCAGCCAAGGAACCAGCAAAGCCATGCGCCGGTGAGCTTGTTGCCAACCACCGTCAAGCTCACTGGCGTCTTCTGTCACTAGAGCGGCAGTTCTCGATTACAGTAGTTTTCCTCTCAACCTATCATTGCCGTAACAATACATCATGAGGGCTGTGAATCGTGGGAACACTGGGAGCACGACAGCGGACAACCCTAGGGAACCAGCTCAACCACCATCTGCTTTGCTAGATATTTCTGTCACCAGCAATGAGGTCTAGATACCTCACGGTGCTGCTCGCCAAAGTCTCTCACCGTTCTCACCAGTAACACCGTGGAAGGCTCGCTCAACTACAATTGGCTATGAAGGTCCAATCGTCAAACCACTCAAGTAGGTTGCAAGTTGCAACAGTCAATGAGGTGCAGCTCAGAACAAAGTAGTTGCACATTGAGTTTGTTCGCAATGGAGTTTGTCAGAGCTCCTTGCCACAAGCACCAATGCTCGCCACGAAAGCTTCTTGCCATTAGTTCTCGCCACCAAGAGTTGTTTCCGTACGAAGTTCCTCTTCACAAGATGTTGCTTGCCAGTTGCCCACTCATGAGATACTCCTCACCACTTACTCATCGCATGGAGCCTTCCTTGCCAAGTTTCGCGCACCATAAGCTCCTCGACCAAATTTTGGGCGCCTACTGAAAGTCCATCTCGTTGCCCCATGGTGACCAAGCTTCACTCATCAGGAGCACCTCACGAGATTTTGGGCGTTAACTGTATTGCATCTCGCCAAAAGCATCTCACCAGGTCCATACAAGTGCAGATAATAACTCCCGATCGTTAGCTGTGTACATGACAAGTAGCGCCTCTTGGCGGGCAATAAAAGCATTTCATTACTGCCAAACCAGACCAGCGCCTTGGGCAAATAATAAGGGCAACGCCTCTCGGCGAGCAAAAAATTCAGTAGTCTCAACCTTGCAAGATTATTGCCGCAAAAGCACTCAAGGATGGACAATTTCTCCATGCAAGAATCATTCAACAGCAAACAATCCTAGTTGGGGAAGAAGTAGCAAAATTGCTCTGGCAGATACTTTGCCAGAAATTACCCAAGCAGGAAGGAACATCGGTTACAAAGCCCTGCTCGACCATCTTATTCTGTCTTCATCAAAATAGACCAATTGATAACCGTGGGCATCCCGGGCCTTCATCAATGTAAAAAGCATGGTTGCCCGTGAGCATTGCTCGTGTCACTAGCCTTCGCCACACTCTAGTGGAACTGCTCAGGTTTATAAATCTTAAACTTGTATTTTGTATTACACTAACCTATTTGGGTTTTGGTGAAAATTTATCAGGATGATTAAACTTAGCCTCCTGCCACAACAAGTTGAACATCCCTCAAAACACCAAAGGCAAAGCTTAATAGCTTGTGGTACCATGAAAAAAGGGAGCGTAGGTCCTCAGACCACGCCGACCCTAAACACTAAAGGCAAGCCATAGCAGCTTATGGTGTCATGTAAAAAGCGCACGGAAGTCAGTAGACCAAGCCACCCTTAAACACCAATGACGAGCAATCAACCTCACAGTGCCATGTAAAAAGGTGGGAAAGGTTAGAGACTGTCCGACCATTAAACACCAATAACGAGTTATCACACTCACGGTGCCATGTAAAAAGGGCGCGGAGGTCAGTGGACCACGCCACCCTTAAACACCAATGGGGAGCAATCAACCTTGCGGTGCCATGTAAAAAGGTGGGAAAGGTTAGGGACCGCTCGACCATTAAACACCAATGACTAGCTATCAGCTTCGTGGTGCCATGCAAAAAGGCAGGAAAGGTCATGGACTACTGGACCATTAAACATCAATGACGAGTTATCACACTCGCAACGCCATGTAAAAAGGCAATGCCCAAGTTAATCTTCTCGCCAGGAAGCACATTGCCGCCAGAGCAAGGCTTAGGTTACCTCAATTACGGTTGACTTGAAGACTCCCAAGACAACCAAAAGGTTGAGCTACCAAAGGTCGAGCCTCTTGCAAGATGCAGCCAACTGATAGCTAACCAAAAGGAAGTAAAGACACCCATGCGCACTAGCTTGCATGGATCCTCGGCGGGGTAGGGAAAAACAAAAGTAAACGAATGGCCACGAGCCAATGGGGTAAAAGGTAGATACAAAGAATGCAAAGTATTTAATTTCCCACGTGATAATCACAAAGGAAATTAGCGGGATAACTGGAAGGGATATTTGAGTCCCCACAACTTTAGCTAAGAGATAAAATCAAGAAGAGATAAGACATATTGACTCACTCTCCTAAGTGGAAACAGACTCAGATTCCTAACAGGAGATAGACTCCTACTCCTAGAAGGGAACTGCTTCACATGACTTAGACTCCTACAAGAAAAAGGCTTCACAAGGCTAATTAGGCTCCTATCACTCCAAGGAGATAACCTCTATAAATAGCCTACAGGAGGTAACAAATCCTGAACTTCATCTTCTACATACGCTTACCCTCATATTATATTTTTGACTTTAGCATTGGAGATTCCACAAGGCAACCAGTGCCGCCCCTTCATTTGTTGCAGGTGATCCGTGTGGTAGGTGGCGGTGAAACACGTCCTTAACAATTTTATTAATTTGTTTGCGGCAGTTTCATGTCCAAATATTATCGGTACGGCCTAGAAATATTAATAATGCAGAATACAATGTAATTGATTTTTTTAAAATTTAGTTTTAATCTGAAAGCTAAAATTTGTGTATAAACTGTTTTCATTAATATATATGATAATTATAATGCAAATAAGTGCTGCTAAAATTATTTTGTGATTGTTAAAATTGGATACAAGATGAATTTTCCTATCAAGAGCTGCTTTTTAATGGTCAATCAAATTTGTTTTGTTGGGGCGGAGGTCCTTAAATCGATTAAGCTCGAATGTGATCTATTTATAATGGAAACTCCAGAGTTCCTTGTACAAAGAGATTGCTCAATGTTTTGCTCTGGCCCTTGACGATTGGTCCTTAAATCAAATTAACATTTGTTTGAAGAAGCTATTATTTGTTTGAATGTTCAAACATGAAGTATGTTTGAACTGACAATAAATATATTTGAACATTATTGATGATTCTCATGCCATTCGAATGGATTATTTTGGTAGTTCGAACAGTAGCTAAAATCCGTTCAAAGGGTAATAAATTGTAAAGTACCGTTCGAACTAGGTATGTTACGTTTGAACGGTACGTATGCTAAAGTAAACTGTAAATTCAAATATGAAACTAATATTAAATATTGTAATTAAAACATCACATTTGTTCAAATCTTGCATCAAGTCAGAATAATAAAAAGACAACTAAAGAAAATAAGTTCTAAGATTGTGGTGGCATAGAGTTTTGGGACATCAGTAATTGCTAGTACTATTTGAACATTTTTTGGGTTTGAATCTTCAGCTTCTTCAGCATGTTTTTTTCTAATCTTGTCTCTATATCCATTGCCTGATTAATTGAGTCTACAACTCTCTATGCGTTGACCTTAAATGTTCAATCTCGAGCCTTACTTTCTCTAATTTTCGATAGTTGTTGTTCGATCTGACTTGAGAAAATGATGATGATGTTGACGAAGGCTTCACGCAACTTCCTAAGCCCCTAAAATATCCAAAACATGGTCCAAGAAGTTGAGAAAAAAATCTGAACATCTTTCACAGATGGTTCATCAGATGGAGTCGCAACAATTTCCATATGTGATACCATCTTGTCCTTTAAAAAAATATCAAAGATAGTATAAATAACAAAAATATTATTAGCCAATACTAATAAAAAATTTGAACTTACATAATTTGCTTTTGCTTCGGGATTGGTCCAAACACTATCACAATTTTGATGTGATTTAGCATATAATTGGGTCAAATTATAGTTAGTAGGATTTTCTTATTCTTGCAAAAGGAAAACCTATATTATAACTTCAATTGCAAATATTGATATGTCAATATTTAACAGGGGACTAGTATAATGTTACCAATTGTTTTGATAGTCGATGAAAAGATCGAGAGCCAGTATGATGGTGTATTGTTAAATTTGCTCTATGTGCTTTGTTAATAATACTCCATTGTTACAAAAAAAGAAACAACATTATTACTATATTTGTTTAATGCATCTTTTATATACCATAAAAAAATATGGCAACAAAATTACCTTATATGCAGGATCTTCAAACATATCACGAAGCTTCTACCATTCGTTTGGTGGCATATCTTGGAATGGAGTTTGATACATCTTTGTTGCACTACTAAATTTCTAATAGTGTGCATGACATCTACCTTCGTACCCCTAGAATGCATTGGACATCAGCTCACAACAGTTAGTTGATCCTCTTGCCAGCCAAAATTAAGTTCAAACTCATTCTTGAAAAAATCATAAATGATTAGTCTAAATTCAAACTAATTATAAATTAACATGTTATACTTAATTGTTTTTTAAGTAACTTATTACCAGGTAACGATTTTTTATGTGGTCTTTCACATAGTAGAGAATTTTAGCCCAGGAGGATGTAGCTATCGGTGCATATGCATGAGTAAGGGTACCAATATAAGAAGCAAGCCAAGCTGCCGAATCTCTAGGGCAACAGGTGTAATCATCAAGAATATCAATTTTAATTTTTCCCGCTCTCCTTACTTTCTTTGTGCAAACACCTCTAGTAGCATATCGACCTCGGCGATGATTTGCAAAAGCTATACAGTAATTAAAGCACATAATATAAAAAAAAAATATTTCATTTTTAAAACATTATTACTTAAATCATCACATAAAATCAAGTTTATATGTTAACATACCTTATTTTGGGTCTGATGATGTTGACCCACCATTCATGGTAGGCGAATCACTTGGAGAGTCGGTAATGGATGGAAATGGTACACGAGTTGTTTTGCGTTTAAGAAACATTTATGTTTTAAGCTGTACTAAATTATTATTCGCAAAAATGTTATTATATTTATAACAACGATACTTATACAAAAACAACTATAATCCACGATCAGTTTTGCTGAACCAATCACCCTCATCCTTACTAGATACTTTAGTTAACTCATGTTCTTCTAACAGTTCACCCTCAATTACTTTCGGTTCAACATATTCTTTACGCAATGGAAGTATGTCATATCGGCTGAGATCAACAAATAGATTGATGCATGATTCATTTTCTTAATCTATTACGCATTAATTCTAGATGATATTAAGTGGTTCTCAATGAATATAAATAATATATATTATTGATAAGCTATATAGTGCATGCAGAGATCCGTGCACAGACTTCAGAGATGATTGATGCAATGAGTACGGAGATCTATAGTGCCATCTTTGACTTACGTACAGAGATTAATGTTATCTTTGTGACTCAGTTCACGATCATTACTCGGCTAACACAACTAGAGACATGTCTAACTGCAGTCGAGGATGTGATTAGAGAGTTGGGTCAGTAGTAGTCTATATATTTTATTTGTATTTTTTTTTATAGATAATATTTTGTGTTTTGTAAAATAAATTTAATTATGAGTGGTCTTTTTCTTTTCTAAATTAATTATTGATTTCTATTATATATATATTCTTTAATTGTTAATTTCTTTTATTATAAATTAAATATTTCTCCATAATTAAGTAAGGTATTGCATGTGTTGGTATCAAAAGTTGTAAAGATTCTGTCTCATAATCATAGTTGCTCCAAATTTTATCATAGAAGTAGTGCCAGAATTCTGTCTCATACTGCAAAAAAGCCTCTCCTCGATCGAACGTTAATGTGTTAAAAGCGGAAAATAAAACCGAAAAAGAACCTTTATTATAATTACGTAACAGTTCGTTGAACCTTGTAAGTCTCTTGGGTTTTGTTCGAGCTTGCAGATCACCGGTACATATATATAGATGTATGTAAGTACGTAGCCCTGTAGCCGTACGTTGACCGAGAGTCTAGCACTACGTATCCCTCAAGTCTTGCCATAGCTGTGTAATATGAATGATCCATTAACGGAGGCGGAGTGATCTGGTCTACTCCTCAAGTGGTCCCTTTTTTTTTGGATTTTTCCAAATTGACAAGTCTCCTGTATATGTTTCATATGTATATCAATCATGCAGTCTAACTCCTTACCAACATGGAAATTTTAATTTTTGAACAAATCAAACTTGGCGACTTGACGAGCAAATTATTGAAGCGATTAAAACAAGAAACAATTTGCTAGTTGAATGGGGCCCTCGATATTGCACACAAAAGTACCATATACATGAAGAAACTTGTATTCATATAACAATTCATTGAACCTAATGATAGACATGTGTGCTCGAGCTGACCAGAAAGCTGGATTTTAAGCAAGCCGACGGTCGAGTCCACATCCATATCCGGCCAGTCTACTTATAGGAACTGGCCGAGTGATCAAATATAACTAATTACGTAGCTTCTCAGAGACGTTGACCGAGAGTCTACCCCCTCAAACACTTCTCATGAAGTCCCAACTTTTTTTCTTTGCATTCTCTTGTAAATATAAATATGTAGATATTAACAAAAAAATAATATTCATAAATTAATGTGGATATATTTGATATATTACATTTTTTTTTTGTAATAAAATTTTATTCATAATCCAACTGTGTACTTTAACAAATTATATCAATTTAAATTTATTTTTATGATATTTCTAATAAACAAAAAATCTATTTTGATTATACATTTTCTTTACTTTTTTTTTGTAATAACACAGAAGCTTAACTTTTAGTATAGTGTAAATTATGCATATCCAACAAATTAAACAAGGTAGGAGATTTCTCCAGCCAGCACCAGGATTGAAGCGACTCACAAGAAAAAGAACATGAATTTATTAATAAAAATAATATTTATAGTCGTGAATGTGCAACGTGAAACCTTTTTTAAAAATGATAAATAAATATATATGGGATTCACATCAAAAAAATTTAATTTTTTAATGATAAATCTCACTATATTTCAAAATAATTATATAGTATTTATACGATCTACGACTATATCTAATATTATTTATTTGGTAATGGACTGTGCGTTAACTAAAATATGCGAAACCACGTGGGAAGTCAAGAAAATAAAGGTGGAAACTGGAAGATAATTATATGCATAAGTACAAATAAAAAATCAAAGCCGCGTAGAATTTGCAAGATGATCAAATTAAATCTGCTAACCAAGCAAGTCTCTCGTCTTCTACTGGCTAGCTAGTAGCTAGTACGATTGTAAGGACGTACAGTCAGCGTACTTGGGGGCCTCTCCTTATTTTGAGGATAAGTATCAATTTCGCTTAATTTTAACTAAGAATCACTAACGAGTTTTTAACGGGATTATATAAATAAATAAAAATTTTATGTGTATTTATTTTTGCATATTTTTTTTACATTCTACTAATATAATTGACTGCATCACACTTTATTTAATATAAATAACTATTTTAACTTTTTTTTTTTTTAAATCAAAACATCACCTCCTTTATTGATCAACTGTTTTCAATACAATTCTTATCCTGTAAAAAGAAACTAAAATAACCCTCAGGGCCATCCTCTATCCACACTTGTTCCTCTTTTACATTATAAGCAAATGTAGCTAAAAAATAAGCTAGTTTGTTACCTTCTTTGTATATATGCTGGACTTTCCATAAATGTCTATTTACTAATATACCTCTTATATCTTCAATCAACTGCCCACTCCACTCCCATGATTCCTCCTTACTGATGATAGCTTGGATAACAACCAGAGCGTCACCCTCAAAAACAGCTTCCCAGACATTCAATTCTTCACATAGAGTCAAAGCTCTCCACAATGCAATTGTCTCTGCTACGAAAGGAGACCCAACATTAGGCTTTGATACACACAGAGATACTAGAACTTCCCCTTCATTGTCACGCATTACTATCCCTGCCCCCATCTGTTGAGATGTTTTATCATAAGCTGCATCCCAGTTAAGTTTAACAGTCCCCTTCTCAGGCACCATCCACCTTACCATGTCTCTCCTTATTGGCTTTATGTTCTCTAATTTGCTGGTTTGAGCTAGCTGAAAATCTGTAACATTATGCCTAGCTTGTATAAGAATGTCTTTTGGGCAACTAAAGCCCTTTTCAAACACAAATTTATTTCGCCTCAACCAAATACATCTCATAACAGTAGCTATTAATTCCACTAAATAACTATTTTAACTAATCATATCATTAAAGTACGTAAAGAATATACAAAAGTGGCTATAGGTAATTAAATTAATAAGTAAATTGCATTATCCTATTATCATATTATTTTTTCTAAAACTATCATCATTAATTTTATTTTGTTGGCGGCCTTATGCAGTTTCACGTCCAGATATTATCGGTACCTAGAAATATTGTTAATGATGCGGAATACAATATAATTTTTTTTATCAAAAATTTAGTTTCAATCTGAAAGCTAAAATTTATATATAAACTGTTTTCATTAATATATATATATATTTGATATTGAGAAATTTGGAGAGGGGATCGAACCGAGGATGTCTCTTATGAAGGCTGGTTTTCATTAATATATAATAATAATAATAATAATAATAATAATAACAAATATGAATTTTCCTATCAAGAGCTGCTTTTTAATGGCCAATCAAATTTGTTTCGTTGGGGCGGAGGTCCTTACATTGATTAAGCTCGAATGTGATTTATTTATAATGCAAATTCAAGTGTTCCTTGTACAAAGAGATTGATCAATGTTTTGCTGTGGCCCTTGATATGTACAGAACACAGAATCGTCATGTAATTATTCATTTAATATGTAATTGTTCATATAATTCACTACAAGAGAATGCATTTTGTGGGACGAAAAATTTCATCCCAAAAAATGGCATTTTCGTCTCAAAAGGGTATTAGACATGAAAAATTTTCATCTCTATTGATTCCCAAAAGATCCATCTCAAAAGGTTTTTTGAGACTTTTGAGACGAACTTTGAATTTTGTCCCAAAAAATACTTTTAGGGATGAAATATGGCAGAACCAATCAAAAGTGTTTGAACGAGCGAATTCTTTTGAGACGAAACGTTTTCTTTCCAAAAATCTGTTTGAATGGAACATTTACTGTTTGAATAGTAGGGTATCGATCTGTTTGAACTCAATCAAAATTTGCACATGGTATAATGGAAACTGAAGTTGCACTATTTTTAATCTCCAGTATGAAAGGGAATCTCTATACACTATAATCTGAAGGATTTTTATTTCTCCATCCAAAACAGAAACAAAGGAATGCCCTTTAGAGATAGGTGTGGTCTGTATTTTTCTGCAATTTTTTTGGTTGAATGATAAGAGAGACGGGAGCGGGCAGCATGGCTTCAGTAATTCATTCTTATTGTAGATATAAAGTGCCAATATTTTTAATCTCTCTCTTTCAACACACACGTAAAGGCCTTCCTATTACAAGGAGTATATCCAACTATGCTGCTTGAACAATATATTGATTTTGCTCCTTTATTTCTTTTGTTGGGGGACCACCCCATGTGTGCCGTCCACTCCATGTGGTGCCCATGCATTGCCCATGTGCTCATGTGCCCATGTGTTGCCCATGTGGTGATGTTTCTCACATGTGCCTCCAGATGAATTAAGCTGGTGTCCAGCGATGTAATATGGAGATAGTTGAGTTCAGCCTCTCCTATAAATAGGAGAGGTCATCTGAAGGGAAAACCATCCCATTGAGAGAGTGAAGTGACAAGTGTGTGTAGTGTGCCATTTGAGATAGAGTTGTTTTGAATATAGTGTTTCTGCTCAATGGACGTAGGCAAATTGCCGAACCACTTAAATATTGTCTCTATCTATTTTATTATTTATTTTCAGGGCAGCTCAAGGCACAACAATTGGTATCAGAGCTTTGGTTCGTGCTACCTAGAAAATTACAGTTGATTGAAATCAACTTTTGATCACACCACAACGTTCCTCTTGTCAAGACGGATCCGTTGCCACAAACGGCATCGAAAACGAACACCGGAGGAGCCCGCACGCGCCTCTAGAAGTTGGAGAGTGTGATTCACGCGCCTTAGTCGCAGTCAGGGAAGAAGACGACTGAGAAACACGCGCTTACGCGCCCTCACGCGCATCGGAGGTTGAAGACGCGTGAGATACACGTCCCCACGTGCCCAACAGAGCTTTAGCGCGTGACCTACATGCGTCTCACACGCCCTCACGCGCACACAGGAGCTGCTGCACGTGCACTACACGCTCCCAAGCGCTGACCAGACGACCTACGCAGCGCGTGCAACTCACGTGCCAGACGATCTGGACCATCCGTTTTCTAGATCCATTTTGGGCTTGATCTAACCCATTTGGAGTCCGATTTCAACGATCAAATAGTGCTTTCTGACTATTTGGATCATTCCAGACTCATCCGTACGGTTAGAATTTTGAAATTTTGTGTCTAAATTTTCTAAATTCAAATGGAAAGATTTGGAAGAGATAGGAGCTCTGAAAATGCCAGAAGCTCTGGACGTCGGTCCACCGTGTCAAATGTCAAGTTTGAAGTTGAGAAGTTCGATGGAACAAGCAACTTCGGCATGTGGCAGTGTGAAGTCATGGACGTTTTGATCCAACAAGAGTTGAATATTGCGTTGGAAGGAAAGCCAGATGATATGACTGATTAGGGTTGGAAGAAGCTTAATACTCAAGCTTGTAGTACAATCCGATTATGCCTTACCAAAGAAAAAAAGTATTTTGTCATGAGAGAGACAGATGCTAGGGTACTTTGGCAGAAATTGGAGGATAAGTTAATAAAGAAGAGCATTGAGAGCCGTTTGCATTTGAAGAAGAAGCTCTTCAGATTCCAATTTCGTGAAGGTATTTCAATGTCTGAACATCTGAATAGTTAAAACAAAATTCTTGCTGATTTGTTAAATTTAGATGTTAAAATCGAAGATGAAGATAAAGCTTTACTTTTGCTAAATTCCTTGCCTGATACATATGAGCATTTGATTACTACTCTATTGTATGGGAAGGAAAAGATTAGTTTTGAAGATGTATCTAGCTCTTTAATTAGCAATGAGTACCGGAGAAAAGATAAACAGGTACAACAGGATACATCAAGTGAAGCTCTAACAGCAAGAGGGAGACCCCAGTCAAGGTATCCCGGAAAGAAGAAAGGTTTTCAATTGAAAACCCGAGCCAAATCACGTGGTCCATCAGTGGGGAGAAAGCTCGCTAGAGACGAGTGTTCCTTTTGTCACAACAAAGGACACTGGAAGAAAGATTGTCCCAAGCTGAAGGGACAATAGCAGAATCAACCCACCACAGCCAATGTCGTGGACAGAGATGATGATTTAGATTTTTCCTTGATAAGTTCATCATCCATTTGTCATTCCAATGAATGGATTATGGATTCCGGATGTACCTATCACATGTGTCCCAATCGGGACTGGTTTACTAACTTTACAAAGATTAAGGGTGGAGCAGTACTTATGGGCAATGACAGTGCCTGTAAGACTCAGGAAATAGGTAGCATTCGGTTAAAGTTGCACGATGGCAGCGTTAAGACTCTGACAGAAGTTCGGTACATTTCAGACTTACGGAAGAATCTCATCTCACTGGGATCTCTGGATTCAAAAGGATTCAGAATCACCATTGAAGACGAAACTCTCAAAGTACTAATGGGAGTTAGGTGGCTATGAAGGGTTTGAGGTGAGGAAACTTGTACTTCTTGCAAGGAAGTGCTGTTGATGGAAGAGCTTCCACAGGCTGTGAGAAGCTAGATGAAACTGATGCCGACACCTCCAGTCTGTGGCATATGCGCATGGGACACGCAGGAGAAAAAACTTTGCAAACACTGGTGAAGCAAGGCTTACTCAAAGGTGCCAAGATTGGTAAACTGTCTTTCTGTAAGCACTGTGTATTGGGGAAGCAGAGGTGGATCAAGTTTGGAACTGCAGTACACAATACACATGGAATACTTGACTATGTGCACTCTGATGTTTGGGGACCTACCCAAAATGCATCTTTGGGAGGTAAACATTGGTTTGTAACTTTTGTAGATGATTATTCTCGTCGTGTGTGGGTATATACGATGAAGAATAAAGATGAAGTGCTACAAATCTTCCTTGATTGGAAGAAAATGGTTGAGACTCTGACCGGCAGAAAGATCAAGCGGCTCAGATCTAATAATGGAGGTGAATACACTTCAGATCCCTTCATGGAAGTATGCCGGAGAGAGGGAATTGTCAGACACTTCACAGTACGAGGTACGCCGCAGCAGAATGGTGTGGCAGAACGAATGAATCGTACTTTACTAGAGAAAGTACGATGTATGTTACTGGATGCTGGATTCAGTAAACAATTTTGGGCTGAAGCTGTGACATATGCCTGCCACCTCATCAATCGACTACCCGCATCTGCCAATAACGGGAAGACACCCACTGAAATGTGGAGAGGTACACATGCTATTGATTATAACTCTTTACACGTTTTCGGATGTACTGCTTACTATCACGCTAGAGAGTAAGCTTGATCCTAGAGCCAAGAAAGCAAAATTCTTGGGCTTTAGTACTGGTATAAAAGGGTATAGACTCTGGTGCATAGAGTCTAAAAAGGTGATCATCAGTAGAGATGTTACCTTCAACGAATCTGAGATGCTTAAGTCACATAAGCATAGAGATTCCAGTGAAGGCAGCCATGATAGCGAAACACTTGGTGATTCGCAAAAGGTGGAGTTTTCCACTCGAAAGGATTCAGGAGAAACAAATGGAGAGCACATACAAGATGAGGCTGATAGTCCAGTCACAGTACCTCCAATACAACCTGAATCAATAGCAACCAATAGACCGAGAAGAGAGAAACGTGTACCGTCACGTTATGCAGACTATGTGACATATGCATTACCAGCTGAAGGGGGTGAGATCCCAACCACTTACAGAGAAGCCATACAGTCCAGTGAACAAGTTGAATGGACAAAGGCAATGAATGAAGAGATGCAATCTCTTCACCAAAACCAGACTTGGGAGCTTGTGTCGCTTCCAAAAGGAAAGAAGACAATTGGCTGTAAGTGGATCTTCAATCAGAAAGATGATTAAGCTACTAAGAATGGAGTGCGATACAAAGCTAGGTTGGTAGCCAAGGGCTACGCTCAGACAGAGGGAATTGACTACAGTGAAGTATTCTCTCCTGTTGTGAAGCATTCATCCATTCGGATATTGCTAGCTTTGGTTGCACAATATGATCTGGAGTTAGCACAGCTTGATGTAAAGACAGCTTTCTTACATGGTGAAGAGCATATGGGGAAGAGCATATGTAGTTTAGAGTCATTTTTCTTCTTCTCTGACTGCGACTGAGGCCCGTGAATCACACTCTCCAAACTGATCAATTGGTTTTCCTATTTTACATTCCAGTAACTCTAAACTACACTGGCCCATGGATGACACCTCAGAGCACTGATCAAGTCTAGAAAGAAGTTATGAGCATTGCAGAACCAGGTTTGCGCAGTTAATAATAGCATTCCAACAATTAACTAATATGAAATTAAAGCAGGTTGTATGTCTGTCCTATGTTGTGTTCTAGAAATGGATGTCAATAGTCAAGGAGCATTAACAAGAAAATATATCGTTTTAAGGATCTCCTAGCTACAGGCCATCAATTGGTTTTCCTTCAACAATAACCCTTAAGAAAATGTTCACAGTTAATGTAAAGTAATCATTTTATATGTCCCACTTTCTTTATGTAACTAGGATTTGAGTATAGCAGAGACCACTGTCTTGCCCTCCACCAGGAGAAGAGCATATGGGGAAGAAGTCATTTTTCCTCCCCAGAAATCTAATTTACAAAAGACTAAAAACCAACAAAAGGTAGCTTTTCGTTTCCCATGCATTATGCTCATGAAATAAACTTTCCCTTTCTTTTTAGATTATATTAATAAGCATAGGCACAGCCCGATTACACAGGCGTATACAAGAGTTTACACTTATTTAGGAGGAAGTAATAGAAACAAGAAAATCATGAAAATCTAGGCCATTGAAATCTACAGCATTTACCCAAAGGAATAAAGTTTTCACAAAGAACAATCTAATCTCCTCCAATGAGCGCTCCTTATCTTCAAAATACTGAAATAAACTCTCCTAAGGCAAACAAAATTACCAAATGAATGTAGAGGTGTATAAAGAACATATATCCAGCTCATGGGCATCATAACTTCATCATGATATATCAAATTTAAGGCAAGCAAGTAAAATATTTTGATCAAAGCTATGAAATCATAACTTCATCCAATATATCAAATTTAAGGCATGCAAATCAAATACATGATCGAAGCTAACTGCTATATGTATGTATGTAAGGATGTGTGTGATCATGTGGGTGTGTGGGTGAGCATGTGCGTGTGCATGTGCATGGGGTCAAACTTCACTAACAAAGGAAAATATTACCTGTCTCGTATGGCCAGGTAAGAAATTGGCACCCCTAAGAATTCTATTATCACCGGCACTCTTTTCATCCCATAATAGAAGAGCACTCACAAACAGAATTGCAAATACTCTTCCTAATATATACTTAAATGAATCTAGAAAGGTGGAAAACAAATTATACCAGTGCCAGATCTGGCAATTGATAGTGATTGGCTGGATAATTACTTTGCTAATTTTCAGCCCATAACAGTAAATTTTAGTGAAATCTACAGGATTGGAACAAACTGACATTCTTATGAAATACACTTGCAATTCTTAAAATAACATAGGATAATCAGTTAGTTTATACTAACTCTTTGGATATGCAAAACATTCATTTTTGGGCCTGTATATATCACTACTCTCTTTGCTCCATGTTTTGGTCCTTTGCAAGTACAAATCCTTAAGGTGTAAAAGCATTTAATGTTTTATAAAAAAAAAAGAATTTAGAGTTTTCACAAGCATGATAAAATACACTACTTTCCCAATTTACTCTCTCTCTTGTTCATGTCTATATGGACTATTGATTTTTTGTTCCCAAAATTAAGGATAAAATAAGAAAACCAAGAAAAATCATATACCAAAATGAGCTGGAATAAGTAATGTACATATAAAATATGGAGACTTTGTACCCTTATGTGGTTGAATTTCTAAAATAAAGGTGAATATTTCAGAGTAAATCAGTGACAGAATATTAACAGTACCAAGGAGCAGAAAACAGACATACAGATTAAATATCCTTTTTCAACTCTCCCCATCTTCTCAAAACTCATTTATGTTTCAATACACTATTTTCATAGTCCTAAATCCTTTTTCAGGAAAAAAAAAAAAAAAAACAATACCAGACAGGCCAAGGATAGTTAAAAGATAAATATGTCGAACTAATCAAGTTGTCCATCAGTGATCTTCTTGGCAGCCTGGAGTTTAATGAGGGAATTTCAAGGCGTAAAAAAAAAAAAACCCATTCTCTCCATCCTACCCCGAAACAAAAGAAACAAAACAATAGATAAACAATAAAGAAAATCTAGAATTGTAAGATCCACGTAATAGAAAAGGAGAAGAGGAGGAGGAGCATGAGAAGGTGATCCAAGAGAACAATAGAGAGAGGGAGATTCAATGATGAAGTGTTAATTTTAAAAATTATATTGGATATGAAGTTAGTACTTACACAAACTTCCAAATTCTGGTGATCAGTTTCGCTAGCCGCCTGTTTAAGTTTAGCTGAAGTATCTTTCACCAACACCCCAATGTGTAACCTTTTCTTGTGCCTGCCAGTTAAGTGAATCCAATGTATACACCAGTGAGAAACAATATTGATGGTGCAACCTTCCCACTTGATTGCGTTAAGAAAAACCAACTGGGATTTTAAGAAGGCTAAAAACTAGAACTGTTGTTAATTTACAAGCTTTTTTAAATGATTTATGTAAAGGCAAAAATTGGGTAAGATTAGATGACTATATGAGAAAGTTTATCTTATCATTATATTTAAAATTGTTGGATGAATGTAAAATAATTATTGATTTATTTCTAAACAATATTGAGTCGATCTAGAAGTCTTAGAGGTTGTTTATATAAGTTATTGAGGTAAAAATTGAGTCCAGGAGTACCTGTATTTATCTAGAATGAAAGCTGAATAGATATCAATTACTGCAGAAGAGAGTTATCTCAAAATGTCAGCAATTCGTAAGGAGACATTTTCGCGATAGATTCTATCCGTCTACAGAATCCTACTTCAACTTGAACTCTTTCCAAATTGTTTGTTTAAGAGATCCTATTGGTTAGGATCTACAGAGATTTAGATCTATATATTTTTTAGAGCACTTTCTAGTGCATATTTTGGTGAGAAAATTCATATTTAGTGAATTTTCATATTTGTGATCTCTCTTTGAGTGTGATCGTGCTTCAAGTGTGAAAGATTATTGATTGGATTTCAGCCACTGGAGTTCTAGGAGGGAAGTCAATAGTTTTGGCTGCTACTGCGTTAAAAGACAAATGAGTCATTTATCTAGACATCTAAGAGAGTCAAGTTACAAAAGTTTTGTAATTGATTTTCAAACAATAAGATTAATTTTCCTAGGTTTGGCTGCCCCATAGGGTTTTACCTTTAAAGAGTTCTTTAAAAGACTTCCCTTCGTAATTAATCGTTGTGTCTTACAAGTTTGATTATTTTCTTTAAGTATTTGATTCATTTAATAATCATAATATTGAGATCTAACCAATTTGTGCTTGACTTATCCTATTAAAACATGTTCTTGCCAATATTCCTGTTCATTTGATGGTTGTCTTGCATGTACCAAAAGCAGTGTTGCTATCTTTGCATAGGTTGTTTAGTTCATTTTTTGGGGGGTCGGCAAATGGCAAATTAAAAAGGAAATGGATAGCTTGGGACAACATTTGCAAGCCGATTGAGGAGGGGGGAGTAGGATTGAGGAATCTGTACGATGTTCAAAATGCTCTGCATCTCAAATTTGCTTGGAAACTATTGACTACTAATTCTTTACTGACACAGTTCTTTCTGTCCAAGTATGTTCAAAACCAGCACATGTCGGTAGTTAACCCGATTAAGGGCACTCATTTTTGGAAGATGGTCATAAGGGCAGTTCCAGTGGTGCTTCAGAATTCTAAGTGGCTTGTGAAAGATGTCAATGTCTCATTTTAGAGGGATACATGTTTGCATTCAGGTCCAATATGTGCACAACAGAGCATTGTAAATTAGCCAAATCTGATGGTTAAACATTATATGGTGAATAATAGTTGGGATGTAGATATGTTAGTACAGCTTATGGGTCAGGAGATGACAGACAACATTATGTCAAAGATTGGCAGCTTAAGAGAAAGATTTGATCTTTTGGTTTGGTTGGGAAATTTGGGTGGAGGTTTTACTTCCAAGAGTGCATGGAATTTTGTTCGAGTTATAGCCCCGAAAATCTAGTGGTCGGGGTGGGTATGGCGTTGTGTTGCCAAGGAAGTTCTTGGTACTGATGTGGAAAACCTTGCCTCAAAGCCTTAGCGTAGATGATCATGTTCGAAGAATTGGCATTCCGTTGGTCTCTAAGTGTGAGTGCTGTGAGGAAAGAGCTTTTGAAGATTTAAACCATGTGCTTTATAGGGGCGGATAACTGCAGTTATATGGAAGTTCTGCTCAAATATGATGGGAATTCCATACGTTGCTAATCGCACAGGGCAAGAAACAGTGGAGGTATGGTTCAAATGCACTAAAAGGTCATCGCAGGTGGGTAACTTAGTCCGGTTAATTCCCAGTATCATCACATGGAGTTTGTGGATCTGGAGGTGTTCGGCAAGGATGGAAGGTAGAAAGGATTCCATTGCAGTTTTATGGCGTTCGGTGAAGCATTGGATAAGCTAGGTGAGAGTGAAATTAAAGGCAGCTTCTAGGTTGGAAAGTAGGGATATTGCTAGTTTAAAAATCCTGAAGTTGCCGATTACCTTTAAGCAAGAGAAGTTACTTGTAGTGTCTTGGATTAAACTGAGTACATGATGGTTGAAACTAAATATTGATGGAAGCAATCTACAAAATCTAGGGGAATTAGGTGTGGGTGGAGTGTTGTGGGATGAACAAGGCAATTCGAAATGTGCATTTGCCGCTAGCACGGGTAGGGGTACTAATAATCAAGCTAAATTAATAGCTCTTTTAATGGGTGTTAAACACTGCAAGGAAATGGACTTTAATAATATCATTTTAGAAATGGACTCGCTGTTGGTGGGAAACTGGTTAAGGGGAAGAAAATGTAGTTTATGGTATTTGGAGGACTTTTGGGATGATTTAAGTCGGCTATTATTGTCGATGAATTTTCAAATAAAGCATGTATATAGGGAAGGGAATACGGCAGCGGATTACCTTGCTGGATTGGGAAGTAATGGTTGCAATCGAGTATGGCTGGTGCAGGATGAGCTTCCATTTTTACTTAAGGGGATTCTCAGAACGGATCGACTGGGTTTACCGTTTACCATACATAAGACAGGCTCAGATGAATTTTGGTACAGGTACTGCAGTAGTAGTGTTACATGGTTTTTTTTTTTTTGGTTTTGGGTTTTCTTTAAACATAAGTTGTTTCTTGCATTGGAACTTTTTGTTGGTCCTTTTTGTTTGCATTATGGGTTTGGTTTGATGTAAACCCCCATATGCTGATAATGTAACCATGGTATTTCTCCGCCACAAGTTAGGGTTTATTAATAAACTTAGGGAGGGGTCACTCTTGGACATGTAACCCTAACTCTTTTTTTAAAAAAAGATCTAACCAATTTGTTCAAGAAAATTGGTAGACAATTTCACGGTTTTACAAGGGTACATTGGGAATTTCAATTGGTATTAGAGCCAAGTTCACTTATTTGAGTGTGATTCGTACCCTTGTAGATCATGTCGACGTCATTATATGTTCTACCACACTTCGATAGGGAAAATTATGCTTATTGAAAAGTTCGTATGAGGGCTTTTCTCAAGTCTTTGTATGAACGTATATGGCATTCGGTTGAACGAGGATGGACTAAACCTATGACATCTGTTGATGCTTGGATGAAAGATGAAATAAACAATTGCAATTAGAATAGTAAAGGACTTAACGCTATTTTCATGGCGGTATCCCCCGAAGAATTTAAAAGAATCTCCATGTGTGAGATTGCTAAAGAAGCTTGTGATATTTTGGAGATTACACATGAAAGCATAAGAATACTAAAAAATTTGAAATTGCAGATGCTAACATCAAAATTTGAAGAGATTAAAATGTTGGAAGATGAGAGTTTTAATATTTTTATACTAAACTGAATGATATTGTGAATTTCAAGTTTAATCTCAGCAAGAAGGTGGATGATTCAAGGGTTGTGAGGAAGATTTTGAGGTCTCTACCTGAAAGATTTCAGCCTAAGGTTACTGCCATCGAAAAAAGTAAGGATTTAGATATATTAAACGTTAAAGAGCTGGTCGGTTCCTTACAAACGTAGGAATCCTCACTTCCTCAAATAAGGAAAGGTAAGTCCATTACTTTCAAAACAGTAAAAGATGATCGAGATGATTTTTCTGATGAAGAAAATTTTAACAATGAGGATATAGATCTCATAGCAAGAAAGTTCAGAAAATCGAAAAGCTTGACACTCAAGCATCAAAAACTTGAAAATCTCAGGCACATGCACAGAGAGCGAGGTATGAGGAAATATATATGGCGAACAGGGCTCCCAAGCATCAAAAGCTTGACACTCAGATAGTCATATCCTTTGGTGAAGAAGATCGAGAAGGGGTGTTGTACCCACACGATGATGCTTTAGTAGTCACTCTCTTGGTGGCCAATTATACGACCAGGCGGATTGAGAACGGTAGCTCAATGAATATACTGTATTGATCGACAATAGCAACTCAGTGGATATATTGTTTTGGGAGGCCTTCGCTAGGATGGGTATTAGTGCCAACAAACTATGACCCTCCTCAACACCACTAAAGGGCTTATCCCGACATACAATACAATCAATTGGCGCCATTACTCTCCCATTGGTCGCCGAAACAGGGAGAAGAATGGCAACCACCATGACCAACTTCTTGGTTGTAAAGGCCTTATCCTCCTATAACACCATACTAGGGAGGCCAAGGCTAAACAATCTCAAGGCAGTCATATCCACCTACCACCTTAAGATAAAATTTCTAACTAACGGCGAGGTGGGCGAAGCATGGGGTGAATATGCTTTAGTGTGAGAATGTTACGTACAAGAATTAAGGAGCTTTGCACTATCGCAAGTGGAGATCAGAACTACACTCAAGAGATCTCGGTACCACCCTTACCACCACCCATGGCGGTATCTCTGGAGAAGGGCGCAGAAGTTAGAGATGAACAGAGCTTACAGTAGGCTGAAGCCAACGAGCCGCTAGAAATATTAACATTGTTTCCCGCCCGCCCTAGCACCACCACATGTATCAGATTCCAAGTTCCCCTAGAGGACAAAGAAGCTCTAAAGCAATTATTGATAGAGCACATAGATGATTTTTCCTGGAGCTATGAGGAGATGCCTGGGATAAACAACATTATTATTGAACATCATCTATGTGTAGACCCCTCGCACAAGACAGTACGCTAGAAAAGAAGGTCATTCAGTATAAAGAAGTACGCTACCATAGCTAAAGAAGTGAACGTCTGCTTGCCGCCAGATTCATCAAGGAAGCCCATTATCTAGAGTGGTTGTCCAACGTCGTCCTTGTGAAAAAGGCAAACGGAAAATGGAGAATGTGCGTGGATTTCACTTACCTAAACAAGGCCTGCCCAAAGGATAGTTTTCCTTTACCACGGATCGATGTTATTGTAGATGCCACGGCAAGGCACAAGATGTTGAGTTTCATGGATGCCTACTCAAGCTACAATCAGATCTTAATGCACCCAGTGAACAAAGAGAAGACGCCGTTTATTACTGACCAGGGACTATATTGTTACCAGGTTATACCATTCTAGTTGGAGAATGCAGGGGTGACCTATCAAAGGTTGGTCAACCGGATGTTTAAGGAACAAATTGGGAAGTCCATGGAAGTGTATGTAGACGACTTGCTAGTAAAGAGTAAGGAACTTGCCTAGCACCTTGACGACCTACGGGAGGCATTCAGAATCCTACACCGGTATAGGATGAAATTGAACACAGCAAAATGTGCATTTGGGGTCCGATCAGGAAATTTCTTGGGATTTATTGTGTCTGGGAGAGGAATTGAAGCATCTCCCAAAAAAATAGAAGCCATCCCAACATGAAGCTGCCGAGGAGTCTGAGTGACACTCAACGGCTGATGGACAAGTGCCTCCCTTACTTTCGAGTGTTGCTCAAGGTGCATCATTGGAACAAGGAATGCTACGAGGCCTTTGAAAGGCTAAAGCAACACCTGGCCAACCCGCTACTTCTAAAACAACTGGAGAAAGGTGACATACTCTACACATATTTGGTGGTTTTCCCACAAGCAGTTTCAGCCATCCTAATAAAAGAAGAAGGAGATGCCTGGCTTCCTATATACTACGTAAGCCGGACTTTAAGGGGAGTGGAAGTGAGATGCCCACGAGTGGAGATGTTAGCTTTTGCTTTGGTGATAGTGGCCAAAAGCCTTCACCCATATTTCCAGGCTCACACAATGAGGGTGCTCACAAAGAGCCCACTGGCAAAAGTATTGCGTAAATTGGACAGCTCAGGAAGGTTAGTAGGATGCTCGATGGAGCTAAGCGAGTTTGACATAGAATACCTGCCAAGAAAGGCAATGAAAGGGCAAGCATTGGCGGACTTTGTGGTAGAGTTGTCGGGCTTTCCCCAAGAAGATGTGGTAACTCCGACAGGAAAGCCGTGGGTGCTCTTCATAGAAGGTTCCTCCTATCGGGCTGGCAGAGATTTGGGAGTGCATTTGCTTAGTCTCGACTGCCAGGAATGTCATTACCTGATAACCTTAACTTTCAAAACGACCAATAATGTGGTGGAATATGAAGCGTTAGTGGCAGCTGAGGTGGATGTAAAGTCGAATTCACAAGTAGTGGTCAACCAAGTGCTGGATCTATATGCCACAAAGGGAGAAAATTTAAAGAAGTATTTACCTTGGGTCTGGGAGGCAGGCGACCATTTTTTGTATATCAATATATCTCAAATACCCCAAGGACATAATGGAGTGGTGGACAAGCTAGCACGCACAACATCGGGAATGGAAGACATGTCCTTCTTATGCGAGTTGAAAGAAAGGTCATTGAGGTCCCAACCATTGGGGAGAAGGTAGGCGTCTTAGGCTCAAGCATTCCCGAATGGTTTGGAGACGTGGTCAAATATCTAGACATAGATGAATTACCTGAAGGAAAGGAAGAGGCAAGGAGGATAAGGAGAAGGGCAGCAAGATATATGCTCATCGACGGGGTCCTTTACAAAATAGGCTTTACAACTCTGTTACTGCAGTGCATCTCCCCACGGGAGGAGTAGTATGTCCTAACTGATATACACAAAAGAATATGTGGGAACTATTCTGGCGGGTAGGCCCTAGCCAAGAAGGCAGTAAGGGCTAGGTACTATTGGCCCAATGCACTACGGGATGCCTGAGAGTTTACCAAAAAGTGCACCAAATGTCAGACATATTCACCCTAGCCCTTCGTCCAGTGGGGGGTGGATCTAGTTGGACCTTTCCCTCTTGGGAGAGGAGGCATAAAGTTCATGATTGTTGCGGTGGATTATTTCACAAATTGGGTGGAGGTAGAGCCGTTGGAACCCATAACAAGTAAGGTCGTGATGAGGTTCTTGTGGAAGAATGTCATCTGCAGATATGGGATTCCACAAATCGTAGCCTTGGGCAATGGACGCCGGTTCGACTCAAACCATTACAGGGAATGGTGTATAGAACTAAAAATAAAAATGAAGTACTCTTCACTAGGGCATCTGCAGGCGAATGGACAAGCCGAGGCAACAAATAAAGTATTACTTTCAATTATGAAGAAGAGGCTTAAGGAAAAGAAGGGAGAGTGGGCGGAAGAACTGCCAGGAGTACCATGGGCGTATAGAACCTCAGTGAAAACCCCCAAGGGAGAGTCTCCATTCATGCTGGCATATTGGTGCGAGGTGGTTCCCTCAAAGGTAGGACTGCCTAGTTTCTAGACCCTCCACTTCTTGGCGCCCCAAAACAGCAAAGCAATGGAAGAAGCAAGGATGTTACATGAGAAGACTAAGGCTGAGCAATATTTCAACAAGAAAGTGAAGCCCATGACATTTAAAATAGGGCATCTGGTCTTAAAGGAAAGCGGGATGACCACTAAAGAAGATGTCAAACTAGGATCCCGTTGGGAAGGACCATGTGGTAATAGCAAACAACATGCCAGGGTCCTACCGCCTAAAGGACAGCCAGGGCAAGATGTTATCACACCCATGGAATGCAAAAACACTTACAGAAATTCTACCCGTAATGGCATCATTTGTATCGTTTACATTTGCTTATTAAAACTCCATTTGTTATCATCTTTTCATATTATTATCTTTCCACATGAGATAGTACCTAGTTGTTATCGTTCTTTTCATGAAAAATTTAGCATAGCCACCCTTAAACACCTATGACGAGCCTTAGTAGCTCGTGGTACCAAGTAAAAAGGGTCTAGAGGTCATCAGACCATGCCACCTTTAAACACTTATGACGAGCCTTATAAGTAGCTCGCAGTGCCATATAAAAAGGCCCTTGGAGGTCATCAGACCACGCCACCCTTAAACACCTATGACAAGTCTTAGTAACTCATGGTGCCATGTAGAAAGGGCGCGAAGGTTAGCAGACCACGCCACCCTTAAACAACTATGACGAGCCCTTGTAGCTTGCAGTACCATTCAAAATAGGCGTGGAGGCCAACAAAATGCCCCTACTTCGAAAAAGAGAATGGGTGAAGGCAACAAAGTGCCCTCCTTCATAAAGGAGTGCAGGCTTGAAGGCTGACGCCACCCTTCAAACAAAATTCGTTGATATTCACAGTAAAAGGAGGGCATTTTGTAAAAGGATAGCAGCTAGTTGGGCATGCAGGTGAGTGATTTCCCTCCGGGCGACAGCTAACTCATCCTTTTTCTTAGTCAGTTGTTGGTCCTTTGCAAGAAAGATCAATTGCAGCTTCTGGTGCGATTCTTAAGTGTCTTTCTGACTCTCCTTGTACTGCATCTCGAAAAGCTCAAGTGCAGTCAGTTGGCTCTTTTCCACAGCCACTGCCAACTCCTGTACAAGTCCATGGTTGCATTCTTGGGAGCGGGCTAGCTCTGAACAAACAAAGTTTAACTCCTTAGTAAGGACAAGGAGGTTAAGGTTGAGGCGGCCTCGCTTAGACTCAAAATCCCTCTGGGCACAAGAGAGTTGAGCCTTAGTAGAGTCTCCTCCAACTTGAGAAGCCTTGATGTGAAGTCGTCTTTGACCTTCTCATCTCGAGCACAGTGCACTTCATCATGAAGCCCAAGGATTTCATTTTCAAGGATTTCCAGGTCACGGTACAGGGAGTGAGAGTAACCCTTAGACTACTCCAACAAAATTTCCAACTCCCTTTTCCTCTCAGATAGCACCTCCATCTCCGCCTTCTCCACCCTTCCCCTTTCAAAGGTGGCTTTGGCAACATACCACAGTTTTCACCTCTCCCGAACCTCCTCCTCCAGATAAGCTTGGTCCACCAAAATCCAGGTTGCTAAGTCATTGATTCCCTATCGAAAAGCACGATACCCTAGTCAAAATAATCAGCAGACAAATAAGCAAGAAGTAAGAGAAGGAAAAGCCATGAAGTTATCCCAGAGAGCAAGGCCCTTAGTCGGCTGACCATCTCGGCGGTAGCCTTGACTTGGGCATTGGTAGAAGAGGAGGAAGCACTACAACAAATCCTCCTGGGGCCGTGTACACCGCCAAGCAAAAAACCCATCAGGCTTGGGAGCTAAGTCTGCCCCTCCCTCAAGGGAGCCGTCAAGATCTCCGAATGGGCGTAAAACACTAGTATATGCCAAGTTTGTATCAATTAAGTGGACGCATTCACCCACTAGACCACCCAAACCCTCGAAAAGAGGAGATCTAGTCTCCCCACCGAAAGAAGGGATGAAGGGGGAGGGGATGGAAAGGCACTCACCACTCATATTTAGAGAAGGGGTAGTTCCCTAAGAGATAGTAGGTAGCGATGTCTCAAGAAGGGAGTTTCTCACTTCAATGACCTCAAACACTTCCTCTTGATGAGGAATCCTATTGTTGTCCGCACCATTGCGCAAGGGAATCCCTTGCCTCACGGCAGGAACAATATTTGCCTCTTCGCCTGGGGCAGTGCCTGCTTGTTTATCACGCCCTTCCTCATACAGAGGGTGGGTAGGATCCTCCGTCATGACTAAGCGAGCCTCTGTGCCCACAATAGGGTTCACGTTAAGAGTGGCAGCAACTTCGGCATCTAGTTCACCCTCCACCACCAAGTTCTCAACAATAGGGAAGTCGAAGATAGGGTTGGATGCCAATGTGTGTGTCTGTTGGGGAGTCTATAGCAGAAAAGTGGTGGCTAGGTCAAAGAGGGCCAAACTAGTCAAACCCTCAGCATCACCAAGACCTGGGGAGTGCGCACGCATAGATAAGGCATCAAGGGCCAAATAGGGGGTAACAAATGGTGGGTGGATACTTGGGAAAGGTCGCTAGTCAGAAACTTCAAGATTTTTCTATGTTTTGGGCCAAGGGAACAGACATCTTTAGAACGAGCCATCTTCTTTTCCCTCTTTTCCTTCTTCTCTTTCTTCTCCCCCACTTTCTCCTTCATTCCTTTCTTTTCCCCTTCCTCCTTCTTTTCTTTCTTTTCCACCTTCTCTTCCTTTTCTTTCCTTTCTTTCTTCTCTTTCTTTTCTTTCCTTTCTTTCTTTTCTTGATTGTCCTGAACGTCCCTCTTGTCGTTCTTCAGGGATTTCTTTAGCAGAGGGGGTGGAACCACAACTATTTTTAGAAACAGACGTCCCTTAACATAGGGATTAGGGCACATCAAGAAACAATCTATGTGGCGCCCCAGCCCCCACTTGTGATTGATTGGAATCATGACACCGGGATGATGACCAGAAGGGTCACACACCCTAACAATAAGTGCTTAGAGTGTGTGCAACATACAATTAAGTATGCATTAAAAATAATCAAAGAGGAAGAATAAAGGGTATCCATCTAAGTACTAGAATTTTTTTAAAATAGTACAATGAAATAAAATCATAAAAAAGGTTATCCTGTTATCCAGCATAATAAAATAAAAACCAAAATACATAATCATAAGTGGGAAACAAATCCCAAGGCAAAAAAAGAGACCACAAGTCACTCCTCCAGCAAAGTCGATCCCTCAAACTCAACGTCATCCTCTGCAACAAAATCTACGATTTCATAAAATGAACCGTAGGGTACAAATACCACATGAGATTATGAGTCTCAGTAAGTAACTAACCAAACAATCCACGAGATAAAAACATAGTTAAACAACCAACATGTATGCATGCATATGCTGAATCATGCATGAGACCAAACCATCATGTTCCCTGAAAATGAATCGCTTTCCAATACACGAAAAAAATCTCATTTGACCCACAACACGCCATTACATACCATCCGCCATTTTCCCAGAAAATGGCCCAAACATAAATCCACCATTTTTTTAGAAAATGGTTATCGTATTGATGTAGGGGGATCCGAGACAGATGATGATGAGCTATCAGACTGCACCTTGATGGCGCTGAGATACCATGAGTTGGCAAATCAGCGCAAAGACGAGAATTGATTGTGATATGTTCCTAATTGGGGCCGTTTTGAGTGCGTTTTAGTCTTTTGGCCATAACCCAAAATCATTTCTTAACACGAAAACCTAGTTTTCATTCATAACACATGACAATGCATGCAACAGTGTAATGAATGTCATGACACAATGCACAACAGATAAAAATAGCCAATCATAGCCCAACTCCACAAATATATCCATCCTCCAATCCAACCAAAAATCCACACTCTTCGGATCCAAGGCCCAGCATAACCAAATAAGTTGCAGCAAATATGTTAGTGTAAGAATATATTTAAATCTCAAAAAATTCTTTAAAAGATTACTTATAACGATGAAAGGCAACTCTGGAAGGTCAAATGTGACACCAAAAGTGGCGGAGCAGTGGTGGAGCAATGTTTTCAAGAGATGGCCATGGGTCACAAAGTTGGAAAAATTGAAGGGGACCTAAGGAAGGCTTTGGATGGGCATGGATGAGCTTATGGAGGTCGGTGGAGTTGATGGCGATGGCTGGTGGCCGTAGGTGTCGTCGCATTAAGAGATCGGCCAACTTTGAGAAAGAGAGGCCGTGGGGGAGTGAGGGAAGGTGGAGGCACTACTGGAGGTGGGGAGGCTAGGGGAGACTCGCTGAGGAGAGGGGAAGCTAATGGTGGTGGTGCGGTAGCTAGGCGACGACGAACAGCAGCAGTAAGGGGAGAAAACGGTGGTTGTTAAAGTCTTTCGCGGGAGAGAACGACAGGGAGTTAGGGGTTGAGCTTGGTGGAGGGTGATGGTCAGCAAGAGGGGAAGCTACTGTGGTGGTGGTGGCATCGTTGGGGTGTGCACGGCGGCGCAGTAACTGTTGAGCACATTCGGGCTATACACGGCCAACACAGAGAGAGAGGGAGCGTGGGGGATGGTGGTTGGGAAGGGTGAGGTCGCCAGAGGTTGGTGAAGGTAGTAGGCTAGGCAGTGTCGCCAGACGATGGTGCTCAGTAGCACACTGGATGAGAGAGATAGATGCACGAGAGAGTGAGGGAGAGAGGCTCGAGTGTGAGCTGGGGAGGAAGAATAAAAAGAGAAAAAAATGAGAGGAAAATGGAAAAAGAAAAAGGAAGGGAAAATAGATCCAGACTTTTCATCTTGGGGTCTTAAAACTGATCCATCGAAAAAGGATTTTAGACTGATAATTTAAATAAAATAATTTAAACTAAAGAGCAATTTAAATATTAAACAATAATTAATATCAAGAAAAGCACATAAAAATAAATTTCACCACTTAGTGATCCCAAAATAATATAATGAAATTCATATTAAATTTAAAACAAGGGGATCAATAATAATAATAAATAATATAATTATTCAATTAAAACACAAGAAATTACGGGATATCACAATCTACATGGGCGGGAGTCAACGAGAAGTAAGTCCAAAGACTGTTAGGGTGCTCCTCAGCCTAACCACGAACCACCTCGATCTGCTCCAGCTCCCGGCCAGACAGGGTTCCATCCCTACCAACAAACCTTTCTCGTTAGGGATTTTGCCCCAATTAGCCCTATTTGGAAAATCTCGTTGAGGAGTCTCTGAAATTGGGCGATCCCAACCTTTACCAAAAATAAAGAAAAACTTGCCTGACCAGTTCTTCGCATTGGAGTAACGGGTCTTAAACTGGGCCAGTGTTTGCCCTTTGTCTTTTTTACAGAAACTAAGAACATTGCCCAAATGGCTAGAAATGATAGAAACATAGAAAATCCCGAGCAATTAGGTTAGGGTAAAGCTCCCCGAGTAGCTCCAAAGCCATACGAGACATAATACAAGCACAGAGGAAGGCCCTCAGAGCAGAGGGGTGGAGTTGAGTAGGGGCGAGATGGAGGAGATCCAAAATGTCGCATAAAGAGCGATAGAAAGGAAGCCTTAACCCGTGAGCCAACGAGGACATGGTCAAAGTAACCTTGCCAGCAAAGCCCTCATCATCAACACATCCTTGAGGAGGGATTTCTCGTATTGCTTCAAAAACCCGATGCCTAAAAGCTAAGCCCCACCCATACCCTTCGTAGGTTGGGACATCCAGAACATGGGATGATTGCACATCGGTTGCAAGCAACAATACCACCATGTTCAGCCATGGAAGGTACTAACTAAGTACCCAAGGAAGTGGCAAGAAGGCACGGACAAGAAGGGAAAGTCAAAAGGCACAAGCAAGAAGGGAAAGGACAGAAACAAGAAGGAGTGAAAGGGCAAAAGCCAATATATTTGGATGTTGATTATGAAGGGCTAGTCGCTGTAAGCATCATAACTTGACAGAAGAATGGAGTAGAATGGGAACTGTTGCATGTAACCTAGTAATCGTCGCCACGTCAAAAGTCAATCATCAATGCCCTCTATTCTTGGAAGATGGAAATGGCGAGACAAAAAGTGTGATGGGATAGCGGGGTTACTTGCCAGTTTGGCGACCCGTTGAATTCAATGCAAGAACGGGTTCGTGGGTATTTAAAAGGCCTCGAAAGTCCAATCCAAGTTACTCACAACGAAAGGCAAGTTCATATTCTAGAAACTGGTCTGCACAAAATTATAAGGATGGATTCACTAAAGAAGAAAGAAATTCCCCACGCCTAGGGGCAAAGGAAATTAGCTGGGTAACTGAAGGGTCCACTTAATACTTCAGCCCAACAATTAATTATATCAGTCACATGGCCCAAACTGGGGGTTCAAGGCCCAAAAAGGTTCTATGTTTCACTTCACATGGAAGGATAAGAGTTCAAAAGGGTGTTCATGATTACTCCTATTATTTAGGGTTAATCTAAGTTGATAAACCTCAAGTGAGTGTGATCTAACTGCAATATAATCTAGCACAGCCTAACGTCTATATATACAGATATCAGGTAACCCTAAGATATCTTTGATTGGATTCTTGAGTAATTATATACTATTCCCCACTAACTTAAGCATCGGAGTAGTTACGAGCAGACAATGCCAACATCCCTTAATACTTTGCAGGTGAATGGTTACGTTTGGTGGTGGGACATGTCATTTACAATGCATATCCTAGTGCTAATGGATATCTCTCTTTTCTTTCAAACAAACAATCAGACTTCATGATAGCCTTATTTTGTCGTATTATTCTATAAATTACCAAAATAAGATTCAACTCCAGACCTTTAAAAATTGTTTGGATGTGTCCTTATTTTACCAATTATTCTAAATTATAAGTTGTTCATTCCTTTATTTTCTTCTTTATCGTCTATAAGCTATTTTTGTTTAATAATATAATTATGATCCTTTTGAGCACTACAATCATTCAAACTGTTGAAAAAAATAATAACTTATCCTTTTTTCAATCTATTTCATTCTCTTGAAAACCTAAAATTTACAAAATTAACCACTTTGCTTGCGCAAGGACGTTAATTGAATTATTTTCAACAACAATGGATCGAAGAGATTCTTTACGCAAGTCCTACACTATATGTAGTTACAAAAATATCCTCAGTAACCATGTTAGAAGCATTTCATAAGTGAGCATACCTAGATCACATGATAATTATAGATACAACATTAAATAAAGCGTCAGTAATGTTACAACCTTTAAATGTGACCAATATCTTGTCTGTAAACGGTTCTCCCTTCCTGGGAAAAAAAAAAAAAAAAAGCTTTAAGGCTACATACATCTTTCCAAGTAGTCTATTTTCTGGCTAGTTGAGTAATGATACATATAGTCATGGAATATGTAAGTATCGTGCAGTCGCCGTGAAAAAGGGATGACTAATATTAAAAAATTAATTATTTTTCATGTAGATCCTATATGTATTTACTTTTTTCAAAATAATTATACGACACTTGTGTACGCACGACTGCAACTATCATTTCTCTTTCTAGTTCATTGCGTTTTCATAGCTCTAGCCTCTACCCAAAAATAAAAAGAAAAACAATTCGCAAGTCTATTTATACACCAAACACGCAACTACTGTACGTAAAGCCTACAACATTAGCTTACATAAATATTTTTTACTACTTTCATGAAGTTATTATCAAATCAAATTAGGATTTTGTGGTTACTCCTAAAATCACTATTTAACTATAAAACTAGTTCAACTCAATCGGGCTGGGTCATCTATTGGACTCATGACCAAATGGACTCATTATACTTTATGTTCAGAAATCAAAACCCATATATTATGCATATATACAAAATTATTGGACTGGACCTGAGGGTTAATTTAAGTTCCTAACCCCATTTTGAGCCCAAACCTTTATGTCGGTGAGCCGTCTTCTCCAGTTCTGTTTCAGCCGAAACAACACAACCCTTCAATCAGCACGCCACCAGAGCTGGCACCTCCATACCCTGCGGTGGTATCTTAAATCCGGATTGGCACTGCTTCACAATAGTCGAGCAAGAAGAGTCAGCAATCTCTCTATGGTGGTTTGCTGGCATGCATTCTATGCATGGACATTTATATTACTATGCCTTCTAATTTATACCACTTAATTTGCTCTCTTGACAGTAGCATTTTCCTACTCAAGAAAGCAAATTGAGTAGTATGAATTAGGGAGTATAGTAACATTTTCTTTCTATGCAATCTTGTTGTGTGTCACAGTTCAGTTTATAGCCGTGGGCCGAAGCTATAGTGGGCTTGGGTAGGTAGCTTGAGTCGTCCTGTGGCCTTTAGTTTGTAATTGGCTGGATAACTGGGGATTCGGCCGTGGCCCATACCTTTCTACATATTACGCCCATTTGCTTATATCCTTTTCTTTTGTTTTAGCGTGTTGGCCGTTAAGGGCTCAGTTAGCATATGTAGTGAACATCACTCTTGTAATGGTATGCAAAATTTGAATCAAAAGTTTATTCTCTTTTTCTGTCTTCTCTCTCTACTTCTGGAGGTGCTCCCCTTGAAGTGGGCAGGTCTCTGTGTATATTTGTCAAATACCTGTGGTGTGTTACGTTATGTGGATTTTGGACGAGATAGCCGCTGTCCTTAGTGCGTTCAAGCAGCACAGCCTACTTCAGCGGCTCAAGGAGGACATGCCAACCAGATTTGCATTTACGTTCCATAGACAAATGACAACGATGAAACATTGAAAATTGGGATGCAGCAATTATCTAGAATAACTACTGTGTGCATGGGAGAACTACTGTGTGCATGGGAGAAAGGATCTGGGATCACAATATATGGAAGTGTTAGTATGTAAATGGTTAAAGCCCAACAATTGATGCAAAAGCACTAGAATTGTTAAATACTATAACGGTTCAAGGTTGAAAAAAGGGTTCGATTCAAGTCGATTCAAATTGAATCATTAAGAAATGGAATCAGTTTTAGTGAACTTTTTGAACCATTCACTTATAGATTGATTTTATATGATTCAAACCAATTCAAGCTGATTTTAGATCCATACGAGCTGATTCCAATCAATTCAAAACTATATTAATTATTTTTATGTTATCTAACAACTGAATTTTATTTTATTTTTTGTACAAAAATATAATAGAACTAAATATATATTAACTTCATCATTATATTCATTAAGAATCATAGAAGATTTAAAATATAAAACATGTGATTCTTTATTTTCTTTACTTGAACAAAAAAAATTAAGATTTGAATGGCTATTTTGTATTAAATTTGTGGTTGTGCATAAAATAATATATTTGCCATATGCTTATAACATAATGGTTTATATCTTCATAGTATACGAGGCAAAAAAAAAAAAATGTTAATAATAGAGATTAAATATATAAATTATATGTTTTCTGAAATTATTTGGATTTATATAATATTTTTATTGAAACTAGTCAATGAATTTATACTTTATACTATTCTATACATGATATTAAATGTTTGAACTGCATTATATATTATTTTTTTTTATCAATATTGAAATAACCGATTCAAAATTATTATGAATTTACCGATTAATTGAATTGGTCCTTACCTAGTTTCAAACCCTATTAAGATTTTCAAGCCTCGGACTATATAAACCTTTTAACCTTAAGATAATAATATAAATACGTACGAAAAGCTTAAATAATGGACCCTATAGTGTTTGAAGCATACAAGACATGACTGGCAAGTAATTTGAGTAATGATATATACCATACTCACATTTTAAATTAATTCTTATCAGAATTAAGACATTAATTAATTATGATAGAATGATCTCAATATATATATGCTCGGTTGTAAACTAATGTTTATTGATGAGATTTTTTATTATCAAGCCGATGTGTAGATTACATGACATAATTTGATTTGAAAGATAAATATTAAAATTTGAATTTCATGAATCAAAATAAGTTTTGTGAATTTTGTACTCTATATACCAGTTTGAGAATAGAATAATTTATTTAAATATATATATTTAAATTATGTTATATAAATAGTGTGTGGTGTAACGAATTTCAATTAAAATTATTCATATATATATATATATATATTATACACACACATGAAATATAAAGAGACGTAAAAGTTAAAAATGATACCTAATATAAATAATGGAATTATTGAAAAAGTTTGGTGTCAGTCTGGCCCACTGATGATTCACAGTGACATGAGAATTGACTATGATGTATACGCCTAAATTTTTAAATATATCTCTCCAACTTCTATGCACTATATTTTTTTAAAATATTTTTAAGTTTATTTTTTTTAAATTAATTAAAATTTTTATTCATTATTCATATATTAAATATTTGATAAAAGGAAAATATAATAAAATTAAAAAAAAAATTAATGTGTGGAGGTTGTGTGAAAAGAAAGAAGTTGGGTAGACTTTTTCTTGCTTATATATATGTAATGTGACTTTCCAAATTGATTAATGGTAGGATTATGCATGCAATAGATAGGGACGGATGTGAAATTAAATTACAACTTTGATGATTTAGTCTCCAAGATGGGTTGCGGTCACAAACTAAATTATTACTCTTAAGAAAATTTAGTTGTACCTATTGTATTGTCAAAGACTCAAAATCTAAAGTCTCCTCTCTTTCTTTTCTCTCGAAAAGAAGAGGTGGTGTGGGAAGGGTGCGATAGGCACGTGAGGGTGGTTATAACGGCCTTCCAGTTTGTTACAAGGCAAAGGAGAGAGAGTTTTTCTGGTGGAAACAGGCGAGGTAGGGGAATTCAGTTCAGAGATACGGTGGTTTAGGGGCGGAGGGAGAATAGAAAGCTACGGCAGAGAGGAAGTTATTGTGAGGAAAGAGTGAGTTTCTAATCGGCAGAAGGAGAATGGAGACACTGGAGGAGAAATGGAAGTGTCTCAGATTGAGAGAAGAGGAGATAGTCGACATAGAGCTTGAGGATGATCCCTCGACTGAGCTAGTCTACAAAGAACAGCGAAGCCTGCTGGGAAAGCTATGCTCACCAAGAGTGATTAGCAAGGAGGTGCTGGAAGCCACTTTAGCGAAGATCTGGAGACTGAGCAAAGCCGTGAAGTTAGCAGAGGTAAAATATAATGTTTTCGCTCTAATGTTTGAAACTATTGCTAATAAAGAGAGGGTGTCGGCTGGCAGGCCGTGGTTGTTTGACAACCACTTGCTAGTTCTTAAGGAGTTTGAAGGATACACTCCTTTAAATAGAGTGAAGTTTGAATCGGAGAGTTTTTGGCTGAGGATGCATGACTTGCCTCTGTCATGTATGACAAAAAGTCGAGCTGAACAGATAGGGGCCTCCGTGGGTAAGGTCGAAGATGTGGAGGTGCAGGAGGATGGAAGTGGTTGGGGGAACTACATTAGAGTACAGTTGCATTTGGATTTAACCAAACCAATTGCAAGAGGGAGAACAATTAAGGTCAAAGGTTCTAGTTACTGGATTCCTTTTACCTACGAGAAATTACCCAAGATCTGTTTCTCTTGTGGTTGTATAGTACACGGGGAGGAGGGCTGTTATGGAGGTAATGTTCAGGAGGAGGGTGAAGCTGATCAATATGGCTCATGGTTGCGAGCTAAACAACAAAACAGAACCAGGGGCTATAATGGAGGTTTTTGGAGAAGGGAGGATGGAAGTTGGTGGAGGAAGGAGGAAGAAAATATGAATCAAAAAGGGGTGGGGAATTTTGACAGCAAGAAGAAGAATGAGAGTGAGAAAAGAGGGGTAGGAGCAGAAGATGGGGAGAGGGTCAATAATGAGATATTTAGAAGTCAAGAGGAGAGAGTTGAAAAAAGTATGGAAGAAGGGAATAAAAATACTGAGGGGGAAGGGGTCGGGAATAAGGTTGGGTTTGTGGCAGAAAATATTTTAAGTGAGATAGAAAATTATGGAAAAAATGTGGTGACAGTGAAGGGGGGTAAGGTAGGAGGGTGTGGGAATAATGAGGTAGAAAACCAACAAGTAAAGAAGGGAGGATGGAAAAGAAAGGCCAGAGCAAAAGGGAAGATGGGTGAGGCTGTTTTCTCAGGTGAATTGCAGAAAAAAAGAAGCTGTGAAGGGGGTGGGGCAGGAGAGGATACGGGCACTAAAAAGAAGGGGAAATGGGGTAGTGAGGTGGGAGAGGAGGAAAACTCAAACATGATGGCGGTGGCTGTTTCTCAGCCCCGCCAAGCATTATGAAACTCCTAAGTTGGAACTGTCGAGGGTTGGGGAACCCTCAGACAGTTCAAGATCTCTGCAATATGGCAGAGAAGAATAAACCCAGCTTAGTGTTCATTATGGAAACTAAGTCTATAAGAAAAAGTTTTGAAAACTTAAAAAAGATATTAAATAGTGAAGGCTGTTTTGCGGTAGAAGCAGTGGAAAAAGGAGGGGGATTGGTACTGTTATGGAATGCTCAAGTGAGAGTGGAAGTGGTAAATTACTCTCAAAGGCATATAAATGTTTGGGTAGAGGAGGAGGAAGAAAAAGGTTGGTTACTAACCTGTTTCTATGGGCATCCAGAAACTGCAAGAAGAAAAGAGAGTTGGACTTTGTTGAAGTCTTTCAAGCCTCCAAGAGGCATTGGTTGGTGCATAGTGGGGGATTTCAATGAAATCCTTACAAATGATGAAAAATGGGAGGGAAAAGCAAGGTCAGAAAGTCAGATGGTGATGTTTAGGGAAGTCCTACAGGAAGGTAATTTGCACGATCTCGGGTGGAAAGGGCATAAGTACACATGGAGTAATGCTCATGGGGATGAATCTTTCACAAAGGAAAGATTGGACAGGGCTATAGCAAACCATACTTGGATTCAGAATTATAAAGAAACATGGGTTGAGGTATTGGAAGCCAGGACCTCAGATCATAAGCCCCTGCTGATGCACATGAAAAAATCAGAAAGTAGAAGGGGGGTCTGGAAGAGAAGCTTCAAATATGAGGCTTCCTGGGCTCTTGAGGAGGATTGTAAGGAGGTTCTACAAGAGGTATGGAAGAAGAAAGATGCAGAAAATTCGAGGCCAAATTCAGTGATGGAATTATTGAAAAGAAGTGGGGCTGCTCTACTAAGATGGAGTAAAATAAAGAGGAGGGGGGGAAACAGAGAGATAGAAGAAAAAACAAAAATTTTACAAAACTTACAAAAAAAGGAAAGTAGTTGTAACATTGAAGAGATAAGGCAAGTAAAGAAGGAGTTGAACCTGTTACTGGAGAAAGAGAACATTAGATGGAAACAAAGAGCTAAATGTAATTGGTATAGGCATGGAGATAGAAACACTAAATATTTTCATGCATGTGCCAATCAAAGAAGGAAAAGAAATTTCATTAAGAGTGTATATGATGATGATAACAGGAAGTGGGAGGGGCATCAAAAAATTGAAGAGAACTTCAGGGCATATTTTGAGCATTTG
Source organism: Carya illinoinensis (assembly GCF_018687715.1). Lineage (NCBI taxonomy): Eukaryota > Viridiplantae > Streptophyta > Magnoliopsida > Fagales > Juglandaceae > Carya > Carya illinoinensis. The sequence continues at coordinate 41,148,530 of NC_056756.1, forward strand.
TTTCAATCTACAAACCCAAGTGAAGAAGATATTGAAGCATGTTTGGGAAGTTTGTTAGCAAGGGTGACACCCGAGATGAATGATAAGCTGATGAAGAGCTATACTAGAGTGGAGGTGGAGCAAGCATTGAAGCAAATGGCACCTCTAAAGGCCCCTGGTCCAGATGGCTTTGGACCATGCTTCTATCAAAACCATTGGGAGGTGATATCCGAAGAGGTTTGTTCTTCTGCCCTAGCTTTTTTAAATGGGAACCCTATGGAACCAGCCCTTAATCATACACATATAGCCCTAATTCCCAAGTGCAAAGAACCAAAAAAAGCCAGTGAGTACAGACCTATAAGCCTATGTAATGTCATGTATAAAATAGTTTCTAAAACTATTTCAAATAGGCTTAAAAATGTCCTTTCAGCCATTATTTCACCAACTCAAAGTGCCTTCCTACCAGGAAGGTTGATAAATGATAATATAATGGTGGCTTATGAGGTGTTGCACTCTTTGAAGTTCAGAAAGAGAGGGAGGGAAGGGAGTATGGCTTTAAAATTAGATATGTCAAAAGCTTATGATAGGGTGGAGTGGGCTTTCTTAGAGGCTGTTATGACCAAGCTAGGCTTCCATAAGGATTGGGTGAAACTAGTTATGAGCTGTGTAAAATCAGTTTCATTTTCTGTACTGATAAATGGATGTCCTGGGATAAAGTTCTGGCCTAAAAGGGGTTTGAGGCAGGGGGACCCTTTGTCACCCTACCTCTTTATCCTTTGTGCAGAAGGTTTGAGTACCCTCTTGAACTCTTATGAAGACCAAAAGCTGACAAGAGGAGTGCAAGTAGCTAGAGGGGGTACGAGTATAAACCACCTGTTATTTGCTGATGACTGCATTCTCTTTGGAAGAGCCAAGATAGAAGAGTGGAATAGATTGCAAGAAGTGTTGAAAAAATATGAAAAAGCCTCTGGGCAGTTTCTGAATAAAGAAAAAACCTCTGTGTTTTTTAGTAGTAATACAAGGGAAGGTGATAAAAAGAGGATAGTTGAAGCAGGGGTGGCTGTAGCTTGTGGGAGTTATGAGAAATATTTGGGCCTTCCAACTATGGTAGGTAGATCCAGCTTCAAAACTTTCAGAGTTCTAAAAGAAAGAATATGGCAGAGGATTACAAGCTGGAAGAACAATTTCTTGTCCCAAGCTGGGAAAGAAATATTGATCAAGGCTGTTTTACAAGCAATACCCACCTATACTATGTCAGTTTTCAAACTCCCAAGAAAACTATGCTATGAGATAAACATGCTTTTCTCGAGATTCTGGTGGGGTAAGCAGCAGGCAGAAAAATGCATACACTGGAGGAAATGGGAGAAGTTGGGTGAGCAGAAAAGTAAAGGAGGGTTGGGATTCAGGGACTTGGAGTCTTTTAATATGGCTCTTCTAGCAAAGCAAGGTTGGAGGCTTTTAAAGTTTCCATCCTCTTTAGCTAGTGTGATCTATAAAGAGAAATATTACAAGCATTCTAGTTTCTTGGAAGCTAAACTGAGTTCAAAACCTTCCCTCATTTGGAAAAGTGTATGGGATGCTAGAAGCCTTGTAGAAGAAGGTTTAAGGTGGAGAGTGGGGGATGGTAGTAAGATAAATGTATGGGGCACAAAATGGCTGTCTTCTCCCTCATCTTTTTCTATACAGTCACCAGTTTCTGTTTTGCAGGCAGATGCAAAAGTTGAAGAACTCATTGACAAGCCAATGGGAGGATGGAATGAGAATAAAATCCGAGCCATCTTTAAGTAAGAGGAAGCTAACCAGATCTTGAGAATTCCACTAAGTAGAGGGATAGCAAAAGATAAAATATATTGGGGACTTACAAAGAAGGGAGTGTTCTCAGTGGGCAGTGCATACTACTTACAGCTGGAAAGAAGGAAGAGGGAAAAGGGTGAAAGCTCATTGAGGGACTATACGGATGAAAGATGGAAGTACATGTGGAATTTAACAGTGTCCAATGCTACAAAGCTATTCTTATGGAAGGCTGGAAACGACCTCCTACCTACCAAAGGAAACCTATTTAAAAGGAAGATAGTGGAAGAAAGGTCATGTCCAATGTGCAATGCAGACAATGAAACTATAATGCATGCGCTTTGGACCTGTCCTGCTGCAAATGACATATGGGCTGAACCAGAAAGTTTTGTTCATAAGTGGAGCAAAAAAGAAGAAGACTTCATGGGGTTATGGGAAAGAATGATGCAGAATTTGAATAAGAACCAATTGGAGGAGGTGGCTATGATACTCAGAAGAGTGTGGTTGCGTAGAAATTCTTTTGTCTTTGAAAAAAAGATGATATGTCCTAAAGGAGCAATAAGGGCAGCAAAGGAAGCTTTATTAGAATACCAGAATGCCCAGGTCCCTCAAACTCTGGAAAAGCAAGTTCAAAGACCTGCAAGAGAGAAGCAGAAATGGGAAAAACTAGTGGGTGGTTTTGTAAAAGTGAACTGGGATGCTGCCTTAGTAACAAAAAAGGAAAAAATGGGAGTTGGCATAGTTATAAGGGATGAAGAGGGAGACCCAATGGTGGCTGTATGTGATCAACAGAGTCATGTGGAAGACCCCATGGTGGCAGAGTGCTTAGTCTTGCGCAAAGCTCTAGAATTATGCATTGATCTAAACATCAGGCAGGCTATATTTGAAGGGGATGCAAAAACTGTTATTATGGCAGTTAATAGGGAAGAAGAGGATATGTCAAGCATTGGTTCTGTGATTGAAGATGTAAAGATTCTTTTTAAACAGAATAGAGAATGGAAACTGCAGTTTACACACAGAGAAAACAATATAGTAGCACACACTTTAGCTAGGAATGCTTTAAGCTTGTTAGAATAGAAAGTTTGGATAGAAGATATGCCAGCCTTCATTGTAAAGGAGCTGGAATCAGACAAGCTGTATAGAAGAGATATTCATTAATGAAATTCTGAGGAATCTTTTCAAAAAAAAAAACAAAAAGACTCAAAATCTAATATATATATATATATATCATGTATGAACTTGCCACTACAAATACAGTCTTTAGCGATATTACGATAATGTATCTGTTGAAAATAAAATAAGTAATAGCAACGGCTAAGCATATTAATAGGAAGTTTATCTTTATTGGATTTCTTTCTGGGTTCTTTATTATTAATTTAGTTGTACTTCAGCTTGTATCGTCAAAATCTTATATATATATTATGTATGAACTTGCCACGACAAATATGGTCTTTAGCGATATTACCATGAACCGAGACAATTTCGAGGACTGATTAATGATGAAAAATCGTTGCAATTAATTTTTGTCAACAAAAAACTGGCTAATACTAAAGTAATTTCATAGTTTGCGGTTTGAAATTAGTATTTAAATTTTTTCTACCAAGAGGAAGTGACTTTGACTACCGCGTATGCATAGTGATCACCAACCAAATTACTTGTTTGACTTAATTATGCAAAGGGGTTATTAAATCTTCCAATGTAATTAATTATATATATATATATATATATATATATATGAGAAATTAACATAAAATTAGAATTTCAAGGTACTGTAATAAATATGACACATCTTATAGAATTAAATAAAAATAAGGTGATACTGTCATGTATACAATTTTCCAATTAATTTTCCTCATTCTACATGTAACTAATGTGAAGGAGATCCTATAGAGCAATGGGAGTCGTCCTTGCCGATCGAGCATTAACATGGAGAAAAATTTTGTTTTGAATGGTCAACTACACGAAAATTAGTTTGTTGAAATTTCTATATGAAATCATTATATTTAATTAATATAAAACCGAAAACAAGCAAGAAAATTAGTCAATTTAGAAATCACGATGGAAGAGAGGGAACAACATTAGGCTGTGATTGCATTCAAAAGTCGGTTACTCTTTTCACATTATTTGTCTACTTCAGGTATTAATTCTTATCAAAAGAATTAAGATATTAATTAATTACGATCAAATGATGTCAATATTATATGCTCGATCGTAAACTAATGTTTATTTGTGAAAACTTTTATTATCAAGTTGATGTATATATTAAATGATATAATTTAATTTAAAAGATAAATTTTAATATTTGAATATTACAAATCAAATGAACTTATGTGAATGATGTAGTTCATATACCGGTTTAAAAATAAAATAACTCATCTAATTATATATATATATTTAAATTATACATATAAATGATGTGTGGTGTAATGAATTTTAATTAAAATTATTCATATATGTATATATATATTATATACACATATAAAATATAAAGAGATGTAAAATTAAAAATGATACCTAATATAAACAATAGGATTATTGCATGCTTGTATATATATATATATACACACACTAGTAGTGGCTACGTGTAAGGCACGTTTTCCTCTATGAATTAACAGAAACTCTACTTTCAATCGGGGTGGAAACTATTAGACTCAGTGAACCAATGGAGCATTTTCACAGACACAAAGAAGGCACATGTGGCACTGCACCAGTCGAAGGCAAAGGAGAGTAGCTGTGCTCCCTCAATGTACAAACAGCAGACACTCTAGAATAATACAGTAGAGAATTAGTTAGCTTTTCTCTCAAGTTCTGTAACAGAAAAATATTCCTTTATTCCTTCACTCACTGTGTATAAATATATACGAAATCTTTAATGAAAATTAAGTTGAATTCCAGAAATTATATTCTGTTTAACATGGTATCAGGAGCCTGTGAGGACTAACGTCCCTTGATACATGGCTACCTCATCTGCCCAGAACTCCTCCTTCTCTCATATCATCACCACCAAACTCAACAATGACAATTACCTTCAATGGAAGGTTCAGATCTCAGCCTACCTTAGAGGTCAAGACCTCTTTGGCTATGTAGATGGGACCCAACTCCAGCCCTCTGAAACATTACCTGAGCCTACCGAAACTGGACCCAAGCCAAATCCAGCCTTCATTAAATGGCGCCGAACAGACCAATTAATGCTAAGCATTCTATTCTCCTCATTGTCCGACTCCATTCTTGGACATGTCCTTTCTTCCACAACAGCCCAAGCGCTGTGGCTATCTCTTGCTTCTATGTTTGCATCACACTCTCAAGCAAAGGAGTTTCAAATTCGGTTTGAACTTACAAACCTCTCCAAAGGAGATCAATCCATTTCTTCATACTTCGGGAAGGTACGCTTACTCGTTGATTCTCTAGCTGCTACTGGAACTTTTCTCCCAGACAAAGAAGTAGTCACTTACTTGCTCAATGGTCTCGGGCCTTCTTATGAGTCTTTTATAACATCTGTTACTACAAGGGTAGACCCCTTTTCCTCTCATGAGTTGTATCAACTTTTGCTTATACATGAAACCCGTATGACCCATCTAACTCGGAGCGTTATCTCCACTATTGAGCCATCTGCACATTTCAGTGCCTCTAGTGGTCGTGGTCGTGGGTCTCCTCGAGGTGGACGTCAAGGTAGAGGCAGGGGAAGAAACTTTAACCCTCCTCGTGGTGGACGATCGCCTCCCTCTCACATTTCTGCCCAACGTTACACATCTCAACGACCCATGTGTCAAGTCTGCAACAAAACAGAACACATTGCTCTTCAATGCTATCACAGGTTTGATCATTCCTATCAAATTGATCCTCCCAGCTCATTCTCGGCCAACTACACTGCACCAGCTTCCCTTTCGGATTCTACTTGGTATCCCGACTCTGCTGCAACCCACCACATTACTAATGACTTGAGTAATCTGAACATTTCATCTGAACAGTTTCAAGGTGATGACACAATCCGTGTAGGTGATGGAACGGGACTGCCTATCCAACACCTCGGTCAATCCAGTCTCTCTTCTGGTTCTTCCTCTTTTACTCTCAAAAACTTGCTTCATGTGCCTTCTATTACTAAAAACTTAGTTTCAGTTCTTCAATTTTGTGTTGATAATTCTTGTTTCTTTGAGTTTCACTCTTCCCATTTTTCTGTGAAGGACAATCAAACTGGGAAAATCCTCCTCACAGGACCCACACGTAACGGGCTCTATATTTTTCCAGAATCACTGTCTTCAGCCTCCCCTCCCTCTACACATACTGGTGAACGTACTACTCTAGCTCAATGGCACCGACGGCTAGGACATCCATCTCTCACACTTGTCTCTCGCATTCTGCACTCCAAGTGTTTACCAAAGTCCTCCACAGAGTCTGCTTTTTATTGTCCAGAGTGTCCTCTTGCAAAACAACATCAACTTCCTTTTTGTAATAGTCGGGCTCGTTATTCTCAGCCCTTAGAGTTAATTTGTGCTGATCTTTGGGGCCCTGCTCCTTGTGCTTCAAGACTTGGATACAAATACTATCTTTCCCTTGTTGATCATTACACTCGCTACACTTGGTTTTTCCCTCTAAGATTGAAATCTGATGTTGTTACTGTTTTCACTACTTTCTTACCCTATGTTGAACGATTATTTAACACTAAACTCCTCACATTACAAACAGATGGTGGAGGTGAATTTAAATCTTTAACTCCATTATGTCAAAAATTGGGAATAAATCATCGTCTCTCATGCCCTCACACGCATCAACAAAATGGTCTCGTTGAAAGAAAACACCGGCACATCGTTGAAACCGGGCTCGCCCTCTTAGCTCATTCCTCTCTTTCTTTTTCATATTGGGCCGATGCCTTTGAATGTGCTGTTCATCTCATTAATTTTCTTCCTTCTCCCGTCATTCAAAATCAAACACCACATTTTCGTGTCTATAAATCAGACCCTGACTACACTTTTTTAAAAGTTTTTGGTTGTCAATGTTGGCCTCACATTAGGCCCTATCTTACCAACAAACTCAATTTTCGTTCTGTTCCTTGTTTATTTTTAGGATACAGTTCTTCACATAAAGGCTATAAATGTTTAGACACCAAAAATAATCGCATGTACATCTCACGCGATGTAACATTTGATGAGGCTTCTTTTCCTTCTTCTAAATCTCAGCCCAATTCTCATTCAATCCCTACACATTCAGCTACAGCCCATCTACCTATCTTTCAACCCTCCATACTTGGTCCTTGTCCAAGCCCATCAGTTCCTACATCAGAAAATCAGCCTTCGCCTACCTCCAGCTCCCCTGTTTTCTCTTCAGCTATCTCACCAAATGGTGCCTCTCCCTCCATCTCAAATTCTTCTGCACCAGTCCTGGCCCCACCTCGGTCTCCCATCATCACCCGTGCCCAAACAAACTCTTCTAGACCTCGGACTTACACGGATGGCACCGTCCCATACACCTCACGGTTTTGTCTCACAATCTCTGCAACTGTTCCAGATGAACCTTCTAGTTACTCTATCGCCTCCAAATTTTCTGAATGGAAGGATGCAATGTCTGAGGAATTTATGGCCCTGCAAAAGAATAAAACATGGACTTTAGTTCCTTTCACTTCAGCAACTAACGTGCTTGGCTGCAGATGGGTTTTTCATACAAAAACCAATGCAGATGGCTCCTTCCAGCGAAGAAAGGCGCGTCTAGTCGCCAAAGGATACCATCAACTCCATGGTCTAGACTATAATGAGACCTTTAGTCCAGTAATAAAACCCTCGACTATACGGTTGATCTTATCTATTGCTGTCACCTATGCATGGCCCTTGCGCCAAATTGATATTCAAAACGCCTTTTTGCATGGAAATTTAACTGATGATGTCTATATGCAGCAACCTCAAGGTTTTATTGATCCTAACAAACCCACACATGTGTGCAAACTGCAGAAAGCTATATACGGTCTCAAGCAAGCCCCAAGGGCATGGTTTGCCCAACTCAGTTCTTGGCTTCTCGGGTATGGATTTCTTGCATCACGGGCAGACCCTTCTCTTTTCATTTTAAATCATGGTGATCTCAAAATGTACTTACTGGTCTATGTTGATGACATAGTCATCACTTCCTCTAAGTCTTCAGCAATTGATCTTTTATTAGAGGATTTAAGTCGTGCCTTTCCAGTAAAAGACTTGGGAAGTTTATCCTACTTCCTTGGCCTAGAGGTTGACTACACATCTGCAGGTGTCTTGGTTACTCAACGAAAATATATCCACTCCTTACTTGTCCGTAGCAAAATGATTCATGCAAAGTCCATCTCTTCTCCCATGGCAGCCTCCTTGAAGCTCTCTAAGTTTGACTCCCCAGACTTTGATGATCCATCACTGTACAGAAGCATTGTTGGTGGCCTACAGTACCTCTCTCTCACTCGACCCGACATCTCCTTTGCCGTCAACAAAATCTGTCAATTCATGCATACTCCGAAAAATTCTCACTGGGTTGCTGTTAAAAGAGTTCTCAGGTATCTCAAAGCTACCATCAACTATGGTATTCTCTTCAAAAAACAGTCCCATCTCACCCTTCAAGCATACTCAGATGCGGATTGGGGGGGCTGTCCAGATGATCGCCGTTCAACAGGAGGCTTCTGTGTTTTTCTGGGTAATCACCTCATCTCTTGGAGTTCTAAAAAGCAGAAAACTGTAGCTCGTTCATCAACAGAGGCTGAGTATAAGTCTCTAGCCTCTTCAGCTGCAGAAGTTATTTGGCTTCAAACTCTTCTTCGGGAATTAACTATACCTCTAGCCAAAGCTCCAATTCTTTGGTGTGATAATATCGGTGCAACTTTTCTCTCCACCAATCCTGTTTATCACTCGAAGACCAAGCATATGGATATAGATTTTCACTTCATTAGAGATCGAGTTGCTGCCCGTACCCTTCAAGTTCAGTTTTGCAGCTCAAAGGATCAAATAGCAGATGTACTTACGAAGCCTCTTGTCTCAGACAAATTCATTCTCTTTAGATCGAGCCTCACTGTGGTTGATACCCCACTGGACTCGAGGGGGCGTATTAGACTCAGTGAACCAATGGAGCATTTTCACAGACACAAAGAAGGCACATGTGGCACTGCACCAGTCGAAGGCAAAGGAGAGTAGCTGTGCTCCCTCAATGTACAAACAGCAGACACTCTAGAATAATACAGTAGAGAATTAGTTAGCTTTTCTCTCAAGTTCTGTAACAGAAAAATATTCCTTCATTCCTTCACTCACTGTGTATAAATATATACGAAATCTTCAATGAAAATTAAGTTGAATTCCAGAAATTATATTCTGTTTAACAGAAACCCCATGTAACCGGCGCTCCTTTTGATGAAAAGTTTTATTTTTTTTACATTTTTCAGCTCATCATTTCGTTCCCTCTCTCTTTGTCTAACAATTTTTTTCTGACCCTCTTCTTCCTTCCTCTACATTTCTCTCTTCTGCACATCGCAAACATTTTAGAGTGCCCTACATTTCTGACCCTCTTCAATCAAAACTTTCTGCAATGGAACAATATGCTAGGGTACTTCATGGCTCAATTTTTGGAAAACCTTTTGAAGAAGAAGGCATTCTAGCCTCATTGCAGAACTTTGGTACTTTTTACATTGCAAAGAAATGGGAGAACATATTCATTGAGGCCCAGTAATATTCATTACTAATATTCCAGCCATTTCAGTCCTTCTTCCTTCTTTCTTCTTCTAGTCTGATGGTCTTCTCGATTTTCTTCCCTAAATATATTTAGGTGCTTTGAATGAAAAAATCTCAGTACAATAATGTTCATTGCTGATATTCCAGCCACCAGTGCAGCAGTTAAACTCGTCAAGAGGGTCATTCCTGAGTGTCCTCGTCTCAGCCAATATCATAAACGAGTTGCCTACACTCTTCTCTGCAACAGACTTCTTTGTGTTCCATGCAACACTCCACCATATTCTTTCTCAACAAAAATCTCTATAACGTCCAAAACCACGTATATACCAAAAACAGAGTCACCTTTACAAAACAAATTATTGTAAAAAAGAAACACAGGTTTCAGGAAACAAAAAATGAAATAATTACCATTAAAATCACCTGGAAAACATAGCGTCTACAGACAAAGAAAGAAGAAGAAAAAAAGAAAGGTCTGGTCTCAGACATAACATGGTGGGTTCTTTGTTTCCGTTTCCTGAGTCTGAAAAAACTCTGGTTTTTTAGACAAGAGAAATGATTTGTGCAGTCGGCGTGTAGTAGTCGTTTTGAAAAAAATAAATTAATATAAAATTTATATAAAAAAAATTATTTTTATAATTTTTTTTATTCATTCTGTACAATTATGAAAAAAAAATATTTTTATATATTTTTTTTATTTATTCTATATAACCGACTGCATGCCGACTGCGTCTACCAAAATTCTTTAGAGAATAGATAGAGAGGAGAGAGAGTGACAGTGATTTAGCTGATATCTTAAATTCTGTCAAAGCCACGTCATCCAATTACACATGGTTTTGCAAGGGTAGTTGTACGTAGAAGAACTGATGAATTAATGATGTGTATGATAATATTGGATAAGAAAAATGGTGAGGCTAGGAACCTTTTTTTTTCTTCTTTTTTGAATGCAAACATGTATATCTTCATTGAATATATCAAAAGAAACAATTAATCGTTACAATACTTCTCCTTAAGAACCGTATTCATCACCTATATAGGGCCTTCTTCTATTCATACCTTTTCCTCTACACTTGTTAGAGCTAACTTTGTAAGTATATAAGCTACATTATAAGCTTCCCTAAAAACAAACTTAACACTCCAATCTATTTTATCAACAAGTATCTTTTTTGTGTCTTCTATCAAAACTCCATAGTTTGTTAGTACTACCTCATCACCATTCACTGCCAACACCACAACTTGCGAGTCACCCTCCAGCATAACCTTTCCAAAATTTAGTTCCAAATACAATATTACAGCTCTTTTGAGGCCATAGCCTCTATCATGCAAGCCACATTTTGATTTTCCACAACAAAGCATAAGCAGGCCATAATTTCCCCTTGATCATCCCTTCCAACAACCCCAATCCCTATTGTCTTCATTTTTTCATCTATTGTGGTGTCCCAGTTTACTTTGATTTCCTCCCTTAAAGGCTTCTCCCATCTTGCAGACTCCCTTCTAAGCTTACTGCAGTATACCCCCTCCTGGAAGCATCTAAGATTTGCTTCCTTATATTCGACCTCCGCTTGCTTAGTAGCTCTTATTACTTGTTTTGCCTCATCAAATCCGTTTTCAAAAATCCAAGAGTTCCACCTCATCCAAATCCTTCTCAAAATGTAGGCTACTACTTCCACTTCATCCCTTCCCAACTTCTATTGCATATCATCCCATAGTTCAGCAAAATCACTCACATTATTACTCCATTTTTTAACTGGGCTACCCTCTTCTGCCCACATATCCGCAGCAGCAGGGCACCTCCACAGAGCATGAATAACTGTTTCAGCTTCATTCTCACAAATGGGGCACATCTTTGAATCAATGATCTGTTTTTTGAACAGATTTGCCTTGGTTGGTAATATTTCATGTGCAGCTTTCCATAAAAAGAACTTAACAACACCCTGCACCTTCATATCCCACACCTACCTCCATATATCAACAGATTTATTTCTACTCGAGGCTTCCCCTTCCACCCTCTTCACCCTTTCTTTACCAAGATAATAGGCAGATTTTACTGAGAATCTACCATTTTTAGCCGGACCCTAGACCATTTTATCCTCCACCCCCCACTTGCTTAAAGGCATATTACAAATCATATCAGCTTCCACCTTATCAAAAATATGATAGATCAAAGACCTATCCCAGGAGACAGTATCAGCCTCAATAAGTTGATCTACACAAGCTTCACTATGCAGAATCTTCACAGGGGATTGGACCATAAATGAGCTAGGAGAAGGTAACCACCTATCTTGCTATATTTTTATCTTCTTACCATCCCCTACCCTTCAAAAAATACCTTCTTTTAGAAGGTCTATGGCCGACCATAAACTCCTCCAAACATAAGAAGGAGCATACCTCAGTTTTACTTCAGTTAATGGTAGCCCTCGAAAATACTTCTCTCTCATTATCTGCGCCACCAATAGAGAAGAGAATTAAACATTCTCCAACATTACTTTGCTAGCATTGCCACATTGAAGATTTCAATATCCCTAAACCCCAAGCCCCCATCTCTTTTTGAACCCCCCATTTTCTTCCAAATTCTCCATTGCACTTTGTTCCCCTCCTGTTGGTGCCGCCACCAAAATTTGGCCATAAGGGAAGACATCTCTTGGCAAATTCTTCTTGGTAGCTTAAAAACACTCATAGTGAAGGTAGGGATGGCTTGGACCACAGCTTTCAAAAGAACTTTTTTCCTTACTTGTGTGAGAAAGAGATTCTTCCAATTATGTAACTTGGACCAAACTCTTTCCTTAATAATTTTGAAAGAATTATACTTTGACCTACCAACCATAGCAGGTAGGCCAAGATATTTCTCATAGGATCCACAGACAGGTACTCCACTGCTTTTTGTACATCTTGTCTCACAGATTCTGCAGTGTTGGAGCTAAAAATGATGGTTGTCTTCTGCAAATTAAGTTGCTGCCCTGAAGCCTTTCCATTCGTTTCTAGCAATCCATGAATTTTGTGCCACTCAGCCATTCTTGCTCTCTCAAAAATAACACAGTCATCTGCAAACAGCAAATGACTTCCCCTTGTTCCACCTTTTGCAATAGCAACCCCTTGGATCTCACATCTGGTTTCAACCTCATTAATCAAATTACTAAGTCACTCAACACAAAGAATGAATAGATAAAGGGAAATTGGATCCCCTTGTCTAATACCTCGTGTAGGTTTTATCACCCTACCAGGCTACCCATTTACCAAAACCGAATAGGTGACAGAAGAAACACACTGCATAACCAGCCCAATCCACCTTTCCCCAAAACCCATCTTCCTCATGATATTCTCCACAAAACTCCACTCAAGCCTGTCATATGTTTTTGCCATGTCTAACTTTAAGGCCATACTTCCCACCTTCCTCTTTTGCCTTGTCTTCATTGTGTGCAAAGCTTTATATGCAATCATCATGTTATCAGTTGTCAATCTCCTCAGGATGAAAGCACTTTGACTGTTGGAAATCAGTAAAGGAAGCACTTTCTTAAGTCTATTTTCCAATACCTTTGAAATCAACTTATATATGACATTACATAGACTGATTGGCCGAAATTCACTAGCAAATGATGGGTTCTCAACCTTCGGAATCAACACTATGTATGTTTAGTTTATCCCACTCCCCAAACCTTTTTCACCATTCAAAAAACACAGGACAACCTTGCACACCTCTTCCCTTACTGTACCCCAATATGCTTGATAGAAACAAGCCCCATATCCATTAGGCCCTGGGGATTTCAGTGGTGCCATTTGCTTTAAAGCAATCATAACTTCTTCCTCAACATAAGGTCTCTACAGATCTTCATTCATAACAGGTGTAACCCTCAGCCTAATGCCTCTCAAACATTCATCAATGGCCTCCATGGTGGGATTAGTAGAGGCAAACATTTTCTGAAAATACAATAAAAATACCCTCTCCATCTCACCTTGCTCAATCACCACTCTAGCATTATCATCCTTGATTTCCTTCACCCGATTCTTAATTCTCCTCTGATTAGCACATGAATGGAAAAACTTTGTATTCTGGTCCCCATTTTTATACCAATTCTGCTTAGCCCTGTGCTTCCATTTTATATCTTCCTGTGCTAATAGTAAACCCAAATCCCTTTGCAGAGATTTAATGATCATCGCATTGTGAGGGCCATCATCCTCTTGTTCCTCCTTTAATCTTTCTGTTTTTTCTTTTATTAGTTTCTCAGCATTTTGCCTCCTCTGAAAACTCCTATGGAGTAACTCTCTCTAACACCTTGAGAGTTTCTGTTGCACCTGTCCCATTAGATTTTGCACACTAACTCTTCTTTTCCATACATCTTCAATAACAGCCCCTACTTCTTCCTCAAGAGTCCACTTTGCCTCAAATCTAAATATTCTTCTCCTCCTCATGTTCAGGGCACCACCCTTATACATACTCAACAAAAGTGCTTTATGATCAGACTGCCTTACTGTCAACACCTCCACCTCTCTATTTTTGAACAACTCTACCCACCTACAATTAGCCACTGCCCTGTCAATCATTTCGTTCATAAAAGTTTGGTCTTCGTGTCTGTTACTCCATGTAAACTTACACCCCTTCCACCTGAGATCAAATAGACAATTTTCTTCCAATGCATGCCTGAATTCTCTCATCTGGATTTCGGGTCTAGGCCCACCCCCCACCTTTTCATCTTGGCAACACACTTCATTGAAATCTCCAATTGTACACCATGGTACCTGATTAGATGTCTTTATTAGTGACAACAATTTCCACGTATCCCTTCTCCTATTTGCCTTTGGATGACCATACAGCCCAGTTAGCAACCACCTCCTTACCAACATAGGCGCTAATGTGATGTTGTGAATAGTTTACTATATCCACCTCCCCTTCATCCTTCCATAAAAGTACCAATCCCCCTCTCCTCCTCATTGACTCAACAACACAGCACCCATCCCATGCCATCCTCCTTTTGATACCTTCAAAATTCTTAGCCGACATTTTAGTCTCAATAAGAAAGACTATATCGGGTCCCTTTTCTTTCACTAAAAGGTGAAAATCCTGAACTGTCCGGCGGTTCCCAAGCCCCCAATAGTTCCAACTTAATATTTTCATAACTCTTAGCGGGGCTGACTATCAGCCTCCGCCAATATCATAGAATCAGTTATTGTATTTTCAACTTCCCATTTCCTTCCTTTTTTTTTTCCACCCCCATCCTCCCCAATTCAGAATCAACATTGGCTATACTATGTTTACTACCAGAACCCAAAAGCCCAGTTAGAGGGTTACCTGCAGTTCTTGCCCTCCTCTTCCATCTTCCCTTAGCAATCTTTACACCAGTCTCTTCCACTGCTAGATCTCGATCAAGAACCTCCTCTCTCCATGCAACAATCACTTCTTGGGACTCAATCAAGCTATCAAGTTGCTACATCTTGGGACTCTTCTCACCCTGATCTCGAGTGACTTCATCTTTTCCTCCTATCCCTCTCTCTCCCAGAGTAGGCATTTTTTCAAACACCTCATTAGCAGTTTCCTCCTCTACCCTCACCATATTATTTTCTTCATAGTGCTCCCTCCCTAATTTGATATCTTCACTACCCCAACCTACCTTCCCCTTTAGTCCTCCCCCCTCCTGATCTAAGATATCAATAATGGCAAAATCACCTTGTCTTTTCCCACCCTCCTCACTCACCCCACCATCGCCCTCCTCTGTTGCAGCCTGTTGCTGCTCATTTTGTACATCTTCCATTCTACACCGAGGCTTGTAGGTTGCTCGAAGCCACGTGCCAAATTGAACACCAATCCCCTTTCCCCTAACATCACGATCCTCCATCCCCAAACATCCATCCTCCCAGTGACTAATGACATCGCATTTGAAGCAAAGGTTAGGGAGCTGTTCATACTTCAAAGATATCCAAATTATTTTCCCGAACAAGCTTGTTGTTCGACCCCTTGCCAGTCTTCTCTTCAGGTCTATTTCAATTTTAGCTCTAAAAAACTGACCCCATCCAATTCCATTTGCACTTACCTCCACTTCTCGGACTTTGCCAATCAAGGCACCAATCCATTGCCCAACTTCAAAATTCATGCACGCCAGTGCCAGATTATATATTTGCACCCAAAATTCTTCCCTATCAAATTGCATCAGTAGAGGGGATACGAATCCATCAAAGGATTTAAGTACTAGCAGATGATTGTCAAACAACTAGGGCTTGCCTTCTAGAACTCTATCTTTGTCCCTCTGATTTCCAAAGGTAATCACAAATAAATTCGCACTAATCACATGGAAATCAAAAGAACCCCCCATTCGCTAGATCTTCCTCATTGTAGCCTGGATTACATCCTTATTTATCTTTCTCTCCAATAGTAATTTCCCTACCAGATTTCTACTTCCTTCCTCCAATATTTTCCCTATGATGTCCGTATCCATGCTAATAACCTCATTTTCCTCTTCGGTCAACTTCAACTTATCCCATTGCTTCTTCAAGTCCTTCATCACTCACTCCCACCCTTTTTCTATAAAAACAAACGTAAGGGCCAAACCTCTTCCTTACTCACATAGTAAACTGAGACTCAGGCTCCACCTAGGTCGTTATCGCCTTTTTCGCCTTCACGGGGAAGACGACAAGAGAGAGAACGGTTAGAGGAGAATTTTGTATCTTTTCGTGAGGCTAGGAATTGGATGTGTGTAGAGACGTTGGTCCTCATACTTTGGTGGGTTTTTTATTTTTTATTTTTTTTGTATTATATATATATAGAAGAGTAATTACAAGGTTGGGTATCAAGTTTGGTATGTATATATATATATCTTATATATATATATATAGATACACATCGTAAGCCAGTCATCACCAAGGTAGGGTGGACTTTTTATAAATATTTTTTTAATAAAAAAATTAATTTTTTAATTTAGATTATTTATAAAATGTACAATTGGTGAAGAATTTTGTGGCCCAAGTTCTTGATACGGTTAATTTGATGCGGTTGAATAAACTTTTTTGGGTAGGTATAAGGAGCCACAACGCTTTGGATTTGTGAAGTATCGTTATGCTGAAGTTGCTGTAGATGCAAAACAACAACTGAACCATACAATTATTGGTGGGCGCGAAATAAGAATTGTGTTTGCCGAGGAGAACAGAAAAAAACCTCAAGAAATGTGTGTAACTTCCCGTGTAAGGTATAACAACATTTCAGTTATTTTCAATTTTCTAGTAAGACCTTTTTGGTCTCTAGAATATTCTTTGAAATTGGAATAAATTGTTTATCTTATTAAGCGCTTGCTCACTCTGTTTTTAGCCTTCACTTCTGCAATCAATTTATTTTGTGAAGTTAGAAAAGTATTATTTGTAGTTCTTTTGTGACTGTTTGCTCCTTTAAATTCCTGTTAAATTATCTAAGCCTATTTTTACTCCTTTCAGCTTACTCAAGGTCTCCTACACCAGCTAGGCATGACTCAAGGTTTGGATTTTATCTCTTAGAAGAATTTCCATTAAAAATTGGGGATCGTTTGTTGTTGTTTTTGTCATTCTTAATACTTCTCTGCTATATGTTACTTGTTAAAAAAAACTTCACTGCTATATGCACTTAAAGGAATTCAGTGCCACATGCTTGGAGTACTATTATGGTTCTTTTAATCTTTTTGGTGCTATGGGGTATGAACAACTATTTTGTTATAACCCTCTGCATATTCTGTTTGCTAGTTTCATTGATTGTAGTCAGGCAAAAGTTTTGAGTCAATGAACTGAGAATTTCCTATTCAGGAGTGGCCCTAAGCTGTGATTTTGGTCAAACTGTGTTGTTGCATAAATGGAATGATTGTGTATGAATTCATTTACACTTTGAACTTTTAAGGGGAGATAGATGAATGGGTTTTTAGCATAAAAGCTTTCATCTTTTAGCAATGCTACTCAAAATTTCTTTAAAAGCGTAATTTGCAATCATGATGATGGAGCTAGCAAAAGTTTTCTTTTTCCATATACCTTACATAAATTAGATAAAAACAAATAAATTTAATTATATATGTATAATATAAAAACTCAAACCATTAGAAATGATGAATTTTAATCATTTAAACATTAATTAAAAATATAAAAAAAAAAATCCGATGAAATCTTATATTAATGTTATCTGTGCTTGAGAAAGCTGTTTCCATGCTGATATGCATGTGTATGATGACTAGCAAGGGTGGAACCAGAAAATCTGGTTTCGGGGGGCCAAGTTACAAAAAAATAATTTAGGAGGGCTAAATACTAATTTTCATATAGTCTACTTCACAAAAACACCTTTAAAATTATAATTTTCCTCAAATTTTGAAAATTTTGGGGCCGCGGGGGGGCGGGGGGGAGGGGGGGGGGGGGGGGGGGAGGGCGGGCTGCTTTGGCCTTAGTAGTTCCGCCCCTAATGACTAGGCACGTTTGCCTTCCATATTCATAGGCAACATGGCTCAATACCTTCAGTTATGACTTTTTTTTTTTTTGAAAGGAAGAAACTGTTATCATTAAGGAAATAAGTTTTGAATACATGGGGGATAGTCCCCCAGCAAAATACATTCTCTTGGATGAGACAGGGCGTGCTTGGCCAGGCCATTAGCAACGCCATTGACTCTCCTTGGTACATGCCTAATAGACCAGCTTCTGAAGTTGGAGAGGATAAGCCTTATGTCTCTAATCATTAGGCCAACTGAAGACCAACTTTCTTCTGCCTGCTGCACAGCCCCTACTACTCCCATCGAATCACCTTCCAACACAATGTGAGTTAGCCCCAGGTCAGCACAGAGAGATGTTGCTCGGAGAGCAGCCACTGCCTCACCGAGAATAGGATCCGGGTGCATGTCTTTGCATGCCCACAGAGTAGCTATCATCAGACCTTTGGAGTCTCTAATGACTACCCCAATCCCCACCCTTGAGTTGATCTTATCAATAGCAGCATCCCAGTTTGCTTTGAGCATTCCTAGAGGGGGAGGTGTCCACGACTGTGGACTCAGTACCTGCCTTGGTTGCTTGACATCACCTTGCTCAGCTCCTGATTTAATAATAGACAGTTCTGCTTGGATCCTTTTAGAGAGGTTTGCAGGTGAAGAGAACAAATCCTCAAACACTAGGCTGTTTCTTCGATTCCACAGGAGCTTGACTGTAACAGCCACCTCACTCAAAACTTCTGGGGGAAGTTTCTCAAGCATGGATTCCAAAAGCTCTTTGAAGGTCTCAGCAGTGCTACTCATCTTCTGTAACTGTCTCGAGCCCAAATACCACACATCCTGAGCTGACTTACATGACCAAAGAGCATGGGAAACTGTTTCCTCCTCAGTAAGGCAAATGGGGCATAAGGGAGATGTCACCACCTTCCTCTTTAGCAGGTTGAGATTAGTAGGAAGAGATTCCTTAGCTGCTCTCCATAGGAGAGATTTGGTGCCATTAGGAACCCCGATGCTCCACAGCCTGTCCCATACCTTAGAAACCGTGTTGCTATTGGAAGGTTGCCCCTTAACATACTCTCTCATAGAGCTCTGCAGGTGGTAGGCACTTTTTACAGAGAACTTACCATTACTTGAGCACCTCCAAGATAGGACATCTTGGCTCCTGCAGGGGCTTATAGGCATTTTACAGATAAGGTTTGCCTCCTCTTCTGAAAAAATTGAGTGGATTAGGCCAAGGTTCCACTGCATAGTCTGAGGGTTGATTAGTTGGTCAACCGAAGCCTCCTTATTTAGTATACTCACAGGGGATTGTATCATATAGGAGGATGGCCTTGGCACCCACTTGTCAGACCAAATCCTAATATGTTTACCGTTGCCTACTCTCCACAGTAGACCTTCTTCGAGGACATGTCTGGCTGCAAGGAGGCTTTTCCATACATAGGAATCTGAAGCTCTCTTCCTGACTGAGAGGAAACTCGAGGTAGGATAATACTTAGCTTTAAGGACCTGTGCAGCAAGGGAGGTTTGAGCTTGTAGGAGCCTCCACCCTTGCTTTGCTAGCAAGGCCAAATTGAATTGCTCAAAGTCCCTAAAGCCCAGTCCTCCCTTGCTCTTCTATTTTCCCATGTCCTTCCAGCTGATCCAGTGAATCTTGGATCTGTTTTCCTTTTGGCCCCACCAGAAAGACTGTAAGAGCTGGTTAAGTCTTCTCAAAATAGCTTTTGGCAGGAGAAATATACCCATGCTATACGTTGGGATGGCCTGTAAAACTGACTTCAGTAGTATTTCCTTGCCACCTTTAGATAGCATGTTTACCTTCCAGTTTGACATCTTCCTTTTCACTTGATCAAGTATGGAGCTGAAGGCTTTTTGCTTATTTCTACCAACATAAGATGGTAGACCCAAGTACTTGTCGAAAGCTCCAGTTGCTTTGATGCCTGCTAGCTCTAAAATGGAGAATTGAGTGTCTGGTTTGGTGTTGCTACTGAAATAGATGGAGGATTTCTCAAAATTGAGGCGCTGTCCAGAAGCCAGCTCAAAAGAAGAAAGAGTATGTTGTAGTCTAGTCCATTCCTCAGGGTTAGATTTACAAAACACTAGGCTGTCATCTGCAAAAAACAAGTGAGTAGCTCTCATGGCTCCTCGTGCCACTGGTATCCCAGATATTGCCCCTTGTGATTCTGCCTGGTTCAGGCAGTGAGTTAGCATTTCTGAGCAAATAATGAATAGATAGGGAGAGAGAGGATCCCCCTGCCGAATTCCCCTAGTTGGTTGGAAGGTTGGCTGTGGGATGCCATTCACCAAGATCGAGTAGCTCACTGTAGATACACATTCCATCACCAGTTCCACCCAGCTACTGTCAAAGCCCATCTTCAATAATGCTGATTGTAGGAAACTCCATTCTACTCTATCGTATGCCTTACTCATGTCAAGCTTGAGTGCCATGTAACCATTTTGTCTGCCTTTGAGCCTGTTCATCATTGAGTGCAAGAGTTCATAAGCCACCACAATATTATCCGAGATTAATCTTCCTGCCACAAAAGCACTCTGGTTTGGAGATATGACATTTGGCAAAATGACTTTTAATCTGTTTGCTAACACTTTGGCAATGATCTTATAGAAGACATTGCAAAGGCTTATAGGCCTGTAGTCTGTGACAGATTTAGGGACTTTCTTCTTTGGTATTAAGGATATAAAGGTGCTGTTAATATCCTTGAAACCCTTTCCTGTGTTCAGTAATTCCAGGACTGCCTCAGAGACTTCTTTTCCAACTACTGGCCAGTGTTGATGATAGAATAGGGCTGGAAAGCCATCTGGCCCAGGAGATCCCATCGGGTTCATGTCAAGAATAGCTCTTTGGATTTCCTCTGTGGAATATGGACTGGTTAAAGTCCTATTCATTTCCCTAGTGACACGGGCCTGGAAGGAATGAAGCAAAGCATCACTTCCTTGAGGATCAGAAGTAGAAAAAAGGTTTCTATAAAAGTCTTGAAAAGCCAGACCTATTTCCTTCTGGTTATTAACAGTAACTCCATTCTCATTAGCAACTTGCTTGATAGTGTTGACCAATCTCCTGTGAGAAGCACACTGATGAAAAAATTTAGTGTTCCTATCCCCTTCTCGAAGCCGTCTTTGTTTTGCCCTTTGTCTCCATTTCAACTCTTCACTCTCTAACAGTTTGTCAATCTCTGCTTGAGCTTGCTGAATCTGTTCATTGTTCTGTCCTATGTTAGCTTCCTGCAGTCTTCTGAGATACTCTCTTTTGCCTGTGAGTACTTTCTTATGATCTTGAATTACTTTCCTGCCCCAAGCCTTAAGCTTCTCTCTACAGTTTATAAGCCCTTCTCGAGAAGCTTTTAGCTTAGGATTGAGATGACAACTTTGAAGCCAGGCTTGTTTAACTAAGAGTCCACATTCCTCCTTCTTACCCCATGCTGCTTCATACCTGAAAATTCGAGGTCTAGGAATTTTAGCAACAGTAGAGCTTGAGCAGGCAACAAAAATGGGATTATGGTCTAAGCACTGAGCTGGTAGGATTAACACTGAATTAATGAGCTTGAGATCCCTCCAACCCTTATTGACAAAGGCTCTATCCAGTCTGGCTTTAGTAAAGTCTAACCCTTCTCTTCTATTACTCCAGGTAAAGCAGTCCCCATTGTATCCCAGGTCTTGCATACCACAGTCATTAACCACTGATCTGAATGCCTCCATTTGGTGAAATGGTCTGGCATGAGAGCCAAATTGTTCCTCTTGAAGGAGAATTTCATTGAAATCTCCCAAACACAGCCATGGGCATTGGATATTAGAGTGTATAAGTCTAATAAGATTCCAGCTCTCTTTTCTTTTTGCAGCTACTGGATGTCCATAGAAGCCGGTTAAAAGAATACTCCTCTCCAAATTCTCAGGAAATACAGTTAAGGAAATATGATGGTTTGAGTACGAATTCAGTTCTGCCTCCACCTCCTTCTTCCACAAAAAAGCTATGCCACCACTCCTGCCAACACAGTCCACTATGAAACTGTGATCAAAATTCAGTTTGTTTCTGATCCCCTCCATCCTTGTTCTATTACATTTGGATACAGTATTCTTATCATTTAGGATACTCATTTTGTTATATGGTTTCTCTACAGCAGGTCCAAGTTGGTGGTTTCCCCCGATGTACAAAATAGACAGAAAACTGGGTAAAGGAGGATTTGGATAAGTCTATGTTGGTCAACGTGTTGGTGCTACCGGTTCGAACGAAAGACCTGGCCTGGAGCTGTTGAGTTATCACATATTTGTTATATGATGTATGTGCTCACTTAGTAATTATGTTGGATAATAATTTCTGTATTAACCTGTATGAATGATCATTCTAAATTTTCAGGTAGCTTTAAAATTTGAGCATAGGAGTAGTAAAGGATGTAATTATGGACTGCCGTATGAGTGGCAAGTTTTGCAAGTGAGGCCCCTATCAGTGCCTGTATTCTATTTTTTTGGTGCAATGCTTTCTCACTTTGAACTTCTTACTATATGTATGGTTTCAGCTGACACTTTTAATTATTACTGTGCAGTGCACTTGGTGGCAGTCATGGTATTCCACGAGTTCAGAAACCTTCTTGTCATAAAAACAATTTTTTCTTGTTTTCATCTAGAACTTTCTTTTCTCCGACTGTGTTCTACTTCTGCCATTTTACATTGTCCTTGGCTCTTTGTTTACACTTCTAGACAGGGAAAAAGTAAGAAATGAACATACTCATGATGACCTATCTGTTCTTCAAACAATTTCAAATGCATGTGTTGGATAGACTTCCAGATTTAAGGTATGAAAACAGGGCATATCATTGTTACAACTTGCTCTGAACCTATTAGCGTCACTCATGGAACTTCCATTTTTCTGTAGACAAAATGGACTTGCCCATGAAGTGTTGCAATGACACATATGTAGAATGGGAGATTGGTTTGCAGCGGATGCTTTTGTTTTTGTTCATTCTTAGCTCTTTGATTGTGTTTCCATTTTATTTTCTTTTTTCCTTTTTATTAGGAATAGATATTCTTTTGATCATACGAGGAACAAAATAGCATGTAGTCGTAGAGATGTGAATTTTATTACATGGATGAATTTTTGGTTGGCTTGTTTCCTCTCCTAAGACCCATGGATTGTATAGAAAACTTACTAAACTGATAAAATCAAAGAGTAAAGAATGTACTTGTGATTGCTAGAAAGTCTGTGGATTGGGGTTATTTTTTCTAATAAATAAAAAAATAATAATTAAAATGAAAAGAATACGAAGATGGGCAGACTAGCTAGCTTTTGAAGATTTTGAAGGATGTGAAAGAAGATTTGTTGAAACGATAAATAGTGATTTTGAAAGCTAGATGCCAATGGAGGTCGCTTTTACCCTTAAAATGAAAAATAAAAATGAAAATATCGACACTGATAAGAAGATTTTGACATGGAAAAGACAATAAGGGTCTCATTATTTATTTTCTGGTGACTACAAATTATCATACATCACTAACCTATTTGCTAAATTAATTTTTTTTTAAAAGTTTCTATGTATTAAATCATTCATTAATCAATTTTTTATTTATTTGAAAAGTGGATATTATTTTTGTTTAAACCCTGTTTGACAAAAATATATTAAGCATGCATCCAGTTGGTTATATATGTGATGTGACTTTTAAATTATGGATGATTGATTAATGGTAGGATCATACATGCAATAGATAGGGACAGATGTGAAACTAAATTACGACTTTGATCTAGTCTGCAAGAGTACTCATAAGAAAATTTAGTTGTACGTATTGTATTGTCAAAATCTTTTATATATATATATACTAGTAGAATTAAAACGTCCAAGGGACGTTTGCGTAGTGGAGGCAGATTATAAATGTAAAACTTTTCCATGAAAGTAAATAATAGTATAAAAGAAAAATACAGCAATTGTATTAAAACAACTGTATGTATGAGAAATTGGAACATAACAAGTTATTTTCTACAACAATAATAGATTGAGAAATTGCATAAACCCAAAATTATATTTTCACATTGCCTCTCTCTCTATCTGTCTCTCTCTAATAATAATACTTAATCCATCTCCGTTAAAATCGCTTATTTTTTGTTTGTCTGACTTCCCTCTCATTTTCTTGCTTATAGTGTTTTTTTGTTTGTCTGACTTCCCTCTCCTTTTCTTGCTTATAGTGTTCCTTTCGGCCTTCTTCCACATTTTTTTATCTCAGTCTCTTTCAACCTTACAGCTTCAGACTCTCTCTCTCTTATATCGCTCCCAATAGTATTTCGGTAGGGTCCCACATGCATGTGCATTTTTGTTGTCGAAGAAAAGTTTACGTTACTATTTTAGATAAAATATTATATAATATATATTATCATCACTCCCAATAGTATTTCGGTAGGGTCCCACATGCATGTGCATTTTTGTTGTCGAAGAAAAGTTTACGTTACTATTTTAGATAAAATATTATATAATATATATTATCATCATCAATATTGACATGATTTACTTCGTGGAATTTTCTTATCAGTTACTATTTTCTTAAGACAGCAAGCACCACTTGCATAATCAACCTGATCCTAACTTCGAGTCCCTCACGTCTATGATTCCTGTGGTAGCTTTCGCTTAACAACAAAATTAAGTGGTACCCATCTCTTAAATTTAATTTCCCCACTGCCTCGGTTTCAATTTCAAGAGAGGGATGGTACGTTAAGGCCTTTTTCGTAAATATACTCCTCATTCTTGGATCTTTTACCTTTTCTTTTCTGGTTTTTTTTTTGTATTTTATTTTTAATTGTCATGATCCTTATAATTACTTTTTCTTGGGGTCCAGAGTCCATACTCCTCCTAACACATTCAATTAATGAGCGGCTCATTATCATACTTTCCACGCCTACCTAACTCTAGTACTACTACTATATTATTATTATTATTATTTTATTAATTGCTATATAATAAGTGGTGAGGTGCGTGAAGTGATGGTATTATAAAATAGATTTAAGTTAAAGCTGAAGTTTATAAATTTGTGAATTTAGATCTTTTTATAGATAAATACTTTTTCAAAAAAAAAAAAAATAGAAGAGATAATAGAACGTCAACATGCATTATTTTAAAAAATTGGAAAATAATGCACCTCTTTAAGTGAAAAGAATGAAAATGGGGTCGCGGTAATGACGAGCGCGATGTTAATTAATAAAAGATGAAACTCATCATACATATATTTATTATTTACTTTGTTTTTGAGAATAAGAATTTCTCATTTTTAAACAATGTAAAATCTCACACACTAATTATCTTCAATTTTATCGATAAAAAATAGATCAATATAATAGGAATTAAATTAACATGAATTCCTAACGAAGATGATCGAATCAATTTATGATCAATTCGATACTTTTTACCATGTCCAAAAGAATGAAGAAATGCCTACAAATCAACTTGCATATATATTTTTCTTTATTGGCCAGTTATGCTTTCGAGAATCATCACTGGCCATTTCTTTAAGCTGAAACAGCATGCATGCCTACTCTTACCAAAATTTCCAGTCTTATTTGAGAGAATAAAATATAATTTACATCATCTAAAAAATGACAAAAAAAAAAAAAATAGGAGAACCTAACTAACTATATATAAATATGCATATATATATATATGCAATTGACAACTGATGTTACATCGACCATTGGAGCATTAAAGACATGATGATAAATGAGAAATCATACAAAATTATAGTATATTATTATAATTAAATATATTTGATGCGAGTTGGGGAATGATAATCCAATTATAACATATATTAATGTGCAATACTGTACGCATCTAATCTTTCCCAGCTATCCAATTAGAATTTCTGATTCCGTATGGCGTAGGCAAACTTAACGAAATTGAATTCATACCTCACAAGCAATCTAGAGAGAGAGAGAGTAGGTGAGTGGTTGCTTTCATTGGAGAAGCATTATTGTCAAACTTTGGGCAAATTGCTTTCATATTTTTTACTTTGAAACAGAAAAGAAATGTAAGATAAGGAAAAGGATCCCACAACCCTTGCAACCGACCCTACCCACTTCCTATATTATACTCCATAATATATTATCACGGAATAAATAGAAAGCACAATAGATTGAGAGTGTCTCCACACTATAATGATAGATTCGTATATCAGTAGGAAATAGTATTTTTTAGCGATAAGAACGCATGACTCATTCCTAAAAATTAGTTTATCCCACATGTCTGCAAAAAGCTTGAAAAATAATAAACGACAAAGCAAATTATCCAACGAAAGGTGTCTTAAAAGTCAAAAGTAGAAAGAAGAAAATCATCAATATTCGATGATCATCATCGGTGCCAAAAAAAATAAATTATAAATATTTTTTCCCGAGCCACTCCAAGGGACGTTTGCTTAGTGGAGGCAAAATATAAATGTAAAACCTTCCCATGAAAGTAAATAATAGTAATCAGCAACACGTTCAGCAATCAGCAAAACCGCTATGCACCGCTCAACAGCAGATAAGAGGGGTGAAATGCCCTAAAATAAAGAACATAAGAAATAAGTACATCTCATTCAGTATACTGAAGCAACTGAGGTTATTCATGTGAATCAACCTGTTTAGAAGGAGAGCAGCAGCGCTGTCACAATTGTTGATATCTTGATCCCGTGAAATTTTTCCAAATAACAAGCAAAGATTTGTAAAATGAGAAGCTTCAGTTGGGATTTAGAGAACATTCATGGAGGAGATGAATGAAATTATTAAATCTAAAATACCATATCTTAAATACAATTAGTATTTCAGATTCATATTATGATTTTGTAAGAAGTGTGCATTATTAAAGGAGAAATAAAATAGAACACATAGAAGATCTAACAGAAGATAGAAACACAAATATAAATATTTGTGAAGTATTATTTTATTATCTCAAAGCAAAATTACAGAAATTTGAGGCTCTTCGCCTCAATCTTTAAACGCTCTTGCTCTTCAAAAATCTGCATGTCTTTCCTATCTAAAGGAGTAGCCACTCGAAAAGAAGAGTTAAGCAAAGATTTTAAATCTCTGTTCTCTCGCTTTAGTGCTTCTATCTTCATGTTGGAATCCATAAGAAGCCGCTGAAGGATAGAAATATTCTCGTGGAGTTTGTCAACCCCACCAGTCCTAGATTGCAGTCGCTGAGAATATGCGACAAGGGTTGATGAGTATCGGGTACCGAGACTCACAAGCTCGTAGATAATTTCATTATCTGACTTATTAGTCAGATCATTATTGGATTGCATTATAACACCTACAGAAGAAGCAAAAACAACTGGTGAATGAGGTGCAGAATACCTCATATATTGGTAACGAGAAGATTGCTGAGCCATTGCAAAGTGAGAAAGCAGAAAGAGATTGCAGAGTAAGAATGCAGACTAATTTCAGAAAAGTGTAGAAGATGAGATGCGAAAGAAGATGAACTGAATAATTCTTTTATAGAGAAAATTATAATAAATCATCTATCGTGAAGCATTTCTCTACAAGAGACAAGAGCGATGTAGTATCATAGTTGCGGCGCCTGACAGCTACAGAAGAGCAATATAGTATCATAGTTGCGGCGCCTGACAGCTACAGAAGACCTGTACAAATTCTACGGATCAGAGTTGTTCGGTCTAAAACAGATAGCCACCGTTTTTGTTGAAAAGAGAGAGAGAGAGAGAGAGAGAGAGAAAGAGGTTAACGGCTTAATTTTGATGAATTCTTTACTAACTATGTTATTTAGAAAGACACTTAAAGTATATCGCTTATGTTTTTCTAAGGCAATCGAGAGTTTACCACTGAAACCGAAGATCTTAGACATGGGTACGGCTGAAAAAATCCCAAGAGGTCGAATCTGCACCGTTTTCCACCAGAAAACCCTCCAAAGAGAAAAAAAAAAAAAAAAAGAGAAACCCAAAGAAGACAACGACCAAAATCTATTTGTACAGAGCTTTAGGCTAGGAGTTCATGAGAGTAACAGAACTACCAGGACATGAAAACCCTATGAGATAAGGCAAAAAAAAGTAGAGAAAATAAATGAGAGGAAAGAGAAGGTGAGGAGCGAAATGATAGGAGTCGGGGTGGGTCAATGGGGAATACTTTTATGAGTTTAAGCACAGTCGCGTATTAATCTGTGTATCAATACTGATTCATTCATACTTCAAATTTAAATTAATATTGTTTTAAATAAAATCTATTTTTTGATCTCATTTTACTAAATTTGTTCATATATACTGGTTTAAACCCGTATATGAACAAATATTTTTTTATTTTTTATTAAATATTTAGTATATGAATAATAAATAAAAAAATTAAATTAATTTAAAAAAATAAATGTAAAAAAATTAAAAAAAAATTTAAAAATTTAAAGGGAGAAGCGGACACAAATTGGCGAGTGTACCAGCTGGTTCTTTATTGTGCATGTGATTTTCAAGTTTTCAACTATCAAGGATACAATCAAAATCAAATTAGGATTTGGCAAATCCTAATGAAGTTGACAACAATGGAGACATGAGAGGATTTCGATGGGCAAAAGAACAGTAATTTCCTACTAATATCTTAAATCAATACTTCAAATGTATTGCCATATTCCACTAAATTTTGTCTTCTGTAATGAAAACAATAGTATCAAGTAATTGGGCAGATATTATACAAATATGACTAAAGATATACAGTAATAGATTATAAGTCATCATGAATCGCAGAAGGATTTGGTTGCAGCAGTGGTTTTGCAGGGTGATAAGACGTCTGGATGATTGAGGACAACAGGAACCTTGAATAATTGATAAAAAAATTAAATTAATTTAAAAAACTAAACGTAAAAAATTTTTTTAGAAAAAAGGTAGAAGCGGACACAAATTGGCGAGTGCACCAGCTGGTTCTTTATTGTGCATGTGATTTTCAAGTTTTCAACTATCAAGGGTACAATCAAAATCAAATTAGGATTTGGCAAATCCTAATGAAACCGAAGACACGACTTATTTATCTTACCTGTCCAAGTCATGATCAGTTTCAGATTGTACACATTTAATTATCGTCTCATAGTGGGACCGTTTTGTCTTATTAGATGAGAGAGTTATAATCATCTTTTGTTAAATATTTAGCAATCAACTAACATTAAAGAATGATTTTGGTCATAGTGATGTTGCATTAAATGACAAAAATGAGAGATCTTGCATTAGATTTGTTTCCCAAATTATGTTAATTCCCAAAATTTGGTGGACAATGGGTAATAATATAATAGAGAAGTGGCCTTCGAGACATGATCTACGTCATAGATATATATTTTTTTTTATTAGAAAAGATAATACCGCCATTTCATTATAATAACCAAGAAATACAATGAGGTGAATCCTCCGTGATTACGATGAGTTTAGAAATGGTTAAAATATCTTTTACAAGTAAGTGAGTAATTGTGTTGCTGTCCCTGAGAAATATCTCACTTTACAAAATATTTAAGACAAGATCTTGGGCCATACATGAACATATACTATAAAAAAATAAAAAAAAAATAAATAGATTTTTGTGACTAATTTATTATAATAAAAAAATTATTCACAATTAAAATTAATTATAAGTAATCTTTTTGTTATAATAAATTAATTCTAAAAATCTATTTTTCTTATAGTGATATGGGTACTATTCCAAGCTTAATTTTCTTCTTATAAGGTCTTTGTAGCTTGCAAACAGTCCCCTTCGAGTGCAATCTTTGATAATCTCAGATCCAGTGTTAGTTGGGCAACACAAGTGCTCCATATGAATGCGCTGGAAGGGGTCCAGGAAACATCTTTTCTTACCTACGTGATAGATAGAAAGAAGGGTAGAGGTGGCATTATAATATAGAAAATAATAGAATTATTACTTCACTACAATCTATTTATTATTTTTTTAGTATTTAATTTTTTTAATTTTTATTTTATTTAATAATTAAAGAAGTGAGTATAAATAAAATTATGTACTAATTTATATATTAATATTAATTTTTTTAAATTTAAATTTTAAATTAATATTATTTTTAATAAAATTTATTTTTTAACTAATCATATTAAATTAATATACATGTTAATACATAATTACGTTTACAATTAAATTTTTTCTATATTATAAACTCCAGTTAATGTGGTGTGGAATATGAGATATGTCAGTGTCAGGTTGTTGATCCCAATGCTGTTTTAATTAAAACGCGTATGGTAGGGATCATTGGATTTCTCCCGTCCACACTGTCCCCTGGCCGTCTTCCCATTAGACATCAATCAATGGAACAGGTGGCGCTATCAAATGGAGACTTTAAATGTGGAAAGTCTAAATATGGTGGGCCTATTAGTTGAAATTGGGAATTACATTGCACCCACCTCTTTCGCTCTCATCTATCGTCTTCTTATGTATGTGTTTGTAATATTTGATAATTATCATCGGTGCCAAATAATATCATTTGACTGATGTGCTTTTGTTAAATTCGATCACCTTACAATCTTGATTAATTTTATAAGATTCTTTCTTTCGGTTCTTTTTCATCAAATAGAATTAATTAATGGATCCTCTTTTTATAAGTTATTCGTTTCGATCAATAACCATGTATTATCTTTGCAATCCACCAAAGATAATCTCTACATTAAATAAAGTTATCAAAAGATCTCCCGACAAAATATAAAGCATGAAACTAATCCTGCCGCCAACCTTGTCTTCAGAAGAAGAAGTTAAAGAGGTGCATTATTTTTCAGTTTTTTAAAATAATGCATGTTGACATTCTATTATCTCTTCTATTCTTTTAAAAAAAAATTATTTATTTATAAAAAGATTTAAAAATAATAAAACGTCAACATGCATTATTTTAAAAAACTTAAGCTCTCACAACCACTGTTTACTCCTAATCATCTCGATAATCTTTTGTCAAAATCACCAACAACTTCACCACTACATCTAAATCTTAATCATTCTTGGGATCTTATTAAAAAAAATGATACACATAATTTTTTTCAAAAAGTTTTTTTATGTAATTCTATTTTAAATAAGATATGATTTTATAAAATAACCAATAAAAATAGCATCGCTTTTTATAAAAATACTTTCAATTTAAAATAATATATAAAGAATTATAAAAAAATTTATACTTGCATCATTGCTCATAAAAATAATCCCTAACTGTACTTGCTTAGCCTAAAAAATCATGTCAGTCTTCTACCTCAAATATCTTAAAATAAAGATCAGCCTTATCTGAGAGAATAAAATATAATTTACATCTTTTAGAAAATGAGAAAAGAAAATTAGGAGAACCTAACTAACTATATATAAATATACAAGGAGGAGAAATTGCATATAAAGTTCTAATACTGTTCAATACTAACCCCGGTAGTGGGTCTTCAAATCATTATTGTATTTCTATAGATCATCACAATAATATATAAGGATGAAGGTGAAAAACGTTCAAGGCTTTAATGCACATGATACGGGTTAAACACACACACACAGAGCTCTCCTTTCCATTTCATTGTCGCCCCTTTGACCGCCCGGTACGCCGCCGTCCGGAGGCTGTGTTATACACCACTCCCACCATTCTCTTCCCCTCCTAGTAGAGATCATCCCCACCAATTTTCAGAGCCATCGGACCAGCCGTTAGCCGCCAGGAGCCCCTGGAAGTCACGGCACCTGCCTGTTTTTTCTCCCCTGTCGCCAATTGCTTTCGCAGCCCAGAACAGCACCGTCCGGAGGCTGTGTTATACACCACCCCCACCATTCTCTTCCCCTCCTACCAGAGATCATCCCCACCAATTTTCAGAGCCATCGGACCAGCCGTTAGCCGCCACGAGCCCCTGGAAGTCACGACACCTGCCTATTTTTTCTCCCCTGTCGCCGGTTGCTTTCACAGCCCAGAACCGCCGCTCTCCGGCGGCGTGGCCTACACCACCCACCCAGTTTTCTTCCCCTCTCACCGGTGAAGATCCCCACCAAGTTTCACCTCCATCCGAGCCACCATTAGCCACCACGAGCTCCTCCAAGCCATACGGTTTTTCACCGATTCCGGCGCCGTCGCATCACCTCTGGCCACCATCTCTTCACAGTTTCTTCCCCTACCTCTTGCCGACCAAAACCGGTGGGGTGGAGTGGATCTTGAAGCTTTCGCAGAGAGCTGGGTTCGTGAGCTTCAGAGAGAGAGAGAGAGAGAGAGAGATATGAGAGAAGAGAGAGACAAAGAGAAGAAGAATCGAGAAAAATAGAAAAGTAGAAAGAAAAATATAAAGCAGCCAACCTTCTGACACAGTTACTAAAGACCAAAAAATCCTTATATAAATGGACACAAAGGAAGAAAATAAAAGGTTAAAAAAGTAACTATGCAATAAAAACGGAAGGAAAAAACGGAACGCAACAATTAACTGCTCATTCCTGCCCATTCCTGTAGAAGCGCGATATGCGCTTATTATTATAGATAGATATATATTATGTATGAACTTGCCACTACAAGTACGGTCTTTAGCAATATTACTATAACGTCTCTCGGATGTATCTTATTGTTTTTTTTATTATTAATTAAAATAAAAAAAGAGTTCATCTTTTAGACAATTATTGTGTGGGAGAAAGGATATGACATCACAATATATGGAAGGGGTTAGTATGTAAACGGTTAAAACCCAACAATTGATGCAAAAACACTGGAATTGTTAAATATTATATTGGTTCAAGGTTTGAAAAAATGGTTTGATTCAGGCTTATTCAAATTGAATTGGTAAGAAATCAAACCAATTTTAGTAAACTTTTTGAATCATTCAATAATAGATTGATTTAATATGATTTAGATCGATTCAAGTCAATTTTAGATCGATAGGAGCTGATTTCAATCAATTCAAAATTATATTTATTTTTATATTATCTAACAACTGAGTGTTGTTTTTTGTTTTTTGTACAAAAATATAATAGAACTAAACATATATGAAATTTTTCATCTTTGTATTCATCAAGAATCACAGAAGCTTTGAAATATAAAATATGTGGTTCTTTATTTTCTTTAATTAGTTGAACAAAAAAATTAGGAGGTGAATGAGTATTTTGTATTAAATTTGTGGTTGTGCATCAAATAATACATTTGTCTTGTGCTGATAACATAATGGTTTATATATTCTTATTAGCATACGAGGCAAAAAAAATTTAACAATTAAGATTAAATACATAAATTATATGTTTATTGAAACTATTTAGATTTATATCATATTTTTATTGAAACTAGTTGATGAATTTATACTTAATACTATTCTATACACAATATTAAATGCTTGAACTGCATTAAATATGATCTTTAATACTTTTTATCAACATTGAAAAAGTATAAGCCTTTTAACGTAGTCAATTTAGAAATTCATATATTTAATTAATATAAAACAGAAAACTAGTCAATTTAGAAATTTATTCATTTAAAAAATAT
The DNA here is from genome assembly GCF_018687715.1 of Carya illinoinensis. Lineage (NCBI taxonomy): Eukaryota > Viridiplantae > Streptophyta > Magnoliopsida > Fagales > Juglandaceae > Carya > Carya illinoinensis. The sequence goes on from NC_056756.1 coordinate 41,181,785, forward strand.
TTTAACGAAATAGAAAACAAACAAGAAAATTAGTCAATTTAGAATTAATCAAGATAGAAGAGAGTGAAGAATTTTAGGGTGTGATTGCATTCAAAAGTCAATTACTTTTTTCACATTATTCGTCTACTTCAGATATTAATTCTTATAAGAAGAATTAAGATATTAATTAACAAAGATTGAATTATATATATATATATTCGATCGTAAACTAATGTTTATTTTTGAAATTTTTTATCATCAATCCCATGTGCAGATTACATGACATAATTTAATTTGAAGTATGAATTTTAAAATTTGAATATTACGAATCAAATTAGGTTATGTGAATGGTGTGCTCTATATACCGACTTGAGAATATAATAAAAATATAATAACTCATGTAACTATATATATATATTCAAATTAGGTTATGTGAATGCGGTGTATGATATAGTGAATTTTGATTAAAATTATTCATATACATATATGAGTAATGTTATATATAGTCGTGGAGTGTGCAGACGCTGCACAATCGCTTTGAAAAAGAGTGGGGTCCACGATTAAAAAGTTAGTTTTTTTTTTTCATAGTTTTTTTTTTTCATGTGAGTCCCGTATTAATTCATTTTTTTCAAAAAAATTACGCTGCGCTTGCACAATCACGACTGCAAATATCATTTCTCTATATATATTATATTCACACATGACATGAAACATAAAGAGATGTAAAATTAAAAATGATATCTAATATAAAGAATAGAATTATTCAAAATTAAAATACTGGATCATATTCGACTTTGCTAAAGTGTGACGTCGGTCTGGCCCACTGATGATTCACAGTGACATGACAATTGAACTATGATGCATACGCCTATGATGCATCATGCATGCGTTTGTGTGTATATATATATATGTTAAGCATGCATCCAATTGCTTATATATGTAATGTGACTTTTTAAATTATGGATGATTGATTAATGGTAGGATCATGCATGCAATAGATAGGAACGGATGTGAAATTAAATTACGACTTTGATCTAGTCTCCAAGAGCACTCTTAAGAAAATTTAGTTGTACGTATTGTATTGTCAAAATCTTTTATATATATATATATATATATATATATATTATGTATGAACTTGCCACTACAAGTACAGTCTTTAGCGATATTACTATACACTACAAGAAAAAGGCCTTTTTTCAGCGTTTTTATGTTTGACGGAAATAAAATCGCTGTAAAAAACTTTTATTTCCAGCGATTTTGATGTGGTCGGCAAGTTTTTACATTAAAGTTTTAAATTGGTCTTTTACAGCGAGTTTTTACTTATTGGGACAAAAAAGTCGCCGCAATAATAGAAAACAAAAAAAGAGAATTTTATAGCGATGTAAATATAGTCGCAAAAACTCAATTTTAATCGCACGGCGCCAAAACTCCTTATTCCCACTTTTTTCCCTCCCCTCTCTCTCTTTTCCCCTCACTGTTGTTCTACTTCTCTCCTCGATCTCTACTCTTCACGCCTCCATGTAGCTGCCACTGCACGTCGCCGTCGACCCACCGTCACCGTCCACCTTCACCGTCGTCGGCCATCCAACCAAGCCCCTCTCTAGCCGCTTCTCTCTCTCCCGCAGATCTTCCTCTCAATTCACTCTCGAAGTCCTTTCTCTCTTGGGTTCCCAGTGCCGTCGTGTCCTCAGCCGCCGTACCACCTCCAGCTACAGGCGTAGCTACCTCCAAAAGGTCCCCAGCCCCTCCACAAGCTCTCCCTCTCTCTCACCGTCGATCTACTCTCCCCCGCACGGATCTCGCTCAAGCACCTCGTGTAAGCCCTGCACTGCCTTCCTCCACGGCGCAGCACCACCGCAAATCAGCCCTCTACACGGCTGCAACGCCACCCCCATTCTCCACTGTCTCCCCTTTCAACGCCGTAAGCCAACCCAGAACAGAGTAACCCTCTGTTCTGGGTTGGGGACTTTTGAATTTATGATCAATTTTTGTTTTGCTTTAGTTTAATGTCTAAATCATGAGATTTATTTTTAAAGTTACAAAAGCAGACGATTGGAGCAGACTTGTTGTTTCAAAAATCACAAAGTTTTGCGGGCAAGCTCAAAAACCACCAAAAACAAATGATGCACTCAATGATAAGTATCTTTCTCGCTTACTTTGGTGGAAGGGGGTTTGCTAATTCATACTTTTTTGGTAAGTTGCTGGATAAGCCCTGCTCCTTTGATATGTGTGGAATATGCTAATGTTTGAGAACTTCAAGTAAGAACTTGCGTGATTTGGTTTCCTTGTTGTAGAGGTTGGAGATGTGCAGGAAGCCTGGGGGATTGTTGTTGTCGCTGTTGCTCTCGATGAAATTTGTTTTCAATTGGTAAGACAAATATTGAACTCATATAGAACTTTCTAAATTCCATGTCCTTAATACTTCATTAAACGACTTTTATATCAATAAAATTTTACTTTTACCTATAAAAAAATACTTCATAAAACAACATGATATGTGTAGTTCATTTTCTATGTTTTTCTAATGGGCCAGGTGTGCCATGTCATTGGACATAAGTGCTATCGGAGGATATTATGAGATTCATATACCTTTTTGCTTTTTTAGTTTTTCTTGGGGGGTTATTTTATGCCTTACTGCAGTGTCTAGATGTTTAAAAAAACTGAAAAATAGACATCTGATCACTGCCATGAGAACACAATACCTATCAACAAAGAACAACTTAGATGGGAATGATCAAACTGTAAAATTCCTTACACAGTAATAATTTTAGCTGATTGGTTAAGTACCATCTACATGTTGTGGGATTATTTTATATTGTGCATATAGTACAATGGATTTGAATGGAAAAAAGAAAAAGAAAAAGAAAAAGGATTCATTTCACTTAGTTCCTTTTCCTTTCTTTTTCCAATACTTGCCTATGTAATAGGGTCCATTTGTTCCTTGAAAAATTGCACTACTCCCACTTTATCTTAGATTAAAAGAAAAGGTTACAGTGGGCATAAATGAAAGACCACAATTTTTCATTAGTCACCTTTCCTTCTGAGACATAATGTATTGCAAATGCAAATTATATATATATATATATATATATACATATATAAATTGCATGGCTGTTGTGCATTTATTCACATCATGCAAATAAATCTCCTGATATTGGGGGCTTCGAAATTGAAGCTTGTGTATTACCTTACCAGTTTATTTGCTGGATATCTTTATTTTCACAAGTTCTTACATGCAGGTCTTGCTCTAACTTGTTATTTTTTAGTATTCAGGCATGCGCATCTAGGTAGTCCATATGTATTTGGACTTGTAGGAGTCAATCATGATCTTGACTTTCCAGAACCAATTCCTGTAGTTGGTATGAACTATTGCACCTTTATATGTGGTGATTGTTTCATTGGATGTTATGCATTAAAGTACTTGTACAAAAACACATCATGCATTAAATTATTAAATGCTGTTTTTTTAGTATCTAATATGTTTTATTGCATATAAGTAAAGTATGCTTCTAGTGTCCCCGGTTATTTGGTCGCAAATGCTGTTGTCATTTGCAACAGTTTTATTTTATTAACAACATTCCTCTTTCTGTGTGTGTGTGTTTACATGCATTCTTAAATTTACCTTTAATTAAATACATAATCTATCAAACAGTACCAAGTTGAATTATAGCTGGAGAAAATCTTGACTATGGACAATTTGAGAAAGTGTGGACTTATTGTAATGGATTGGTGCTATGTGTAAAAGGAATGGTGAATCTGTGGATCATTTGTTAGGCTATGATGTTTCTAATTGCCTATGGATGGATCAGATTTATGGATAGTGTGCATTGTGAGGTTAACTGATTCTAACAATGAGGTTTTACTTAGAAGATTGTTTATATATAATTTACTGTTTGTTTGAGCTCTTTATAGTTTGAGAAGCTTGTGTTTATAATTTATATGTTTTGTTTAGCCCTTTATTTTCTCTTAACCACAAAAGTTGTGTACATTTGATTATAAAGTTGTTTGGCCCTTTATAGTTGACTTTTGTGCATTGTATGATAAGGATGTTGTGTGTTTTAGAATATGACAGCCATGAGATTTTCCATTTCTTTTACCATGAGATTAGTTTCCTGCATAAATAATGTGCAACTTTGCATTTGATGTAAACTTCCTTTTAATTGGAGAATTTGCCCCCATGAATTGCAGAAATATCAGAGAGCCAGATACAGGCCAGATTCTTCAGAAGGTATGTAACAAGTACTTCTGTGTGGGCATGCATGCCTGTGCATCTGTGTGTTCCCATTTTTGGTTTTATTTGTACTGCTTCAATTTACCTCAATGTATCAGTTTCTTTCTGTTTGCATGAAGAGCAGGGTGGGATGTTATACCTTACTGTGTCAGCTCCCTCTGGTTTGAATGTTTTTCTTTTCTAGGAATAAAAGGGGAGGGATGTTTAAGGAGACATTTTTTGCCCTTATTTACATTTTTAGGGAATTTAAAGTCTCTAAAAGAAGTAAATGCTTTTTGCAGTAGGCTTAATATAATTTCTTTGTCATGTTGTTGAAGCTTTTGCATGATGTGAAAGAAAAGGTAGAGAGAAACAAGTAGTTTTTAGCATAACTGGCTACTGTCATTGACAACAAACTAATGCTCCTTTGATCCATGATAAGCTCCTAATTGGTTTTAAATAAAGTCACATTTTTCAAAAAAGCACCTTTAATTGTCTGAACTTTTGCCTTCCAAATAGATCCCAGAGGAAAATCAAACCCTAACCTCCTTGTAACACCCAAGAGTAAGCAAACTCTCATCCACCCTAAACCTCCTATAAAACTAAAAGCTTTCCAATTAAACGTATTTTTTCTGAAGAACAGACCCTAAATTCATTAAAGATAACGTTATAGGTGCCCTTTCTTAAAAGCATTTAATTTAAGAGCCAAGAAAGCTTGGAGTTCCTTGGAAATCGTGGGATGATCGCCACTGTCTAACCTTACTAATAAAAGCTTCTGCTTTTGTTGACAGGGTTCATCATGACATGATGAACTTTTTCCATGTTACTACGTGGTCAAGGATATGCTTTTCCTTTAGGATCAACTACTTCATCATGAGTTGGATTAGGTTCTTTCATTTGTTTGAGGTCAATGCTTGAAATTTTCTCTTTCTATGTAAAAATCTAGCAGTTCAAACACAATGGTATGCTCAGATCTTCTCTGCCTTGGAGAGACATTTGGATCCTTGCACAGCTTTTGCTTCTCACAAAGCCCTAGTACCTAGGACTTATCCCTTATTGCTATAGTTTCTTTTATGTCATTAGACCACAATGGTAAACATTGGTTAAAATGCTTAACTGTGGATTTTTTGGAGGATAAAAAATAATAGCTTCTGAGTAGTTCTTGAACTATTTACTGATAATTATGTGTAACTTGTGTATCACTCTGTTCTTTACCATCATTCTCGTGCTTGCAGATATCAGAAGTGGTTAATAGTATGAAAAACTTGATTGATTATAGCTGGGAAAAAGGGACAGGACCTATGGATAAGTTTCCTGCAAATTTTCATATCATTAAAACTTTTACCTTTAAATCATGTTGTTTCATTGGTGGTCTTTTACTAAGGTTGAGAATAATGTTAGAATGTTAGATCAAAGAAATGAAGCTGGGAAACTCTTACCTAGCTCCATGGTAGTATTGCCATGCTATCTTTTGATAAGTATTGCTATACCATCAAACTCATGCATCTAATGTGAATTTATTGGATAAATCTGTCATAGAAATTGCAGAAAATTTATTTCCTTGATTTTAAGCAATTGAAGACTTTAGTGGCTTCATAGCTTGCTTAAGAATTTAGTGGCTTCATAGCTTGCTTGTGAGCCTAATGTGCACCCTGCCGTTCAAAACCCAAAACAAATCCAAAGGGAAGAATGTAGTAGTGGCCCCAAATTTTATGCTGTTAACATAATGGTTAGCTGTTAATGTGTGAATCACCAAAATATATTTGATGACAACTTTTTCCCTGTTGTGTTTTGGACAGTTTCTCACTTTATTTAGGCATTACTTCTTTCTGTTAAATGTTAAATATTCTGCATTTGCTGGAGATCAGGGGGTTCCTTTTGGTTTTCATGACATTTGGAGAATTCAGCTTTAGAAGTCTGTAAACTTTATTATTGCTTGCACACGGTACTTGGAAACTGCAATTCCCTGCCTCTCTTGTTTGCATAAGTGCATGAAAACCTAGGTTCACCTGTATTATTATTATTAATTTTTTTTTTATTTTCTAAAAGACTATTTGCGGCGACTTTTAGTCGCCGCAAATAGGAACTTTTAGTCGTAGCAAATCTTATTTGCAGCGTTTTCTCAACGCTGTGAAAAAACATGCATGTTTCCTTACTTTTTTAACAGCGTTTCAAAACGCTGGGAAAAATATTATTCCCAACAAATTTTTAAACGCTGAAAATAATTATAATCTATTTGCAGCGATATTTATGCCATTTTCAACGGTTTTATAACGCTGTAAAAATTTTTCTCAGCGATTTACAACTAACATGGAAGTGTAAATATGGCGATTGTTTTTGCTATTTACAGCGTGAAAATTCGCTGCAAATAATTCAATATTTGCAGCAATTTTTAACTTTCGCTGGTTTTATTTATAAGTGAATAGACAATTATGACTAACATTCGGCGCTGTAAAAATCGCTGAGAAAGAGTTAAAACAGCGATTTTAGGGGTCTTTTGTAGCGATTTTTGGCGCTGGAAAAGGCTGATTTTCTTGTAGTGATAACGTCTCTCGGATGTATCTTAATATTGGTTTTTTTTTTTTTGTTAATTAAAATGAAAAAAGAGTTCTTCTTTCGGACATATGTTTGTAGAGATTGAGTCATTTTTTTATATAAAGGGTAAAGTTGAGTTTTTATTTAGGTAAAGAGTATTGTCTCTTGAACGTTTGTCCGTAGAGAGTATTAACAATAATGAAGATCAGATTAATAGCAAAAGAAAATAGTATACTGGTGGAGTTTCAAATGTATTATTTTAGTTTATGATGTCGTATTTGATATGAGAACATCCTAATATCACTATAAGAAATAAGGCCTTTTCCAGCGATGTTATTTTTGTTGAGTATATGCAGCAGTTTATATACTTTTTTGCAATGATTTTAAGCGCTGCAAATTAATGACCTGATTTCTTATAATGTATATATCTAGTTATGGATGTAAATATCTATGATAAATGAATGAAGACGGTGTCCCTTAAAAAAGATAGGAAGACATTAGCGTGGAAGATAAATTCAAATAGCAACAATAAAAGTCCTTGCAAAAATAGACCATTACCAAGGAAAAAATATTTTGTTGTCATTCACCGAGACAATTTCGATGATTGACTAACCATGAAAAATCGTTGCAATTAATTTTTATCAACAAAAAATTGGCTAATACTACAGTAATTTCATAGTGTGCGGCATGAAATTAGTATTTAAATTTTCTTCTACCAAGAGCACGACTTTGTCTACCGTGAGAAAAAAATACTAGAATATCTATACCTTCCTAATTTATATTTTTTCATTATTTAAAAACTGAATTGAATAATTGAGGCAAATATATATATAAAATCGTGTTATAGTTTGTTTTTCGCTCGAGTCCACAGCACAAGTAGCTCGTGCACGCCCCTCCCCCTCCTTCTACAGCGGTTCAATGCAATAAAAGTCCAATTCATGGTGCGCGGAATGGGTCTTCCTCCTCCTCCTGCTATATATATATGCCTCCATCCTTTAAAATTAAAAGTCCAGCATCTCTCAGAAGTCTTCAGAGAAATTAACATAAGAACTTGTATCCTCTTCAAGGACACAGGGAGCAATATCTTTCTGTTTCCAAAGGATGTTCTTGCAAATTACATGTGTTGTTCTGATATTGTCAGAAATGGCAGCCGCAGCAGTAGCAGCTCCATTAGCCAAGCCTAACTGCCCAGATCGGTGCGGAGATGTCGAAATTCCTTATCCATTTGGTACAACTAAAGATTGCTACCTAAACGAAGTATTTTGGCTAAATTGTAGCGATTCGTCGTCCAGCCCCACAAAACCACTACTCGGATATATAGAAATCACCAAAATTTCTATCGACGGCCAGCTTGACATCTTGAGTTTGATATCCTTTCGGTGTTTCAAAAACTCGAGTGGTGTTCTTGAGTATGACAATGAACCCTATCTCCGAGTCCTAGATTTCACAATTTCTAACACCAGAAATAAGTTCGTGGCCGTCGGCTGTGACACCTACGCCTTCCTCAATGCTTTCCAAAACAATGAACCCTTCTCCATTGGCTGCACCTCTACATGTCAAAGTCTTAGAAATGTCATCGACGGATCTTGCTCTGGAATTGGGTGTTGCCAGGTTGACATTCCGAAAGGATTGAAGAACTTTACTTTAGATGCACGTAGCTATAATGATCACGTCAAGGTTGGGAGCTTCAATCCATGCAGCTATGCTTTTGTAGCTAAACAAGACTGGTTCAACTTCTCCTCTGATTATCTTCAAGAAAGCCAGCAAGGGAATAAGACCTATCCGATGGTTCTTGATTGGGCAATCGGTGATACAACATGTGAAATTGCCAAAAACCAGTCAGGTTACGTATGTGGAAGGAACAGCCAATGTTATGATCCCGAAAACGGTGATGGATATCTTTGCAAGTGCATTAATGAAGGCTATGAAGGAAATCCATACCTCGAGGATGGTTGCCAAGGTACGAGTTTCAAAGCTTCTCCAATATTTTAAGTTTTTTACTAATTAATGAACATTCATATGAAATGAAACTCCAAATTAAGATCGTCAATCTATGCCTGAATTTTGAATTTATTAAAATTATATATATATATATATATATAATACGTGGCATATATGACGCTCTTGGTTTCGATTGTATATGCCACATATGCACATATATATATATGGTATATTTAATTTCCTTATAAAATATTAATGTATTTAATAGTTCAATCGTTTGTATTATTGCTCCGATAATTCAGATATAAATGAGTGTGAAGCAGATCCGAACCCCTGCAATACCACTACGTCAACATGCAAGAACACTGATGGGAATTTTACCTGTATTTGCCTTGACGGATACGAAGGTGATGGGAAGATCGCAAGTGGAATAGGTTGCAGACCTAAAGCCAACAAATCTAGCGTTAATATCATTGTTCCTCTCGGTAAGTAAATATATAATATATTATAATAATATACAATTGCATTTTAATTATTTTTAACCCAATAATTACCATATATAATACCGAATATTCCTAGGGATTTGGATCCCTACTTGGTCAATGGTTGCGTCACCGGCGACAATTGGCCGGCCTCCTTGGTCAACTTAGCCGGCTGGACATTGATGTGTCTAGATACTAAAATAACATGAAGAGCAACATTTTTCATATTTTCTTATTCTATTCTCAATTTGTGTGCTATTATATGCATGTTTATCTTTAAACTACTTGACAATTATATGAATAACAGAATTTAATATTCAACTAATAATTAGCATCTTTGAGTTTCCTTTTTCAATCATTTTCTACCATCCTCTTCTAGTGATTTTTTTTACATTAGATGTAATCTCAACTCTCAAAAAGAAAAGAAATTACCTCTCTTTTTGCTCTCTTTCCAAACTCGGAGGAAAACTTGTAGCCTTTAGATGCTTGATATGACATGTATAGCTGGCTTGATTAATAGTCTGCTGATGCTAGAAAATAAGTAATAAAAATTTACTTTCTATTGCGAAATAAAAGATGGATAAAAGTCCCCTAAAAACTTAAAAGATTTTAAGAAATGAAATTCTCAGAGTAATCATTTCCATTTTATGTTGTGATAATCACATACTATGCTTTAACTCAAAGTCTTGAATGAGCTACATAATTGCCTATTTGATTTGCAGTACCTTTGTTGAATTGTTGGTGCAAACAAAGATAACATGTTTGAATATCCGCAGCTATCAGCATTGGCCTCGTAGGATTGTTTGTGGGAGGTTCTTCAATATATTGTGGACTAAAAAGAAGAAAACTCATCAAGCTAAAAGAGAAATTCTTTCAACAAAATGGTGGATTGTTGTTACAACAAAAACTCTCGAATTACAGAGCTTCAATGGAGACTGCCAAAATCTTTAGTGCAGAAGAACTTCAAAATGCTACCAATAATTATGATGAAAGTAGAGTTCTTGGCCAAGGTAGCTTTGGAACTGTTTATAGAGGAGTCTTACCGGACAACAAAATTGTTGCCATTAAGAAATCAAAAATTTGTGACAGGACTCAAATTGAACAATTCATAAATGAAGTTATTGTGCTTACCCAAATTAACCATAGAAATGTGGTTAGGATGTTAGGTTGTTGTCTAGAAACAGAGGTCCCGTTGTTGGTCTATGAATTCATCACAAATGGGACTCTTTCTAGTCACATTCATGATAAAAACCTATCATCCTCACTCTCTTGGGAAAAACGTTTGAAGATAGCATCAGAAACTGCAGGGGCACTGGCATACTTGCATTCTTCAACTTCCGTGCCAATTATACATAGGGATGTGAAACCTGCAAATATACTTTTAGATGATAACTATTCAGCAAAAATAGCTGACTTTGGAACTTCGATTTTGGTCCCTCTTGATCAAACAGAATTATCTACATTGGTGAAGGGAACTTTTGGATATTTAGACCCAGAATACTTTTATAGTAACCAGCTCACAGAAAAAAGTGATGTCTATAGTTTTGGTGTTGTTGTGGCAGAGTTATTGACAAGTGAGAAAGCGCTTTCTTTTGATAGGCCTGAAAAGGATAGAAGTTTGGCAATGTATTTTAACTCTGCTATAAAAGAGGATTGCTTGCATCAAATTCTTGACGATCAAATTGTCAATGATGGCAATATTAATGCGATACATGAGGTTGCTAATATTGCAAAATGGTGCTTAAGTGTAAGAGGGGAGGATAGGCCAACTATGAAGGAAGTGGCAATGGAGCTAGAAGGATTGAGAATTATGGGAAAACATCCATTGGTAAAGACTAATCTTTATATAGAGGAGACTGACTACTTGCTTGGGGCACCTACACACTCGTTCAACATTGATGTCTACAATGATTCTTCCTCTGCCATCACAACAGTTGGGCTTGAAACTATGAGTAACCAAGTTGTGAAACCATTAGACGACGGCAGATGAAGAGCTATCTAGTTCATGGCCAATACATACATCATGATCTTCACCAATTGATCAAATTTATTACTTGTACATAATTCATGTGTATCTCTCCTATTTTTTCGTCTTTAATGTCTCATTTTTCTTGCCGCACACCTTCGTTTTCCTTTTTGTAATAAGGCTCCATTATCAATGGATATACGGTAAAGAAATCTTTTAAATGATGTTATCTTCATTAATTCTTTTTTATTTATCAATATTACTTAGATATTTTATATATTACCCTTTCTTTGATCGATGTTACTTTGTGACATATATTATATATTATATATATTTTAAGTTTGTGTATATATATATACACATACTAATTTAATTGGCAAGTTTTCTTACCAACCAAACAGGTTCGCGTTGTTGTTTTTCTATCCATTTTATTGTCCCCGATCTTGCCCCATGGATTAGGCAGTTTAATTTCCTCCCTAGTTACATACTTGCTTTTGAGGTTTGAATCGTTTTCAAGCATAATCCTTGAAGATTTGAAATAGAAGATCCATCCTAGATGTAAGCTATTTATAGTTAAGCTTGTGAAAAGAAAAAAAAAATAGACGATACTTGGTACCCAATATTATTACTCCATTGCAGTAAGGACTTTAAGCATTCAAGTGAGCCCAATGTATATCATTGATCGTGGCCTAATTAAGAACACCTACCTAATTATTGAATATTGCACTCTATGTGAATGTTCACTCAACCTCTAAAAGGATTGTTCTGTAAGTTAGATGATGATAATGTGACGCGGCCGAATTCAATAATCCATGCATGCGCGCAGCAATTTACCGGACAAAATCGTCGCAACTGCACATCACAGTTCTGTTTGAAATTGTTGAGAAAAATTATTTACAACAATTTATCACTGTCGCAAATAGCTATAATATTGCTGAAAAGATGTTATGATTTGCAGCGTTTGAAAAAATTGCTGGAAATAATACTTTTCACATGAATGAAAAACCCCATATGTTTATTTCCGGCAACTAAAAATTGTCGGAAAAACTCACAAATTTTTTTAAAAACAATTACTACCGAAATTGGAAAGTTCTTATAGCCTAAAACACACAACATCCTTATCATACAATGCACTAAAGTCTACTATTGCACCAAATAGTTAGGTCAAATGTACACAACTTTTGTGGTTAAGAGAACTTAAAGGGCTAAACAAGACATAAATTATAAACACAATCTTCTCAAACTATAAAGGGCTAAACCAATCAGTAAATTATATATAAACTACAACTTGCCAAATTATATATAGAATTGACCACATATATCTAGGGGTGTGCAAATTTTTGAGATTTCCGACTCCGCTCCGAATTCGACTCCGACGGAGTCGGAGTTATCAGAATTCGAAGTCGGAGTCGGAGTTACTCCGACTCTCATAGTCGGAGTCGGAGTCGGAGTCTGGAGGCCTTGTTGACTCCGGATTCCGACTCCGAACTCCTACTATTTATACCTTATATATTATATATTGTATAATTAACCTTAGGTAGTCAAGTAGCTCAATGGTAGAGGCTTGGTTTTGTTTCTCCGGATCCTGTGTTGGAATCCCCTCATGCACCATTACACATTTTGCAAATTTTTTTTTTAGAAAACCTTAAACGACACCGTTTTTAATAGGATATAAATTCATCTCTAACCCTACACATTTCTGCTCCTCTCTTCCCCCTCCAGCGCCTCCCCTTGACCGGCCAATACAACCCCAAAGACTTTGTCCTCTCCATCCGACGCCCCAGATCGATCATCATCCTCGTCAAAGCCGGTAATCCGGTTGACCAGACCATCGCCGCGCTCTCCTCCTTCATGGAACCTGGCAACACCATCATCGACGGCGGAAACGAGTGGTACGAGGTCTCGGATCGAGGTCTCGGAAACGAGTCGAAATCCACGAGGTCTCGGACGTAAGCACGTAAGGAATAACGCGTTTTTATACTGATCCGAAAGGTGGGGGGGTTGATTTCGACTGTGAAAGATGGAATGGGTGAAGTATTAAGGTGGGGGGGTTGATTTCCCTTACATTTCGACTGGAAATGTAAGGGAAATGGGGAAAAGATTTCAGTCGTTCACTGCAAAGTCGTTCACTGCAAAGACGGGATGAGCTCTGAACACCGGAAATGGGGAAAAGATTTCAAGTTGAACCCAGCCCAAGCTCCGATCGGTGTTCTGATTAGCATTCCGAACTCCGACCTCCGATCGGAGTCGAACTCCGACCTCCGTTCGGAGTCGGAGTCGGAGCTCAATTTTGCTTCCGACTCCAGTCGGAGTCGGAGGTCGGAAGGCACTCCTCCGACTCCGTCGGAGTCGGAGCCCAGGCCTACATATATCCTAACAACACGATCTAAGACAACAAAACGGAAGCAGAAGCTAATAATAATATACTCATAGTATCAAGTACTTCAACAACATCAACTCATTCACAATATTCCCAAATACTAACAATACATCATATGCTAACTAACCCAAGATATTTGTATCCAATACTTGGTAACTTTATTGTTGTACCATATTTGGTAAACATCATTTGCATGGTAAATAATTACCAACCTTATTTTCTATTTAGGTAACATTTAAAAATCATACTTGCATGGTAAACATTTCCATGCCTAGTTACCACACAATACTAACAACACCATCAGGTAATAATTTTGACTCTATAATAACCTTATCCAAATTAAATACTCTACCAAAATCATTAAAACCCAAAAAATGACATTGCTCAAATGCATTCCCACTCAATGTCATTTTTTTTTTTTTTAAATTTTGAAATGAGAAGAACTTTATTATATAAGCAATCATATTACATAGCTTCAGAAGTAACTACTTGCTTGATACAATCAAGGGTCTCCTCTAGATCATAGTGATTAAATTAACTCAAAAGGGCATCCTTGGCTAGCAAGTGAGCTGCCATATTAGCATCCCTTATAGTGTGACAAACAATCCATGATACAAAGGACCGAAGGACATTCTTAGTGTCTTCAATCATTAGGCCTCCTGGACTCCAATCCGCAACTGGTTTCTTCATCTTATCCACCACTTGAAGGGAATCACCCTCTAGGTGTAACTCACGAAAACCAGCTTCTTTACTGAATAGGACTGCAACCATTAAGGCATATGCTTCTGCTGCAAAGGGTGAGAGCTTCATATTACGTCTAGCTCTGAGTGTACCAGGAACTCTCCCATTGTTGTCTCGGATTATAGCTCCAATGCCTATTAGTCCTCTTGAGTCATTAATAGAGGCATCCCAGTTGAGTTTATATTTTCCCTCTGAAGGTTTCCTCCATCTTACAGCCTCAGTACTATTGTTGGAGGTCTCCTCAAGATTGTTAGTTTTGGTTGCCTTAAATAATCTCAAGTCACTAACAGCTTTGTGAATGACAAAGTTTTGATGCTTGAAACCTTTGTCATGAATGAAGTCATTTCTCCTTGTCCAGATTAATCGAGCTATCATACCAACTTCTTCCAATTCGTGTTTAGCTAGCCTTTCTGTCATTTTGTACCAAATTTCCTTAAAACCTGTCTCATTTAAGGCCAATTTTTGTAACTGCCTATTGGCTTGACCCCAAACATCTAGCTACTCCGCAAGTCCACAGGACATGGCCTGATGTCTCCTCCTCAAGCTGACATATTGGGCATAGGTTGGACTCTCTAATCTTTCTTCTAAAAAGATTGCTGAATGTGGGTAAGGCTTTATTGCAGGCCCTCCATAGGAACATCCTAACTCCATTGGGACTTTCCATCTTCCACATTGTCTTCCAAGAGCCTTCTTGAGATGATTTGCAAGAGGTGGCACATTCTAAATTGGTTTGTAGTTCCTTGTGCAGGTGGTATGCACTTTTTACAATAAACCTACCATTAGGTGTGCCTCCCTAGCCCAATCGATCCTCTCTGTTGCCCAAGCTGATAGGGATGGACCTGATGATGTCCATCATTTCCTGAGGGAATAGCTTGCTGAGTAGGTTGCCATCCCATCTCCTAAGCTCATGGTCTACCAGGTCAGACACCTAAGATATTCCTGGTTCTGCAGTAGCTTGCTGAGGAAGTGAGGTCTGGGTAGCCACCTGTCCTGTGATACCCCGTTTTTACGGGTGTTTTTATTGAAAGAATATTTTAATTTAATGAAAATATTGATTCTTTTATTTAAATTATCGTATTTTAATTGGATTTATTTAGTTGTGAAATTTATTTTGTAGAGTTTTCTTAATATTAATTTATGTTTTGAGTTTAAATTGTTGTTTAATTTATTTTAGTTTGTTTTTGGATTTAAAATTTTGTTGTTAGTTTTTACTAGTTATTTATTATATTTTAGTTAGATGTTGTGTTTAAATTATTTTCTTTGTTTTATAGCTTTTAAAGTTGTTTTCGTTAGATCTGTTTCTAGACTCAGAGATGAGGACTGGACCTCATTTCTTTTCTCCATCTTTTCTTTTTCTCTTTCTCTTTTTCTCCATTCCCTTTCTTTACTCTTTTTCTTTCTTTTTTTCTTCTCTTTTTCCTCCGGTTTGCCAACACCGTGACCTATACCACCCACCCAGATTTCTTCCCCTCCGACCGATGATCATCCCCACCAAATTTCTCCTCCATCCGTGACTCCGTTAGCAGCCGTGAGCCCCACCAATCCGCATGGTTTTTCAGCCATTCTGCCGCCGTCGTCCCACCTCTGGCTACCACCTCTGGCTACCACCTCTTCACAGCTTCATTACCGACCTCTTGCTGTCCTAAACCACCCATTTCCAGCTCCGATCCGTCGTCAAAGCAGCCCCCACGACCTCACTTTCCGTTTTGGGTTTTTTGGCCTTCCACTGCCGTTTTCGTCGCCACCCACGGCCAACCCTCACTTCCACTAGCTTCATAAACACCTCTAAGCCATTCCCTATCAATCTGAAGTCTTGGTTTGTCCCCATTCAAAAGTGGGTATTTTACAACCCACGGCCACAGTGTTTTTACACTGTTACGTTGCTTTCTCTTCGCCCTTTTCAACTCGTTGATCCTTCAAAAATTGTTATAAAGCGCTGTAAGTATTTTTCAAACTTCCTTTTAGATTTAAATATATTTTTACTTTAACAATAATTTGTGATTGGTTGGTTATTCTGGACTGAGTCCGAGGAGTCGGGGGTCGGATGGATTTGAGGATGGAGTTAATTATGTTTGGTTGATGTTGAGGTTTATTGGATATTTTGTGTATTGATGTTTGCATTACATAGTGCATGCATGTTTGTGTTTGAAAAGGAAAATTGGGTTTTCGTATAATTGCATGCATGTACATGTGTTGGAACTTGAAAACTGGGTTTTCAAGCAAGAAATGATTTTTGGTACATTTGAACGATTGGATTGAATAGTTGAGTCAGAGGCACGTGTAAGGATGGTGGTGAGCAGGGATGGTGGTAGAGTCCTGCCTGCGATTCCCGCCTACAGTGCACGCGACGTAGGGATGGTGGTAGAGTCCCGCCTATGATTCCCACCTATGGTGCTTGCGTAAGGATGGTGGTAGAGTCCCGCTTGCGATTCCCGCCTACAGTGCTCTGATGGTTTGGTTAACGGGCTATTTTCTGGAAAAATGGCGAGGTTGGTTTTTGGGCCATTATATGGGATAATGGCGAGGATATGTTTAAAGGAAATGTTTTAGGCCAAAATGAGATTTTTGGCATGCGTGGACAATGTGGATTTTTGGGACATATGCATATGGCATCATGTTCATGCATATTGTTGTGGCATGGATATATTTTTATCTTGAGGTTTGTTTGGTTTGTTACTTACCTGCGGTACCGTATTTGGTACTGTAGATTTTGATGTAGAGGACGAGGAGGCTAAGCCTGAAGAGACAGTTTCGCCAGAGAAGTGATCGAGGATCACTCGTGGCTTGTGGTTTAATTTCCTATTTTTGATTGGTATTATATTTTTACTGGTTATTTGTAATATTATTAGTACACTTTTTTTTAAGCGAGTTTGTATTTGATCAAAATTCTGGTACTTAGATGGAAGAGTTTTTATTACCGCTATATTATTTTTATGTACACGTGTTGCATGTACACACACTTAGCACTTGGCGATGGGATGCGTGACCCGTGTTGTCATCATCCCGACGCCTCTATTTCCACGTGTCCATACGTGGGAGTTGGGGGCGTCACAGGTAGTATCAGAGCAGTTCAACTCTGGGTAAAACCATATGTCCCATAGGTGGAACACCAGAAAGTTTTAAAAGCTTGAGTTGAAATTAATTTGTTTATTTAATTTGAATTGTTTTTATTTAACTTTTAGGTATTATGGTATAATTGTAATTTTATCTTTCTTAATGTGTCATAACGGGTTGACCCGTTAGCAACCCGTTAAGCAATATTGTCTTAACGGATCAACCCGTTTTGACCCAAACTCCCCGCTATTATCGTGTTGTGTTCGTGTTGGGTTAACGGGTCATGTAATATATTGCCACCCTTAACATTAGCTGCGTGTTCAGTGAATAAATAGACTTGCGAATACTTTTTCTTTTTACTTTTGGGTGGAGCTACGAAAACACGACGAACCAGAAAAGAGACTACTTGGTAGGATGCATGTAGCCTTTTACTATATATAGTTTCTTTTTCCCAAGAAGAGAGAACCATTTATAGACAAGATATTGGTCGTATTTAAATGTCCATTTGGATAGTAATTAAATATATTTCATCTCATCTGATCATTATAATTTTTTAAAATTTTCACATAAAATATAATAAACAATTCAACTTTTTCAAATCTCAAAACAATAATAATATTAAAAAATAATATTCTAACAATATTTTCTTCAACTTTTAACTTTCATCTAAAATTATTTCATCCCATCTCACTATCCAAACTACACCTAAGAGTATAACATCACTGACGCTTTATTTAATATTGTATCTATAATTATGATGTCATCTAAGTATGCTCACTTATGAAATGTTTCTAACATGGTTAGTAAGGATATTTTTGTAACTATATATAGTGTAGTACTTGCACCAATTAAGAATCCTTTCCATTGTTGTTGGAAATAATTCAATTAACCTTGCAGAAGCAGAGTGGTTAATTTTGTAAATTTTAGGTTTTCAAGAGAATGAAATAGATTGAAAAAAGGATAAGTTATTATTATTTTTCAACAGTTTGAATGATTGTAGTGATCAAAGGATCATAATTATATTATTAAAGAAAAATAGCTTATAGACAATAAAGAAGAAAATAAAGGATGAAGAACTTATATATAATTTAAAATAATCTGATAAAATAAGGACACATCCAAACTATTAACTTCTGTTTAAGACCCATTTGTTTTTACAAATTTGTGCTCATTTATATATATGGACTAGAGGAGGGAGAAGATAAAAGAGACAACTTTCTTTTCTTTTATTTTCTTTTCTTTTATATAGGCAAATTACATTAAAAAAATTATAGAGTACAATAGTAAGGAATAGGAAATTATCCCAAAAAATATCCCAAAACAAACATTAATACAGAACATGAAATTAAAAAAAAAAAAAAGATATTTAATCCAACAGTTTCTGTCTTATAATTTCTCGACATGTAGACAAAAAAAAGGGTATCGTGAAGTCTGTTTCTTTGTCTAAAAGAAAAGAGAGAAATCCATTAGCACTGGGATATGCATTTCAATTATGAATTCTACTAAGTACAACCACCCTTACGGAACCATGTGTACTCGGATGATGTGGCTCTGACAGATTTGTTTTTTTTTAAGGAAAAAAAAGTCGAGAAGACCATCAAACTAAAGCGGCGAATGAAAGGAAGGACTGAAACCTAGAATGAAGATAGAAAGACTGCGTGACTTGGTTCATCGGCTGAGAAATATGTATCTGAATCATCCTTACACAAACTGCTCACAAACATCCCCAAGCAAAGCACCACCACTAAATGCGCCCAATAAATTCTCTCCATATCCAAAGAAACTGTAGTCAAAGGGAAATTAAATTACCAGGAAACAAGCAACCTCCCCACTCCCCTCCTTCAAATTGAATTCAACCCTTATTGTCCATTCCCAAGGACCCGAGCTCTAGCTCTCTATTCATGTCAGTAGTAAGTATAGTAGAGTAAACAAAACCCACCAAACCAGATACGTTTCTATACAATGTGAACATTGATAAGAGAAAGTTTGAAGCATGGCTACTATTCCACAAATAGGAAGTGTTCGAGAGAATCTGCAAACTTTCTTGGATGGTATGAATTCGACTGTCTTGTGCTTTTTTTTAATCGATATTGTCTATTCGTTTAACATAACATATTCAATGATTTTTGGTTCAAAGTCAATTTCAGAAGACAAAGGGATTGGCTTCATGGGTTCATGGAGAAGTTGAAGGGAGCTTCGATGGTGGCTTCTGGGTTCGTGGAGACCAGATCTGAGTGGAGAAGAGAAGGGATTACTCTGAGTGGAGATGATGAAGTGGTCTTCGATGGTGGCTTTGTGGGTTCGTGAGACAACCGAGGGTGGAGAAGACGAACGGATCTGCTTGGTAGGAGTTGAGAAGATAAAGGGAAGGAGAGGGGTTGGCTTGAGTCATCAAATGAAACGGGGCATTTCATCTCCACGTGAGAGATGGTTCCCCAAGTAGTTGTCTATAGCATTTTTCTTCAACTATTCAAGTTTGGTGTAGTCGTTGATGAGATCTCCACTCCTACATTGTTGGATAATAGAGTATAATAATGTAACTCTAAGAAAGAGAAGTACAAAGGTCCTAGGAAAATTGAAAACAGATGGGACACAGTGGTACGTGGAAGCCATGCGTAGTGCCAATAGGTGGTGGCCTATCAAAATATAGAGGTGCTTTGTGCAGAGTTTCAATTGGACACCGAGAGACTCATCATGATGAGGCGCGCATAAGCCAGTGAGCTGCAATTGCGTGCAATTTGAGATTGAAAGTCCCCAAAAGAAAAAGAAAAGAAAAATAACTACAAAAACTACAAGAATTTTGCAGCCCGACCCATCACACACACGCACACATATATACCGCTTAAAATTACTACTTGAGGTGGCAAGACACATGCCACATGGATAACTGATATGAACAATACAAAGACCAAGACGTCCCTGAGCTTGCAGATCCCATTTGAAATAGAGAATAACTTCAAACAGGGTTATTCAATAGAGGGAAAAGAACAACAACCAATAGATATGAGCCACGTAGGGGATACATGTTCAATCTGGTGCAGTGCATTGTAGAGGAAAATAAGGAGTCATCTACCCGCAACCCTGCCTCTCTCTCTCTCTTCTTCCCTCTCCTTCACAAACCTCTCTCTCTCTCTCTCTCTCTACCCCCTATCTCTCTTCTTCCCTCTCCTTCCCTTTCCTTCACGTCGTTTCTCTATAGCACCTGGACTGATAATCATTTTAGGCTTCAGCAAAAATCCCATCTGTTCACAATACCAATTACATCTCAGTCAAAAATCATTTTACTACATGCATTTACTTATATGTATATTGATGACCCCATAATATTATTGGCCACTCATTTTGCGTTGTAATGGCTAGGTTGTTAATATGGTAAAGTACAAGGCGGTCAAACTACCTTTCCTTTGGTAAAGTTAATGAAAATTCTCTATCACCAACCCCTACTTTCCTATACAGCCCATTTTTTTAATTTTTTTTTCCCGTGTTTAGCTTGCATACCATATGTAAAAGTGTCCGTCGTCAGGTAAATTTCCTTTTTAATTGGATATTCTATTCCACGGGTTGTGTATTCTGTAAAGGGCATTAATCAAACTTTTGTTTTCCCTTTTATGAGTCTTTGCAAGAACCAGCAATAGGGAGGAGAAAATGATTATATTTATCGTCTACCAGTTTTTGTTAGTTTGCGACTGTGGGTACGATGGTATGGGTTCGTCGATCTGAGTTCACCAGTCTAGAGTAGAAGATTTTAGTTCTAATAAATGGTGCGGCTAGGTTTATGAAAAGGGGAAGAGGAAATATGTTTTGCAGGTTGGGTGCAACTATCATTTCTAAAGGGTGTAGGTGTTTTAGTGTGGTCAGGTTTAGTCGTCTTTGATGTACTCAGCTGATATGTCCCCTTATTAGTAGTCTCCGATAAAGTCCTCTTATAGGATTAATCTATCTAAAGTGTAGCCCTTTGAAATATAATCTCAAACCTTCTCACCATCAAGAACTCTGTTGTTGTGTGATTCAGTCCTCAAAATTGTGTGATGCCATCCATATTTTTAGGCTACCTCAACTACAGCTGCTTCGCCTCACCCTCTAGGTGTCTTCACTGTGATTCCATCCAAAGGTACAAGTTGTGATTCGGTCTGGTCTTCTCACTGCTTCACCTCACCCTCTAGCTATTTATTGCCAATGTACCGCCTATGACTCCATCCCTCTGGAAACAATTCCATTGGAGTTTGGTTATATTGTTTGAGTAGATGAGCTGATCTTTATATTTTTACAAAGTCAAAAAGAAAACATCTATCCTTTCTTGGTAGCCAAGCCATAGCATCGTTTCTTGGTAGCCATAACATCGTTTTTGTTCCTTGTAATAATTTTCCATATCTTTTTATCGATTGTTTTCCATTACTTACTATCTTCGTAATTTTTTTTGTGTAAAAAAGAAAGTGTCTTAAAAACTTGTGTTCCTTGAAACAATTTTCTTTGTACTTTAGGCCATAGCATTTTATAATAATTTGTGTTCCTTGAAATTTCAAACGAAGGAGCTAGGGTAGTTGTAAATTTGTATTATAACACATATATTTTATCATTCCTTTGACATGTTGCAAAAAAAGGAAAACAAACATGCATAATTAGGGCTGGCTTCAATGCTTATGCTTATTAATTGGTATTAGACTGTTTCTTTAGATATATTCTTGGATTTGATGGTTTGCTATTTGTTGTTTTCTTGGTTTTAGACTTTTTCTATTTGATGGTCTTTCTTTAGATATTGGAGAGGATAAAAAGGTCCAACCCAAGAATCCAAGGCGCCATGGGCCAAGGAAACTGACTTAAGTATCGGAGGGTCCCCTGACCACCCGTGAGCTCTCTTCTTTATTTGTATGTTTGCAAGTCCCTTTATCCACCTCCCAGCGATCTGAGAAGTCCTCCCAGTACATATGAAACACAACCAAAATAGTAGCATTGTTTGTGGGATTTTCTTAACAAATTAATGTGTGCTTTGTACACCGAAGGCACTTCATGGCAGCTTGGGCCTGGTGGGCTCATCAGTAACCATGGAGACACCATAGATGGAAAAAGAAGAGTTGGTGAAAAGGTTAATGGCACAGGTAGAGACACTCTAGAAAGAAAACGAGGCTTTGCCAGAAGTCCCTGATCGACTGACAAAAGACCTAGAGCCAAGTCACAACCAGAAAGTAGAGTCATATAGAGTAATAATGGAGGATCACAATGAAGGAAAAAAAAAAAAAAGAATGCAGCAGGAGCTCCAAGATAAGTACCAAGAAAAGGCGAGAAGAGTAGGAACATCATCCCCAGTGGATGAAATGCTCGTCAGCACTGGCCTACCTTACAGTGTGAGCGTGATGGCGATGCCACTACTGCCAAAGTTCAAAATTTCCCAGATAGACCTATAGGACAGATCTAAAGATCCGTTGAAGCATTTGGACACCTTCATGGCACACATGACTTTGCATAGGTTCCCAAGAGAGGTTGCATGTAGGGCCTTCCCTTTGACCTTGAAAGGGGCGACACAAGCCTAGTTCACATCCTTGGCACCAAACTTAGTTCACCATTTCGACTATTTGTCGCAACTCTTCCTCCTGCAATTCCTAGCTAGTAGTTAGAGGCGACGACCAACGACTTATCTCTTAATAGTCAAGCAACAAGAGAACGAGAGCTTGAAGTCTTACTTGTTCAAATTCAACAAGGAGTGTATGACGGCAGATGATCTAGACAAAAAAACAAAAAAAATCACGTTTGTAGCCCTCTTGGGAGGCATTTGGCCTCGAAGTGCATTCATGGCAGAGTCGGCACGTAGAATTCCTAAAACGTTGAGACAGTTCATGGACTAGGTTGATGGGTTCATTAATGTAGAAGATACTCTTTGGGTCTTAACTGCCCCAAGAAGAACAGAGTTGGAACAAATAGACAACAAGGTCAAGGCTCCGGCACAAGCAAAGCTAGCAGATAAAGGTGGATGGAACAAGCATGAGAGCAGGCAAGACAGGCACTTAACAACAAAAGTGCTGGCCCTCGACATGGCCATTCAGCACTAATGATAGAGGATGCTAAAGACCTTCTAACCTGGGAGGTGAAAGTGCAAGAAGGAGAAAATCGCTACTACCATTTTCATAGGACTACTACCCACAGCACAACAGAATGTAAAACCTTATGTGGAATGAGAGGTGAATCCCCGTGGGCAAATAGGTTGGACCGACGAGGCAATCAAAAGCTAGATCAAAGTAGGGATGAATGAAGAAGAAGGAATAGCGAGAGCCCAAGAAAGCTAGAGAGGCCCGCCGCCCGCCAGGGGGGGGGGAAGGGGGGTTCACCAAGACTAATCGCGAACACCCCCACGTCAGGGTTCTCCACTAGGAGAAATTTGAACCATTGTAGGAGGGTTCACTAGAGGAGGGTTGACATCTTCTGGAAGAAAGGCGCATGCAAGGAAAGCATGCTTTCAGGAGATATATGTCGTGGAGCATCAACCCATGAGGGAGAGTGACGAGACCCTAGTCATCACCTTTGAAAAGACCGACAAGGAAGGGATCCTCCATCCACATGATAATGAGTTAGTGGTCAACCTATTGGCCGCCAATTTTACCCTCTAGAGGATCCTCGTTGACAATGGCAGTTTTATGAACATCCTCTTTTGGGATGCCTTTTGTTGTATGGGTATTGATCTTGGTTGTCTGTAGCTAGCACCTGTGTTGCTAAGGGGTTTCACAGGAGATGCCATCCAGCCATAGGGTTCATTATTTTGTTAGAATTTTCGGGGGAATACCCCTATGTTTCTTCAATCATGGCTCCCCTAGTCTTCACATCGGCCTCATAGACTAAGGCAAGTCCGTGGAAACACGATACTTGGCTCCTCTGGTCTTTTCATCAGAGACATAAGTCAAACAAAAGTGAAAATATAGTCAAATTTGAAATCAAAAGAGTTCTTTAATATTCTAGGGGTGTGGTAAATCTTTCCCTTGTGCATCCTTGAATCGGTAGGACCCTAGCCAACTACTACCCATGATTACATAGGGCCCTTCCTACCGCAGGCTCTATCGCATGAATGCCCATCTTAGTGGGCTTTAACTCTTGCATGTAGTATTCCTTGGCCAACACTTGTTCTCCTCTAACCTCTCCTACACCTATGGTTGTTGGGAATTTCATCTTCAAATGGCAAGTTGACCTTACATCCCTTAATTTGTTCAATACAGGAGAGCCAAGTACCGTGTCTCCACATATTTGCCTCATCTCTTACCTCAGTCTACGAGACTGACGAGAAGACCAGGGAAGCCAAGTACCGTATCTCTATGGACTTGCTTCATCTCTTACATCAGTCTACGAGGTCAACGATAAGACCAGGGGAGCCAAATATCATGTTTCCACAGACTTGCTCCATCCATTACCTCAGTTTACGAGATCAATAAGAAGACTAGGGGAGTCAAGTACAGTATTTCCACGGACTTAAAACCAGCGAAAACAAGTACTGTTTCTCCACGGACTTGTCTCATCCCTTGCCTTAGTCTACAAGGTCAACGAGAAGACTAGGGGAGCCATGTATCGTGTTTCCACAAACTTGCCTCATCCCTTGCCTCAATCTACAAGGCCGACATGAAGACTAGGGGACCCAAGTACCGTGTCTTCACGGACTTGCCTCATTTCTTGCCTTAGTCTATAAGGACTAGATGAAGACCAAGGGAGCCAAGTACCCTAACTCCAGGGACTTACTGCAACCCTTCCTGTAGTCTACAAGGTTGGCAAGGAGACCAGGGAGCCAAGCACCGTGTCTCCATGGACTTGACTTAACCCTCGCATCAATTTCATGAGGCCGACAAAGGAAAAAGAAAAGGGAAAAATAGCGAAGGTAGAGGCAAACATCCGAGGCCATGAGACAAAGGAAAAAGTCAATTTTATTGATAGTTAAATGTATATAAAGTGGCAAGGTGCGGAAGCATTAGGATCTGGCTCAGGAGCGTTCGGATCTGGATTAGGCAAATTAGGATCGAGATCCAGGACGTTAGAGTTAGGAGGAAAGGCGTCCAGCATCATTTCTCTACCCTAGGAGTGGTTGGTCACAACTTCATTTAAAGATCTCAAACTTGATAAATAAATCTCTTCAGAACTTTAGAACGAAAGGCGTCCGGCATCATTTCTCTGCCCAAGGTGTGGCTGGTAACAACTTCATTTAAAGATTTCAAACTTGATAAATAAATCTCTTCAGTGGCTTACGTTGATCTTGTGCTGATCTGTTTCCCTACTATTATTTAGTTCATTCTTCGGTTAAACTTGATATAATTACATATAATCTATTATCAATTACAAATGTATAAAAATCTCGTTTTTGTAATCGAACGAGTTTTTCCGTTTTCTGCATGATCAAGCTTTTCATATTCAGATTTTCTATTCGCTGTATTTAATTTTTTAACAAAAAAAGGCTATAAATGACTATATTATTAGAGCAAAAATAAACTAATTAAGATGAAAGGCTAAGAACATCTCACAACGTTGGCAGTAAATGAGTTTATTCAAATAAAATCTCCAAGATGTGTTAAGGTCACCACGTAAATTAGTATCCTAGCTAGTAATATTTATTATACCTTATATCGGGATATGTATAGTCTTTTTAATAAGGGGCACAAAGTGAATTTTTTTCATATTTTTTAGTATGATGCGACTGATATTTTTTCTTTCGGACATTTTGAATATCTCATAATTATGTAAATAGTATTGAAATTATTTAAATTAAAATATTTTATTAGTTTTAGAGAAATAAGAAAGAAAAATTTAAATAAAAATATTATAAATTTAAAAACTTGTTTGAATATAATTTTTATTTTGAAGTTGGTAAAATTTGTATTGATTTTTATGTCTTGATTTGAAATTTGTAAAAGTTTATTATTTTTGTGTTTTGATAATTACTAGGTGATGTTTAGATGAAAATATTGAAAATAAAAAATTAAAAAATATTTTATATTTAATTGATACTTGAGAATGAAATTATAAAATTTTTTAACAAATTTGAGAATTCTTTATCTCATCTCCATGTCAAAATGAGCCCTTGAGCCTCTATTTCTTTCTCTTATACTTTTTCATTCATTTAAAAACCGAAATAGTTTATGTGCATATGAATAGTTATTACTTATTAGTTGAATTATTTACGGAATCAACGGGGAATCCAATAGCTAGCAGTACTTACATATATATATATATACGAAATCAACGGGGAATCCAATAGCTAGCAGTACTTACATATATATATATATATATATATATATATATTATTAGTTGAATTATTTACGAAATCAACGGGGAATCCAATAGCTGGCAGTACTCACACATATATATATATAAGTAATAACTATTCATATATATATATATATGAATAGTTATTACTTATTAGTTGAATTATTTACGGAATCAATGGGGAATCCAATAGCTACTTATTAGTTGAATTATTTACGGAATCAATGGGGAATCCAATAGCTGGCAGTACTTACATATATATATATATATATATTAAATACATTATTCATTTATTCATAAAGAGAAACTTACATATTTGACGAGATACAGGAGAGGATATTATCATATCAACTATTTGAAGCTCCAACAGTATACTACTGACCTGATCTAGACTTCAATGCTGCTGATGCTCTCTACAAACAAACGTTTAGAAAACAGCACTTTGCCTACACAGAGATACAACCTCACTATTCATAGAAATGGAGGACTCAACCTCTATGGACAAAACCGTTTAAAAGACGAACTCATTTTTCTATTTTTACTATACAATAAGCAAAACAAGAATGAAAAATGATTGATTACAGTTTGGACTAGCTTTGGTAGACTTTGACGGTACATTAAGACAACAAGTTTGTCTATGTTCAACCACAAAAGCCATTTCTGAAAGATTTGGAAGTGGTGATTCTAATGATCTAACGCGTATGGCTAGAAGAGTTGCAGGAAGTGGTGGTGCATGAGAACCACATGCAGTTAAGAGTGGCACGTGAGGACTACGTGCGATGATTTTTGCAAAATCGTCACTATCCTTCAAATGATTTGCAGTCTGAGAGTCTTTTTATGCTGCTTGTATTTCTTGAGAGTTATCAGAAAATTATAGATCTGACTTTTTCATCATTGAATGAAGAAAATAAATTAAGAAATGAGATAAGGAAGCTCAACAAAAAACAAATCTAGAAATATATATATATTTTTTTTTAGAGAGAGAGAGGATTTCGAAAAAGAAAAAAAAGAAGAAAGGAGACTATCGATTTAAAAAGAAACAAATTATATTAATGTTGGAAAGATTGATATAATATATTGAAATGAATTTAAATATAATTGTATCATATTAAACGCTAATAAATAAACTATTAGCCAAGAAAAAAACTCCAACAATATACCGTACGTTCTACATTGACCTGACTTATTTTCCATTAAGTCCACGTCACAGCTGGTACTACAAGCCCCACCTAGCTTTCTGCAGCCAAGTTGTGTGCAATAAAAATCCAAAATCATAGTCAGCCGAATGGATCTTCCAGGAAAAGAAATAGGGATAACCTTAAGACCGGTCGGGCTGTAAATGAGTAAAAAATAGCCAGTCAATAAAAACCCAACACGTAAGCCTTCCACCGAGACGGAAGTAGACCTGCATTACATGTGAGTATAATTTGGGGCCCTTGAAATCAGAAAGACGAAACGGGAGGCGTCTTCTCTCCTCAAGCCCTAACATTCCAGATCACATCGGGCTGTAAATCGATTCCTCCATTCCTCCACCAAGCTCGATTTTCTCATCCGTGGGTCGTGTTTTCTCCACCAATCGCACGTCGGCCGTGGCTCGATTTCTCGAGCAAACTACCTGACTGTCAGCCATGAAAAATCAGGGGGTGATAACTGTGACGCCCCAAAATTCCGTTTGGGATTGGACGGACATTTGAAGCGTCGAGACATGTAACACAAGGTTACCTGCCCCCGTTCATGACATATAAGATGCAATGTTCCTAACATGCATCTAACATTATGCAATATTTGCAGCGGATAAATTATTTCTTTAGTAATACTATGCACCAAATTGAAAATATCCCAAATGCTTAAAACATACTTGATATATAAAGACTCATTGAACAACTAAGATCATAACACTAGTCCAAAATGATTATGATCCAAAAAGTACTGGAAATGCAACTCCATCGTACAAATAGTAATTTAACTACTATATTAACATTAACGACGCACCGTCGTTCAGTTGACTGTGTCTAGTTGGTCAGCTCCTGATCCTCCTTCAGGTCCTGTAACAAGATCTACCATTCGGGGGGAATGGTAGTTGGGACTACCACAGTGAGATTTGATTACAAATTTCAGCAAGTTAACAAAAAACTTCCACACAGACAAATGATGCATGGATGACAGTAAAAGCATAAATCCATAATAAAATTCATAAGTAATTAAAGCATAACTTAGCGTACAACATAGCATAATTGACATAACTTAAATTGAAACATAAACTGAACTTGACTTGACATGAACTTGATCTGAAACTTGACTTAGCATGAAAAATACATACTCCACAGTTGTTGTGGCCTCATGTATTCTACGTGTAAATACATACTCCACAGTTGTTGTGGCCCCATGTATTCTACACAAATTTGACTTAACATGAAAAATACATACTCCACAGTTGTTGTGGCCCCATGTATTCTATGTGTAAATACATACTCCACAGTTGTTGTGGCCCCATGTATTCTACACATCACAATGCAGTTAAATACATACTCCACAGTTGTTGTGGCCTCATGTATTCTACATAAACTTGACTTAACATGAAAAATACATACTCCACAGTTGTTGTGGCCCCATATATTCTATGTGTAAATACATACTCCACAGTTGTTGTGGCCCCATGTATTCTACACATCACAATGCAGTTAAATACATACTCCACAGTTGTTGTGGCCCCATGTATTCTACATAATCTTAACTTAACATGAAAAATACATACTCCACAGTTGTTGTGGCCCCATGTATTCTACGTGTAAATACATACTCCACAGTTGTTGTGGCCCCATGTATTCTACACAAATTTGACTTAACATAACTTGAAATACATGACCAACTTGAGATAAAAACATTTCGTAACATGACATAACATATAATAGACCACATATTTAACATGACATACTTGTAATGTACAGTAATACATGACAGAATATATTATGTAACAAATAAAAATTGATGACAGAATAAATTCTGTATAATAGACAATTACGTGCTAACTTGGCATGGCATGACATATATGATAACACACATACATACATTGTAGTTCCTTTATTTAGCACACATACACAGTAGACTGCTAGTAAGTTAAAAGCTAACTTACCTCGATCTCCGCGTTTCTTATAAAACCTCAAGTGCGATCACGAGGAACTGTAATTAGTGATTCTAAAAGTTAGAACTAAATCACTAATAACTTGAAATATGGAAAATACTAACTTAAAGAGTAAAATTTTCATTTTACTCTCTACATGTAGGAAAATGACCATTTTACCCATAACTTAAGGATTTTGCATACTAATTCCAAAAGTCACCAAAATTTACATGAGGCATGTAAATTTTATTCTCAATTCAAATATCAATTTAGAAAAATTTAAAACTAATCACAACTATTAAAACTCTATAGGGCCGAAATTCCCATATGTTATTTCTATTGATTTTTGTTTCCAACTTGTTTTGATCAACCTTTTGATTTATGACTTATAAATATGTGATCTTCAAACTAAACCATCACATGATTTAAAAAGATGTCCTAAAACATATATAAGCTTCTAATTCAAGATCACATGGTTAAAAATTAACCAAAACATAAATTTAGCCAAGAACATCCACACTTTGGTTTATTTGAATATCTCTTTACATAAAATTTCATATCTTTGAAACTAACATTAAATATCTTCAAAATAATATTCTAATATGTATATAAGATGCTTAGGATCCTCCAATAAAATTATCAAAGTCATTGGAATAGGTTTAGACCACCAAAGAGTTAAACTTTCTCAAAACAGAAACTGTTTTTTCCTCTTCCAGTTTCTAAGTTTCTAAATCTAAGAAAATATTTCATCAAAACCTTTAATCATGCAAAAATCCTCAACCAATAGTTATATATACATGTTAACAATACTCCATAAAAATTTCGGACCAATATCTATCCATTAGCTTGGTCAAAAACTCCAAACTATAACATATTCTCCAGTTTATCTCCCAAAATGACCTTTCTATAGTTTACATAATATTTGACTGACCAAATGATCTTCCAATGGAACAAATAAGATATCCATGTAAACTAGACTCAAAAAGGAACAACTTATATGAAGGAGACGTTATGATAAAACACTTACAAAAGCTTCGAAATGGGCGTGCAAAAGAACTCCTAAAAGCTATCCGAGAGAAAGTGTTTGATATTCTTTTAAAGGAATGTGTAAATGAAGATAAGTTCGTGGGTGATGGCTGGAGATGCTTATGGACGAGATAAGGAAGATGATAAGACTGGAGTTGAGAGTTGAGTGTAGTTTTCTCCTACCCAAAATATCTATAAAAGATTATCTCAAAATATTCTATCCAATAATATCTACAAAAATCAGCTTAAGATGTTTTCCAAATGTGGAGTAGACTTGGAAGAGTAAGGTGGCTAAAATCTTTCCATGTGTATTTTAAATCTCTATTCTTAAGATATTTTCCAAATGTGTATTTTGCTTAGGTGTCATGATCTCACACCTTGATTTCCTTCACAATTCCATCTAATGGTTTCTCTTTGTGCCAAGTATCTAATACTATTCATTATGTGTGGTTAAGATCTTGCCAAGTGTCCAAATAAAATATCGCTAACCTAATTTGGACATTTCACACTGTGATTTTGAAAACACTGCGCTTAGTACGTTTACCGAGGTTACTATTCACTCCAAAATAAACGTAATAAACTTAGTACTGAAAAATCCTAAATATTCAATTAAGCCCAGTGGTGTAGACTATAATGTATTCTGACACTTCTAACTATCTCAAATAATTAAAATCGCATTTCTGGCACCATAGTGAGTGATAACACTAACTATGTTGACAGGCTAAAACCTATGCGATTAGTGGATTCATGAAAGTTTATAGAGTTTTCACGAGGTTCCTAAAGTCAATAGAAATTCCACAATTGAATTACTAGCAGGCTGTTACAATAACAGTGGCAGAGGGGCAGCGGCAGAGGGGCAGCGACGTCGGCCTCGGCGTCGGGTACAGACTGATAAGGCGTAGATTTCTTGTCGTCTACACTCTCGACGTCATGCTGAGCTGCGGATGGGCCGTGAGATGCGTTGGTCCGTCGCCGTTGTGCTGGGAGGCGTCCGTCGGCCTCGCCGTCGCCTTCAGACTGGGAAGGTGCTGAGCTCTTCACGTCGATTTCTCCCACTCGGCTTCACGTCGATTTCTCATCTAAAGCTTTTCACGTCGATTTCTCCCACTCAACTTCACGTCGATTTCTCCCACTCGTCTTCTACACTTTCGGGGTCCGTCGGCGTTGTGCTGCGAGGTGTCCGTCAGCGTCGTGCTGAGATGGGGCGTCCGGGAGAAGGGAGGGCGTCCGGGAGAAGGGCTATGCGAGATGGGGCGTCCGGGAGAAGGAAGAAACAGGTGGATTACATGTGATGCATTGATGATTCCCTGTGGTTGACCCCATTTGTCTACAGACTGCTTTTTCCTATGTGGCACTACATGAATAGAGGGCTATTTTTCACTCATTTACAGCCCGACCGGTCCTAAGCGTTTCTGAAAGAAATATTTACTATGTTCAAATTGTTTATAGTCAGAGTGGTTTGAATTGAAAAATTATTTCATCTTATTTTATTTTATTATCATAAATTTTTTATATTTTTACATAAAATATAATAAATAATTCAACTTCTTCAATTTCTAAAATAACAATAATATTTTATTCAACTTTTATTTAAAATCATCTCATCTCATTTCACTATCCCAACAATCTCTTAATATGAAAAGAAATATATATATATATATATATATATATATATGCATCTAATATATATTAGAAGTCTAGCTAGAGACCACAAAACACAACAATACTATACTAGAAGTCTAATATATATATATATATATATATATATTTGAATAATGCAAAGTTGCAGATTTTATAAATAATATGATTTTTTCCGTAATAATTAGTACTCTAATTTTGTCATTAATATTCACAAAAAGTAAAACACATTATTATAGGCACGGCCACCAACAATATTTAGTAGCAAAGAAACATGAATTATCTACAAAAAATAAAAGAAACATACCAATAAAATATCTTGGACCGTGGGAAGCTAATTTATAATGTTAGTATGTCGATCCATTCTAAATCCACACAAAATCTGTTGAAGGAGATCATCATTACAACAAAAGCTGCTTTTGGGATGAATTTTTTTGTCTCAAAAGACAGTAATTTTATCCCAAAATATATCACAAAAGTAGAGTATTTAAAGCGAGCGAGTAGCTCGAGTTCGAATCAATTCGTTTGTTTAATTTATACAAATTCGAGCAGAATTTGATCTTGATATATATTAGATGAGTTGAGATCGATCAGAAGTTTTTAAATTTTATCAAACTTGAGTTGAGTTCGAGTATATATATATATATTTGAGTCGAGTTCGAGTATATATATATACACGGTAATCGAGCTCGAGACATTTTTCAAACTCAACTCGATTTGCTTCGTTTGCTGCCCTAATTCAGGGTCTTTAATTTTGAGATGGAGCACTGCATGCATCGGGTATTAGCTAGCTAGGCCCCCGCGGCCTCAAGTTGAGTTATATTTGATAATATTATATTAAATATAATATATCTCGTTGCGGTAACGTGAAGCTGATAAATAATATAAATAATTAGTAGATAAAATGGGAGAGGCTGTATAGCTTTATTTGCGCTATTCGAAATTAAAAATACTGAATCATATCCGACTTTGCAAAAGTGTGATGTCATCCAGCCCACTGATGATTCATATACAGTGACATGAAAGGCCAGTGAAAACATGATCTCGTGATCATAAGCCTCCAAGTCAATCATCTACAATTGAAAAGTCATATTACATATATAATAAGCAATTGGATGTAGGCATAATATATATATATACACACACACATACATGCATGATGCATGCAATAATATATAGGGACGGATGTGAAATTAAATTACGACTAATGTGCGGTACGAAATTAGTATTACTTAAATTTTCTAGCTTCCACCACGAGCACATGACTTTGACAACCGCGTACGCGTAGTGATCACCAACCAAATTACTTGTTTGAATTATTATCCAAAGGAGACCAAATTAATTAATTATATATATAATTAAAGTAATGTTACATAAAGTCGTGGAGTATGTAAGTGCCGTATAGTCGTTTTAAAAAAAAATGAGATCTACCACTAAAAAAATAATATATTTTTATGTAAGTTTTGTATTTATTAATTTTTTTCAAAGTGATTGAACTACTGATCTTAATTATATATATTCAATTAACGAATTTTGGATTAACCGATAGTACTACTCAAATAATAAAAAATAAAAAATAAAAGGTGAGAAAGCATCATGTATATATTGTTGTTTATTAAGCTTAGACCTTCTTGCATGCTTTGGATTATTAAATTATAGTTTGTAATTAGTGAATTTAAATATAATTATGTTATTTTAAATATCCTTTTTTTTTTTTTTTTAATTTATTGACCTGGTTTTTATTTTCACTGAGTCCACATCGATCGCGTGCTGCCCCTTCTGCAGCCCATAAGATTTATGCAACAAAAGTCAAATCGATGATCATGGGCGCGGACTGGGTCTTCCAGAAATAATATATGGATTTTGCTACATATAAGTATAGTCGTATATTAATTTATATATTAATACTGATTTATTCATACTTAAAATTTAAATTAATACTGTTTTCAATAAAATTTACTTTTTGACCAATCACATCACATTGGTGTATAAATTAATACATAATTATATTTGCAACTATACTTTTCCATAATATATTTACGTATTCAAAATGAGGCATGATTCTTTCCACACGGGCGGAACAGAAAATCTGGTTTGGGAGTAGTTTTTACGTAGTCTATCTTATTTAAAAAAGAAGAAGAAGATTTTTTATTATAAGCCGACGTGTAGATTACATGACAAAATCTGATTTAAAAGATAAATATTAAAATTTGAATATCATGAATCAAATTAAGTTTTGTGAATTGTGTGCTCTATACACTAGTTTGAGAATAAAATAATTCTTTTAATTATATATATATATATTAAAATTATGTTATATAAATAGTGTGTGGTGTAATCAAGTTCAATTAAAATTATTCATATATATATTTATATATATTATATACACACATGAAATATAAATATATGTAAAATTAAAAATGATACCTAATATAAATAATGGAATTATTGGAAAAGTGTGATGTTAGTCCGGCCCACTGATGATTCACAGTGACATGAGAATTGACTATGATGCATATGCCTATCATGCATCATGCATGCATGTGTATATATACATATATTAAGCAAGCATCCAATTGCTTATATATATATATATATATATATATATTAAGCATGCATGAATGCTACTCAATCTTTCCGATTTCTACCCACCATATTTTTTAAAATTTTTATTTTTTTTTATTTTTTTGAGCTTATTCTTTTTAAATTAATTAATTTTTTTATTCATTATTCATCTATTAAATATTTGATAAAAGGAAAAAATAATAAAAATTAAAAAAAAATAATGCGTGGAGGTTGTGTAAATAGTAATTAAGAAGTTTGGTAGATTTTTTCTTGCTTATATATATATATATGTAATGTGACTTTCCAATTATGGATGATTGATTAATTGTAGGATCATGCGCGCATGCAATAGATAGGCACGGATGTGAAATTAAATTACGACTTAGTCCAGTGATCTCCAAGGGTACTCTAAAGAAAATTTAGTTGTACTTCTTGTTTCGTCAAAATCTTACATATATATATATATATATGTAATGTATGAACTTGCCACTACAAATATGGTCTATAGCGATATTACTATAATGTATCTGCTGAAACTAAAATAAGTAATAGCAACGATAAAGCATATTAATAGGGAAGTTCGTCAATCGGATCTATATATATTATTGTTTTTATTTTTAATATTTTTATTATTAATTAGTTAAAATAAAAAATAGTTCGTCTCTCGAAATATTTTAGTAGAGGTTGAGTCATTTATTTATATGAAGTGTGAGGTCAGTTCTCTGTTTAGGAAAAAAGCTAGTATTGTTTCTTGAACGTTTGTCTGTAAAGAGTATAAACAATAATGAGTACCAGACTAATCACAAAAGAAAATAGTGTATTGGTAGAGTTTTAAATGCATTATTTTAATTTATGATATCATGTTTGATTTGAAGATATTCCAGTATGTATCCGATTATGGATGTAAATATTTCTAATAAACGAATGAAAATAATTTCTCTTAAAAAATATAGGAAGACACTAACGTGGAAGATAAACTCAAATAGCAACAAAAGTCCTTGCAAAAATAGACTATTAACGAGCAAAAAATATTTGGTTGTCATTAACCAAGACAATTTCAAGGACTCATGATTAAGGATGAAAAATCGTTGTAATTAATTTTTGAAATTACTTGTTTGAGTTAATTATACAAAGGGGATATAAAATCTTCCAATGTAATTATATATATATATATATATATATGAAATTAACATAAAATTAGAATTTTAAGTACTGTTAATTATTCAATTAACAAATTTTTGAGTACCTAAATAATAATAATAAAAAGTGAGAACGCACCATTAATTGTTATAATTTATTAAGCTTAAACCTTCTTGCATGCCTTGGATCATTAAATTATAGCTATTAATTAGTGAATTTAAATATAATTGTGCTATTTTGAATATTAATAAATATTTCTTTTATATATGGGCCATTCTTCTTTTTTCACTTAAGTGTACATCGATCGCGGGCCCACGGCCCGTGCAGGCCCCCTTCTGCAGCCGATAAGTTAACAAATATCAAGGATCATTGGGGCGCGGACTGGGTTTTCTTTCTTAGAAATAATATATTTACGTATTCAACACGCGGCATGATCCCTTCCACACCGGCGGAACCAGAATATTAATTGATATTCTAAAATTTTTTCCATAACTCTATATTAATATATATCGTCCAGTACTCTATTTGGAATTTTCCTTTCTGCCGTCTTCCTAGCTAGCCTATAAAAAGACCAGCATCTATGTTAAGTCTTGCAAGAGACCAGAACAAAAACTTTGAGAAGCGAAGATTTTCTTGAAAAAGCAATGGGTTTGCGTAGGATGTTCTTGGAATTAGTGATTTGTGTTGCTGTGATATTGTCGAAAATGGGTGCTGCAGCTGTAGATAAATTTCAAATAGCCAAGCTTGACTGTCAGGATCGATGTGGAAATGTTTCAGTTCCATATCAATTTGGTACAACTGAAGGTTTCTTTATGAAATGTAAAAAGTTGGGTAGATTTTTTCTTGCTTATATATATGTAACGTGACTTTCCAACTTGATTAATGGTAGGATTATGCATGCAATAGATAGGGACGGATGTGAAATTAAATTACGACTTTGATCTAGTCTCCAAGATGGGTTGCGGTCACAAATTAAATTATCTATATATATATATATATATTCGATCGTAAACTAATGTTTATTTATGAAATTTTTTATTATCAAGCCAATGTGTAGATTATATGACATAATTTGATTTGAAGTATAAATTTTAAAATTTGAATATTATGAATCAAATTAAGTTATGTGAATAGTGTGCTCTATAGACCAATTTAAAAATATCATAACTCATCTAACTATATATATATTCAAATTATATTATTTGAATGGTGTATGATGTAGTGAATTTTAATTAAAATTGTTCATATATATATTATATACACACATGACTTGAAATATAAAGAGATGTAAAATTAAAAATGATACCTAATATAAAGAATAGAATTATTCAAAATTAAAATATTAAACATATCCGGCTTTGAAAAAGTATAATGTCAGTCCAGCCCACTGATGATTCACGGTGATATGACAATTGACTATGATTGACTATGATGCATACGCGTATGATGCATCATGCATGTGTTTGCGTGTGTGTATATATATAGGAAAATGTTAGGATCGGGTTGGGAGCTACAACTCCCAGCTTTTTAATTTTTATTTTTATTTTTTATTTTTTAGTGATTAATTTTTTTTTTTAATATTATTGTAAATTTTTCTTCTAATTTTTTTTAAATATTAAAAAATGATGTAGAAAAAAAAAAAAAAAGCCTAGCAGAGCTCCGTACCTCTAGCAGTCCCCATATATATATATATATATATATATATTAAGCATGCATCCAATTGCTTATATAAGTAATGTGACTTTTTCAATTATGGATGATTGATTAATGATTGGATCCTGTTGGGAGCTACAGCTACCAACTTTTTTTATTTTTTATTTATTTTTCTTAGTGATTAAGAAAAAATTATTTAATATAATTGTAATTTTTTTTAAATATTAAAAAACATTAAAAAATGATGTGAAAAAATAAAAGAAGCCTAGCTGTAGCTCCAGCGGTGGCTTTAGTAGTCCCTATATATATATATATATATATATATTAAGCATGCATCCAATTGCTTATATATGTAATGTGACTTTTTCAATTATGGATGATTGATTAATGGTAGGATCATGCATGCAATAGATAGGGACGGATGTGAAATTAAATTACGACTTTGATCTAGTCTCCAAGATGGGTTGCGTTCACAAACTAAATTATTACTCTTTAAGAAAATTTAGCTGTACCTATTGTGTTGTCAAGGACTTCACATCACCATTAATTGTACCTATATATATATATTTATTTATCATGTATGAACTTGCCACTACAAATACGGTCTTTAGTGATATTACGATAATGTATTTGCTGAAAATAAAATAAGTAATAGCAACGGCTAAGCATGTTAATAGGAAGTTCATCTCTTGGATCTATCTTAATTATTGTTTTTCTTTTTGGGTTCTTTATTATTAATTAAAATAAAAAAAGAGTTTGTCTCTTGGATATATGTTCGTAGAGATTGAGTTATCTCTTTATATGAAAGGTGATGTTGAGTCTCTATTAGACAGAAAGTATTATCTCTTAGACGTTTGTCTGTAGAGAGTATTAATAATAATGATAACAATTGCCCTTTAAAAAAAAAAGAAGAAGACATTAGCAAGGAAAATAATTTCAAATAGCAACAATAAAAGTCCTTGCAAAAATAGACCATTAGTGAGGAAAAAAATTTCGTTACCATTCACCGAGAAATTTCAATGGTTGACTAACGATGAAAAATTATTGCAATTAATTTTTATCAACACTTCATTTTTATTAATGAATTTTTGAGTACCTAAATAATAATAAAAAAAGT
The DNA here is from genome assembly GCF_018687715.1 of Carya illinoinensis. Taxonomy (NCBI): domain Eukaryota; kingdom Viridiplantae; phylum Streptophyta; class Magnoliopsida; order Fagales; family Juglandaceae; genus Carya; species Carya illinoinensis. The sequence continues at coordinate 41,220,561 of NC_056756.1, forward strand.
GAGAAAGCACCATTAATTGTTAAAATCTCTTAAGCTTAAACCTTCTTGTATGCCTTGGATCATTAAATTATAGCTAGTAATTAGTGAATTTAAATATAATTGTGCTATTTTGAACACTAATAAATATTTCTCTTATATATTGACCGTTCTTTTTTCACTTAAAGTCCACATCGATCACGTAATTCAACAAATATCAATGATCATTGGGCCGCGGACTGGGTCTTTTTCTTAGAAATAATATATTTACGTATTCAACATGCGGCATGGTGCCATCCTCGCGGCCGGAACCAGAAAATATATCTTACAAAAAAAATTAGTCTTTCAAAATTTAAGTGTTATCAAATTATGAAAAGCTTTGGGAGGCCAAGTTAAAAAATAAAATTAGGGGGGCCAAATACAAATTTTTATATAATCTATCTTATAAAAATAAAAACTCTTTCAAAAGTGCAGTGTGTAGAGACTACGCAAATAAAAGTGATTGTATTGACAAAACAAGTTAAAAATTTTGGGAGGGGGAAGTTAAAACAAAAAATTCAGGGAGGCCAAATATAACTAATTTTTATATAGTCTAGTACCTTATAAAAGAGTCTTTCAAAATTTAATTTTTATCAAAATTTTAAAAATTTTTGGGTGGCCTTAATTAGTACTTCCTTTCCTGCTTCCACATCATCTAACATAAAATAATATTAATTGATATTCTAAATTGTTTTCAATAACTCTAATATTAATATATATGGTCCAGTACTCTATTTTGAATTTTCCTTTATACCCCCATCGATCCTAGCCTATAAAATGACCAGCATCTATGTGAAGTCTTGCAAAAGACCAAAACAAAAACTTTGAGAAGCGAAGATTTTCTTGAAAAAACAATGAGTTTGCGTAGGATGTTCTTGGAATTAGTGATTTGTGTTGCTGTGATACTGTCGGAAATGGGTGCTGCAGCTGTAGATAAGTTTCAAATAGCCAAGCCTTATTGTCAGGATCGGTGTGGAGATGTTGAAATTCCATATCCATTTGGTACAACTGAAGGTTGCTCCCTAGATGGTGATTTTTTGATAAGATGTAACGACTCGACCGGCCATCCCCCTGAACTAATAGCCGGTGCAAATTTGATTGTCAAAAATATCTCCATGGACGGCGAGCTTGACATCTTGATGTATATAGCCAAACAGTGTTACGAGAATGGTTTTCCACTTGAGCCTAACTACCCCTGGATCAACTACCCGGCTTTCACAATTTCCAACACCAAAAATAAGTTCGTCACCATCGGCTGCGACACTTATGCCTACCTCAATGCTTTCCGAAACGATGAAAGCTTCTCCATAGGCTGCATGTCTATATGCAAAAGTCGTAAAAATGTCGAAGATGGATCTTGCACTGGGATTGGGTGTTGCCAGGTTGACATCCCAACGGGATTGAAGAACTTGACTTTGGAAGCTCGTAGCTATTACAATCACACATATGTCTCTGATTTCAATCCATGCAGCTTTGCTTTTGTGGCTAAAGAGGATGACATGTTCAATTTCTTCTCTAGTTATCTTGAAAGCCTGCAAGGGAATGAGACCTATCCAATGGTTTTTGATTGGGCAATCGGTGATGAAAACTGTGAAACTGCTCAGAACAAGTCAGATTACGTATGTGGGAATAACACCTCATGTGTTACTCCCCCAGAAGGGGTCGATGGGTATCGTTGCAAGTGCAAAGAAGGTTATGAAGGAAACCCATACCTCCCTCATGGTTGCCAAGGTGCGTTCGTATGAGTTGCACATGCATCTAACGAAAGCTTCTGCAAAATCTGAAGCAATACTAAACAACTTTTATATAGAATGAAACTTTTGTTGAGATTTGAGCTGATTCAAATAATTATATGCATGGTGATCTTGGTTTTGATTATCTATATATGTATATACTTTCTTCAGTTTCCTAATTATAAATTGCGGGGCTGGATCGATAATTTTAGGTTATTTTCCTAAAATTTAATGGGTTCGAAGTTCGAACGTATACGCGGTGTACTCATGACCATGTCTTTTGGTTTGCTAAGCATCGATCTTAATTAATTTTGTATATATTATTGTTGTGTTTCAGATATTAATGAGTGCGAAGCAGATCCGAAACTTTGCAATACTACTACATCAAAATGCAACAACACCGACGGGAGTTTTACATGTATTTGCCTTGAAGGATACGAAGGAGATGGGAAAATCATAAACGGAACAGGTTGCATACTTAAAGCCGGGGCCAACCAATCAAGGATCAATATCATTATTTCACTCGGTAAGTATGTCGAATAATATTGTATATTTAATTGTGTTATATTCCATTTTTTCTGTTTTCTTTTTAAATATTTTTCTACTATTTGGTAATTAATCTATTCTCTAATTACATGGATGGTTGGGCCGGTCTGAACTCTCTCTCTCTCACGCGCACACAAACATACATATAAATATATATATATATATATATTTATATATTTACTAGTAGAATTAAAACGTCCAAGGGACGTTTGCGTAATGGAGGCAGATTATAAATGTAAAACTTTTTCATGAAAGTAAATAATAGTATAAAAGAAAAATACAGCAATTGTATTAAAACAACTGTATGTATGAGAAATTGGAACATAACAAGTTATTTTCTACAATAATAATAGATTGAGAAATTGCATAAACCCAAAATTATATTTTCACATTGTCTCTCTCTCTGTCTGTCTCTGTCTTTCTCTCTCTAATAATAATACTTAATCCATCTCCGTTAAAATCGCTTATTTTTTGTTTGTCTGACTTCCCTCTCATTTTCCTGCTTATAGTGTTTTTTTGTTTGTCTGACTTGCCTCTCATTTTCTTGCTTATAGTATTCCTTTCGGCCTTCTTCCACATTTTTTTATCTCAGTCTCTTTCAACCTTACAGCTTCAGACTCTCTCTCTCTTATATCGCTCCTAATAGTATTTCGGTAGGGTCCCACATGCATGTGCATTTTTGTTGTCGAAGAAAAGTTTACGTTACTATTTTAGATAAAATATTATATAATATATATTATCATCATTCCCAATAGTATTTCGGTAGGGTCCCACATGCATGTGCATTTTTGTTGTCGAAGAAAAGTTTACGTTACTATTTTAGATAAAATATTATATAATATATATTATCATCATCAATATTGACATGATTTACTTCGTGGAATTTTCTTATCAGTTACTATTTCCTTAAGACAGCAAGCACCACTTGCATGATCAACCTGATCCTAACTTCGAGTCCCTCACGTCTATGATTCATGTGCTAGCTTTCGCTTAACAACAAAATTAAGTGGTACCCATCTCTTAAATTTAATTTTCCCACTGCCTCGGTTTCAATTTCAAGAGAGGGATGGTACGTTAAGGCATTTTTCGTAAATATACTCCTCATTCTTGGATCTTTTACCTCTTCTTTTCTGGTTTTTTTTTTTGTATTTTATTTTTAATTGTCATGATCCTTATAATTACTTTTTCTTGGGGTCCAGAGTCCATACTCCTCCTAACACATTCAATTAATGAGCGGCTCATTATCATGCTTTCCACGCCTACCTATCTCTAGTACTACTACTATACTATTATTATTATTATTTTATTAATTGCTATATAATAAGTGGTGAGGTACGTAAAGTGATGGTATTATAAAATAGATTTAAGTTAAAGCTGAAGTTTATAAATTTGTGAATTTAGATATTTTTATAGATAAATACTTTTTCAAAAAAAAAAAATAGAAGAGATAATAGAACATCAACATGCATTATTTTAAAAAATTGGAAAATAATGCACCTCTTTAAGTGAAAAGAATGAAAATGGGGTCGCGGTAATGACGAGCGCGATGTTAATTAATAAAAGATGAAACTCATCATACATATATTTATTATTTACTTTGTTTTTAAGAATAAGAATTTCTCATTTTTAAACAATGTAAAATCTCACACACTAATTATCTTCAATTCTATCGATAAAAAATAGATCAATATAATAGGAATTAAATTAACATGAATTCCTAACGAAGATGATCGAATCAATTTATGATCAATTCGATACTTTTTACCATGTCCAAAAGAATGAAGAAATGCTTACAAATCAACTTGCATATATATTTTTCTTTATTGGCCGGTTATGCTTTCGAGAATCATCACTGGCCATTTCTTTAAGCTGAAACAGCATGCATGCCTACTCTTACCAAAATTTCCAGTCTTATTTGAGAGAATAAAATATAATTTACATCATATAAAAAATGACAAAAAAAAAATAGGAGAACCTAACTAACTATATATAAATATGCATATATATATATATATGCAATTGACAACTGATGCTACATCGACCATTGGAGCATTAAAGACATGATGATAAATGAGAAATCATACAAAATTATATTATATTATTATAATTAAATATATTTGATGCGAGTTGGGGAATGATAATCTAATTATAACATATATTAATATGCAATACTGTACACATCTAATCTTTCCCAGCTATCCAATTAGAATTTCTGATTCCGTATGGCGTAGGCAAACTTAACGAAATTGAATTCATACCTCACAAGCAATCTAGAGAGAGAGAGAGAGTAGGTGAGTGGTTGCTTTCATTGGAGAAGCATTATTGTCAAACTTTGGGCAAATTGCTTTTATATTTTTTACTTTGAAACAGGAAAGAAATGTAAGATAAGGAAAAGGATCCCACAACCCTTGCAACCGACCCTACCCACTTCCTATATTATACTCCATAATATATTATCACGGGATAAATAGAAAGCACAATAGATTGAGAGTGTCTCCACACTACAATGATAGATTCGTAAATTAGTAGGAAATAGTATTTTTTAGCGATAAGAACGCATGACTCATTCCTAAAAATTAGTTTATCCCACATGTCTGCAAAAAGCTTGAAAAATAATAAACGACAAAGCAAATTATCCAACGAAAGGTGTCTTAAAAGTCAAAAGTAGAAAGAAGAAAATCATCAATATTCGATGATCATCATCGGTGCCAAAAAAAATAAATTATAAATATTTTTTCCCGAGCCACTCCAAGGGACGTTTGCTTAGTGGAGGCAAAATATAAATGTAAAACCTTCCCATGAAAGTAAATAATAGTAATCAGCAACACCACTATGCACCGCTCAACAGCAGATAAGAGGGGTGAAATGCCCTAAAATAAAGAACATAAGAAATAAGTACATCTCATTCAGTATACTGAAGCAACTGAGGTTATTCATGTGAATCAACCTGTTTAGAAGGAGAGCAGCAGCGCTGTCACGATTGTTGATATCTTGATCCTGTGGAATTTTTCCAAATAACAAGCAAAGATTTTACAAGTGAACTGTAACTAACAAAATTTGTAAAATGAGAAGCTTCAGTTGGGATTTAGAGAATATTCATGGAGGAGATGAATGAAATTATTAGATCTAAAATACCATCTCTTAAATATAATTAGTATTTCAGATTCATATTACGGTTTTATAAGAAATTGTGCATTATTAAAGGAGAAATAAAATGGAACACACAGAAGATCTAACAGAAGATAGAAACACAAATATGAATATTTGTGAAATATTATTTTATTATCACAAAGTAAAATTACAAAAATTTAAGGCTCTTTGCCTCAATCTTTAAACGCTCTTGCTCTTCAAAAATCTGCATGTCTTTCCTATCTAAAGGAGTAGCCACTCGAAAAGAAGAGTTAAGCAAAGATTTTAAATCTCTGTTCTCTCGCTTTACTGCTTCTATCTTCATGTTGGACTCCATAAGAAGCAGCTGAAGGATAAAAATACTCTCGTGGAGTTTGTCAACCCCACCAGTCCTAGATTGTAGTCGCTGAGAATATGCGACAAGAGTTGATGAGTATCGGGTACCGAGACTCACAAGGTCGTAGATAATTTCATTATCTGACTTATTAGTCAGATCATTATTGGATTGCATTATAGCACCAACGGAAGAAGAAGAAGCAGAAACAACTGGTGAACGAGGTGCAGAATACCTCATATATTGGTGATGGGAAGATTGCTGAGCCATTGCAAAGTGAGAAAGCAGAAAGAGATTACAGAGTAAGAATGCAGACTAAATTTAGAAAAGTGAAGAAGATGAGATGCGAAAGAAGATGAACTGAATAATTCTTTTATAGAGAAAATTATGACAAAGTATCACTCTATTGCTTCATAACATCTTTCGTGAAGCATCTCTCTACAAGAGATAAGAGATGTAGCATCATAGCTGCGGCGCCTAACAGATACAGAAGAGCGATGTAGTATCATAGCTGCGGCGCCTGACAGCTACAGAAGACCTGTAAAAATCTTACGGATCAGAGTTGTCTGGTCTAAAACAGAGGGTCACCGTTTTTGTTGAAAGAGAGAGAGAGAGAGAGAGAGAGAGAGAGAGAGAGAGAGAGAGAGAGAGAGAGAGAGAGAGAGAGAGAGAGAGAGATGTTAACAGTTTAATTTTGATGAATTCTTTGCTGAGTATGTTATTTAGAAGAACACTTAAAGTATATCATTTATGTTTTTTTAAAGCAATCGAGAGTTTACCACTGAAACCGAAGATGTTAGACATGGGTACAGCTGAAAAAATCCCAGGAGGTCGAATCCGCACCGTTTTCCATCAGAAAACCCTCCAAACAGAGCAAAAAAGAGAAAACCAAAGAAGACAACGACCAAAATCTATTCTTACAGAGCTTTATCAACAAAAACGGAAACCCACATGTAAATTCTATGAGATATGGCAAAAAAAAAAGTAGAGAAAATAAGTGAGAGGAAAGACAAGGTGAGGAGCGAAATGATAGGAGTCGGGGTGGGTAAATGGAGAACAGTTTTATTTCGTGAGAGGAATGTGGGAGGTTTGTGTACGTGACAATACACACAAGGGAAATCCACATGCAATGTATTTGTGCTGAGAAGTGGATTTCCTCCCACCAAATGAAAACCAGGAGTCCTTAAAGCGGTTTTCGGTTTTGCTTTTTGGTGATTCATGTGAATCAACTTGTTTAGAAGGCAATTTGTAAAACTGTTTTTGATCTGATGTAAATATAAGATATATATATATACAAGGTTATACCACGTTACTTAATTTTTTTTTTCTATTACTTGAAAGTGTAATTGTAAAGAAAAATGTTACAATTATAAAAAGATTTCATAAAAAAAAATTTATAAAATAATATACTTTTATATGATATATTAAATCTATTTTATAATAAAAGTACTTTTACAATTTAACATACACTATTAAACTATGTTAATTTATAAGTTTAATTTTATAAATAAGATTGTTGAAACATTTTTCAATTCAACAATGGACTTTTTGGGAATGCAAAATATAAATTTTCAAATTATTTGAGAGTGAAAAATATACCTTTTGAAAGTAGAAAGTAAACTTGATGTTGAAAGTAGAAAGTAGTACGCAGCAATCAACTAACATTAAAGAATGATTTTGGTCATAGTGATGTTGCATTAAATGACAAAAATGAGAGATCTTGCATTAGATTTGTTTCCCAAATTATGTTAATTCCCAAAATTTGGTGGACAATGGGTAATAATATAATAGAGAAGTGGCCTTCGAGACATGATCTACGTCATAGATATATTTTTTTATTATTAGAAAAGATAATACCGCCATTTCATTATAATAACCAAGAAATACAATGAGGTGAATCCTCCGTGATTACGATGAGTTTAGAAATGGTAAAAATATCTTTTACAAGTAAGTGAGTAATTGTGTTGCTGTCCCTGAGAAATATCTCACTTTACAAAATAATATTATATTAAAGTAATAGATTATAACTTTCGATATATTAAAACTTGATATATTAAAACTTAATTCAATAATTTAAAATGCATGGGTGTGTGCCAGCTATTGATGCTCTCTGTCATCAAATAAAATAAAATAAGTGAGAAGATGCGATTAGACTCGGCAACCGAACAAAGCATCTTCACATGGCATCAACTCCAGAATAGTTTCATTGTCACATGGTTTGAAATTTAATCATAGACTAAAGGTTACTTTCGATATAGTACGTAGCAATCAACTAACATTAAAGAATGATTTTGGTCATAGTGATGTTGCATTAAATGACAAAAATGAGAGATCTTGCATTAGATTTGTTTCCCAAATTATGTTAATTCCCAAAAATTTGGTGGACAATGGGTAATAATATAATAGAGAAGTGGCCTTCGAGACATGATCTACGTCATAGATATATTTTTTTATTATTAGAAAAGATAATACCGCCATTTCATTATAATAACCAAGAAATACAATGAGGTGAATCCTCCGTGATCACTGTTTACTCCTAATCACAACCACTGTTTACTCCTAATCATCTCGATAATCTTTTGTTAAAATCACCAACAACTTCACCACTACATCTAAATCTTAATCATTCTTGGGATCTTATTAAAAAAAAATGATACACATGATTTTTTTCAAAATGTTTTTTTATGTAATTCTATTTTAAATAAGATATGATTTTATAAAATAACCAATAAAAATAGCATCGCTTTTTATAAAAATACTTTCAATTTAAAATAATATATAAAGAATTATAAAAAAATTTATACTTGCATCATTGCTCATAAAAATAATCCCTAACTGTACTTGCTTAGCCTAAAAAATCATGTCAGTCTTCTACCTCAAATATCTTAAAATAAAGATCAGCCTTATTTGAGAGAATAAAATATAATTTACATCTTTTAGAAAATGAGAAAAGAAAATTAGGAGAACCTAACTAACTATATATAAATATACAAGGAGGAGGAATTGCATATAAAGTTCTAATACTGTTCAATACTAACCCCGGTAGTGGGTCTTCAAATCATTATTGTATTTCTATAGATCATCACAATAATATATAAGGATGAAGGAGAAAAACGTTCAAGGCTTTAATGCACATGATACGGGTTAAACACACACACACACACAGTTCTCCTTTCCATTTCATCGTCACCCCTTTGACCGCCCGGTACGCCGCCGTCTGGAGGCTGTGTTATACACCACCCCCACCATTCTCTTCCCCTCCTAGTAGAGATCATCCCCACCAATTTTCAGAGCCATCGGACCAGCCGTTAGCCGCCACGAGCCCCTGGAAGTCACGGCACCTGCCTGTTTTTTCTCCTCTGTCGCCGGTTGCTTTCGCAGCCCACAACCGCCGCCGTCCGGAGGCTGTGTTATACACCACCCCCACCATTCTCTTCCCCTCCTACCATAGATCATCCCCACCAATTTTCAGAGCCATCGGACCAGCCGTTAGCCACCACGAGCCCCTGGAAGTCACGGCACCTGCCTGTTTTTTCTCATTTCCATTTCATCGTCGCCCCTTTGACCGCCCGGTACGCCGCCGTCCGGAGGCTGTGTTATACACCACCCCCACCATTCTCTTCCCCTCCTACCAAAGATCATCCCCACCAATTTTCAGAGCCATCGGACCAGCCGTTAGCTGCCACGAGCCCCTGGAAGTCATGGCACCTGCCTGTTTTTTCTCCCCTGTCGCCGGTTGCTTTCGCAGCCCAGAACCGCCGCCATCCGGAGGCTGTGTTATACACCACCCCCACCATTATCTTCCCATCCTACCAGAGATCATCCCCACCAATTTTCAGAGCCATCGGACCAGCCGTTAGCCGCCACGAGCCCCTGGAAGTCACGGCACCTGCCTGTTTTTTCTCCCTTGTCGCCGGTTGCTTTCGCAGCCCAGAACCGCCGCCGTCCGGAGGCTGTGTTATACACCACCCCCACCATTCTCTTCCCCTCCTACCAGAGATCATCCCCACCAATTTTCAGAGCCATCGGACCAGCCGTTAGCCGCCACGAGCCCCTGGAAGTCACAGCACCTGCCTGTTTTTTCTCCCCTGTCGCCGGTTGCTTTCGCAGCTCACAACCGCTGCTCTCCGGCGGCGTGGCCTACACCACCCACCCAGTTTTCTTCCCCTCTCACCGGTGAAGATCCCCACCAAGTTTCACCTCCATCCGAGCCACCGTTAGCCACCACGAGCTCCTCCAAGCCATACGGTTTTTCACCGATTTCGGCGCCGTCGCACCACCTCCGGCCACTATCTCTTCACAGCTTCTTCCCCTACCTCTTGCCGACCAAAACCGGTGGGGTGGAGTGGATCTTGAAGCTTTGGCAGAGAGCTGGGTTCGTGAGCTTCAGAGAGAGAGAGAGAGAGAGATATGAGAGAAGAGAGAGACAAAGAGAAGAAGAATCGAGAAAAATAGAAAAGTAGGAAGAAAAATATAAAGCAGCCAACCTTCTGACACAGTTACTAAAGACCAAAAAATCCTTATATAAACGGACACAAAGGAAGAAAATAAAAGGTTAAAAAAGTAACTATGCAATAAAAACGGAAGGAAAAAACGGAACGCAACAATTCACTGCTCATTCCTGTTCATTCCTGTAGAAGCGCGATAGGCGCTTATTATTATAGATAGAGATATATATTTATATAGATACCAATTATTAATTAGGATTTTGATCCCGGCCTACTTGGTCAATGCATGATGGTTGTCAGCAGCCATTGGCCTCTTTGGTCAACGTTGCTGCCAGCTGCTTGGACATTGATATACTTACCTTTTAAATTACTAGTTGATGACAACGATCATAATTAGAATAAGATGATCTAGCAATTAAGATATCTACAACTATCCGTAAAAAAGAAAAAAAAAAAAAACTCAATTAATTAAATATTTTAAATTGTTATTAATTTTAGAGTAATGCTATATATATACAGTCTTGAAGTGTGTAAGTGTTATGCAGTCGTTTTGAAAAAGAGTGAAGTTCACTATTAAAAAATTAATTTTCTTTTCATATGTCTGGTATTTATTCACTTTTTTCAAAATGATTGTGCGACGCTTGCATACTCACAACTGTAAGTATTACTGCTCTTAATTTAAACGTTTAGATTTAAGATCACCTGATATAAAAGTAAGAGCACAACTCAAGAATTAATGAATTAGAGTCCCTTTGGTTCCTGCTCAAAACTTTAGAAACTAGAATATATATATATATAGAAGCGGATCGAATCGCACGCCCAAGCCCTAAAATTTTAATTCGTGTATACATGTGTACGTGATGTCTCTCTCTACCTAACAGAACCTAATGCTAGTTTAATTATTACTTTGAACAAAAAGTAATCAATCCCATGCTCTGTTTCATTATCTTTTTTCTTTTTTCTTTCTGAAATATGGTGTCATAGACAAAAAGGAAATAAATTAAGGAGTTGCGCCTTACAATGTATTTTTTATTTTTATTTTTTAAAATTTATTTATTTATTCTTTCCATTTTATGATTTTTTTAAAACACTAATATTAATATTTACCAAATCTGTATTTACACAAATTGGACTGCATTATACATATATAGAATCTATGCTAGAGTTTCAGTGATAGTCTCTAACTCAAGTCTTGACCGATCGAGCTAGTTACCTTTATATCTATTTGATTTGGCAGTAATGCCTTTGTTGAACGGTTTGTGGAAACAAAGATAACATGTTTGAGTATGTACGTGCAGCTATCAGCATTGGACTCTTAGGGTTGTTTGTAGGAGGTTCTTCAATATATTGTGGACTTAAAAGAAGAAAACTGATCAAGTTAAAAGAGAAATTCTTCGAACAAAATGGTGGATTATTGTTACAACAAAAACTCTCGAATTATAGCACTTTGACAGAGACTGCCAAAATATTTAGTGCTGAAGAACTTGAAAATGCTACCAACAATTATGATGAGAGAAGAATCCTTGGGCAAGGAAGTTATGGAACTGTTTATAGAGGAGACTTACCAGTCAACAAAGTTGTTGCCATTAAAAAATCAAAACTTTGTGATCAGAGTCAAATTGAGCAATTCATCAATGAAGTTATTGTGCTTACCCAAATTAACCATAGAAATGTGGTTAGGATGTTAGGTTGTTGTCTAGAAACAGAAGTGCCTTTACTAGTTTATGAATTCATCACAAATGGGACTCTTTCTAGTCACATTCATGATAAAAACCTATCATCCTCGCTCTCATGGGAAAAACGCTTGAAGATAGCATCAGAAACTGCAGGGGCACTTGCATACTTGCATTCTTCAACTTCCGTGCCGATTATACACAGGGATGTGAAACCTGCAAATATACTTTTAGATGATAACTATTCAGCAAAAGTGGCAGACTTTGGAACTTCAATTTTGGTCCCTCTTGATCAAATAGAATTATCTACATTGGTGAAGGGAACCTTTGGATATTTAGATCCAGAATACTTTTATAGTAACCAACTTACAGAAAAAAGTGATGTCTACAGTTTTGGTGTTGTTATGGCAGAGTTATTGACAGGTAAGAAAGCCCTTTGTTTTGCTAGGCCTGAAAAGGATAGAAGTTTGGCAATGTTCTTTAACTCTGCAATAAAAGAGGATCGCTTGCATCAAATTCTTGACGATCAAATTGTCAATGACGGCAATATTAATGCGATAGATGAAGTTGCTAATGTTGCAAAATGGTGCTTAAGTGTAAAAGGGGAGGATAGGCCAACTATGAAGGAAGTGGCAATGGAACTAGAAGGATTGAGAACTATGGAAAAACATCCGTGGGTAAAGGCTAATCTCTATACAGAAGAGACTGAATACTTGCTCGGGGCACCTACACACTCTTTCAACATTGATATCAACAATGGTTCTTCTACGATCACAACAATTGCGTTTGAGAGTATGAGGAATGAAGTCGTGAAACCATTAGATGATGGCAGATGATGAGCTAGTCCACGGTGATCAATCGATATATCTTCATTGATTGATCAATGAACTTTATTAGATTTAGATATATGTAGATCTCTCCTATTTTTTCATGTACTATATATAACTTGAGCATCATGTGCTATGTCTTAGTCTTCTTGGGCCAATATGTTTATCTCTCCTGTTTTTTCATGTGTTACGGCTCAGTCTTCTTGCCGCATGCCTGCCTTCTCTTTTCTATAATAAGGCTAGCTAATTCATTACCAACAGGTTCTCATTTTTTTTTTTTTTCTGCTCATTTTGTTGTCCTTGATATTGCCCCATGGATTAGGCAAGATTCCTCCCAATTTACGTACGGCTACGTTCACTAAGGATTGTTATGTCACATGATTTGGAACATTACCTGCAAACTGGTGAATTTCCTTCTCCCGATGAAATGAAATATAAATTTTAAGCATGGAGATACAGCCGGATTCAATCATCCATAATCGAATATTTATATTATATATTGCGTACGTACACAAGCAATTGGATTCTTAAAAAATTAAATTCACACATATACATGCATGCAATATGAAGGGATGTGAAATTGAAATAATTAATACTACATGGTCATATATATGCCACCCACCCTATCGATCGATCGAGCATATCCGGCTTTGATCCAGTCTCCAATATGTTTCGGTCATACACGGCTACGACCTTATATTATATTATAATATCTATATATGGACTCGCGGTATGAAATAGGAAATTGCTATCCAATAGGTTATGTCCTAGTCACAACCAAATTAATTGTTTGAGTTATGCAAAGTGGAAAATATTCCAATGTGATTAATTAAATGAAAATAACATCATAGAATGCCCTAACTAATTAACTAATATTGAACAAGTAAATTAAAAAATCAAGATTAATCCGGAAGTTTGTTCATTATTAGGAGATGTGATGGAGGAGGATCTGAGTCAGATGATGCTGAGCTGTTAGATTACATATTGATAGTATTGAGCTATATTGAGACGGTAAATCAGCATAACTACAACACACTACAACAAAATTTAGATTTAGTGACAGACGAAACTGTCATAAGAAATGGAAAAAACGTCACGAAATACATTAGGTGATGATTATAAACCGTCACCCTCACCGTCACGAAATGTGCGTCATAGAATACATATGGTGACAGTTTACTGTATAAGCGTATTTTTTAGTGACGGTTTGTGATGTGCCGTTTTACATAACGTTCGAACGTTATTTTACAATTTTGTGTGATTACGTTCGAACGTGTGTTCGAATGCTGAATACTGTTCAAACGTTTTTATTTACATTCGAACGGACATATCAGAAATACTAAAATTATACAAAGGGGTTATAAAATCTTCCAAATGTAATTAATTATATATATATATGAAATTAAGATAAAATTAGAATTTTAAGGTACAGTTAATTATTCAATTAACAATTTTTGAGTACCTAAATAATAATAATAAAAAGTGAGAACGCACCATTAATTATTATAATTATTAAGCTTAATCCTTCTTGCATGCCTTGGATCATTAAATTATAGCTAGTAATTAGTGAATTTAAATATAATTGTGCTATTTTGAATATTAATAAATATTTCTTTTATATATTGACCATTCTTCTTTTTTCACTTAAGTCCACATCGATCACGGCCCACGGCCCGTGCAGGCCCCCTTCTGCAGCCGATAAGTTTTACACATTCGACAAATATCAATGATCACTGGGACGCGGACTGGGTTTTCTTTCTCAGAAATAATATATTTACGTATTCAACACGCGGCATGATTCCTTCCACACTGGCGGAACCAGAATATTAATTGATATTCTAAAAACTTTTCCATAACTATATTAATATATATGGTCCAGTACTCTATTTGGAATTTTCCTTTATGCCCCCAATCGATCCTTGCCTATAAAAGACCAGCATCTATGTGAAGTCTTGCAAGAGACCAAAACAAAAACTTTGAGAAGCGAAGATTTTCTTGAAAAAACAATGGGTTTGCGTAGGAGGTTCTTGGAATTAGTGATATGTGTTGCTGTGATGCTGTCGGAAATGGGTGTTGCAAGTTAGAATAAGAGAAAACTAGAGAAAAAAACTTCAGTGTCTCATTCAGTGATCTCGGTTACATTTATACACGACTAAAGGAAGGAAAAATAAATTTTGATAACTTGAGACAGAGGACGTAACAATATTCTCTACGGTTATGTACAGAAAGAATATTATGCTGTTGGTTGTAAATGGACGTGGAGCATGATGTCACGTTGGCAGAGTTGCATATTCGGCATCACAGTTATTTGTCTGAATGTGCAGGTGATTATGTTATTCTGATATGCCCCCTCGAGTCCAAGGGAGTGTTTACTACGTTGAGACTCGACCAAAAACGATGAATTTTTTTTGCAACTAGTGGCTTTGTCAAAACATCTGCAATCTGATCATTTGAGCTGTAGAAGGAGACGTTTAACAGTTTTGCAGCTACACGATCTCTGACGAAGTGAAAGTCTATGTCCATATGATTTGTCTTGGAGTGAAAAACTGGGTTTACAGAGAGATAATTAGCTCCTAAATTGTCACACCATAGCGTGGGAGCTTTGGAGAGGGAGATGCCAAGATCACAGAGCGTAGTTTGCAGCCATATTGTTTCGGCAGCAGAGGAGGCAAGAGACTTGTACTCTGCTTCAGTGGAAGAGCGTGCTACTGTGTTTTGCTTTTTGGAGCTCCATGAAATTAAATGAGAACCCAGATAAATGCAGAAGCCACCAGTCGATCTCCGATCATCAGGACAACCCCCCCAATCGGCATCACAGTAGGTTTGAAGGTGTAAGGCATGCTGAGGTTTAAATATTAAGCCAAAATTGATTGTGCCTTTGAGGTATCGAAGTACTCTTTTGACTGCACTCCAATGAGTAGTCTTTGGTGAGTGCATGAATTGACAGATTTTATTCACTGAGAAGGAGATATCCGGTCTGGTCAAGGACAAATACTGAAGCCCACCAACTATGCTTCGGTAGAGGGTTTCATCTTCAAAGGCAGGGGAGTCGAATTTGGACAACTTTAGACTGGCTGCCATGGGCGATGAAATTGGCTTAGCATGGAGCATGTTGCTTCTGGTCAGCAAGGAGTGAATATATTTTCGTTGAGACAGTATTAGACCACTGGGGGCATGATCAACTTCAATGCCGAGAAAGTAGGAGAGGCGGACTAGGTCTTTTACTGGAAAGGCACGGCCCAAGTCATGTATCAGCTCTTCAATGGCAGTTTGTTGAGAAGCAGTGATGACTATGTCATCCACATACACAAGGAAGAAAATGTGCACATTAGCATGATGTAAAATGAAAAGAGAAGGGTCTGCTTTAGATGATACGAATCCGTAATTCAGTAACCATGCAGAGAGTTGAGCAAACCATGCTCTTGGGGCTTGTTTGAGCCCATAAATAGCTTTATGAAGCTTACAAATGTAGTTTGGATATTCTGGATCTACGAAACCTTGAGGTTGTTGCATGTAAACATCATCAGTTAAACTACCATGTAAAAATGCATTTTGAATATCAAGTTGCCGTAGCGACCATGAATATGTAACAGCTATGGAAAGGATCAATCGGATGGTGGATGGTTTCACCACTGGACTAAAAGTCTCAGTGTAATCCAGTCCATGTTGCTGGTGAAACCCCTTTGCGACTAATCTCGCTTTCCTTCGCTCAAAGGATCCGTCAGCTCGAGTTTTGGTGCGATAAATCCATCGACAACCAAGAACATTTGCCGTAGGTGTAGAGGGAACTAGACTCCAAGTCTTGTTCTGTTGTAATGCTGTGAATTCTTGTTGCATAGCATCCCACCATTCAGAGAACTTTACTGCTGCAGAAAAACTTGAGGGTTCATCAAGAACTGTAAGAGAGGTAGTGAAACAATACCGAGAGGAGTAGGGTATGGTGCCATCCGAAAAAATTCGTGGTCTTTCAGAGTGAGTCTGAGTACGGGTAATAATTGGTGATCGTGGTGGGACGAGTGATGTGGAAGAAGCTGGATGAGTGATGGGAATATTGGAAGGATTTGTAGAGGAAGATGAGTTCAAATGTGATGAAGAGGACGAAGTGGAACGTGAGTGATCTGAGGAGGATGAGCTCGAGCTTGAAGGAGAGTTGACTGAAGTGGATGGGCTTGGTCCAGGTCCAAGAATAGAGGGTTGTATGATAGGTAGCTGAACGATTTGAGGAGGTGCAGAAACAGATGTTGAAATGGGTTGTTTTTTTGAAAAAGGAAAATGATGCTTCATTGAAGATCACGTCCCTGGAGATGTAGAGCCTATTTGTGTTTAAGTCAAGGCATTTGTAGCCTTTGTGAGATGGGCTGTAGCCCAGAAAAAGGCATGAAACAGATTTGAAATTGAATTTGTTGGAAAGATAGGGCCGAATGTGTGGCCAACATTCACAACCAAATACCTTTAGAAATTTATAATCCGGCTCACAATTATAAACAAGAAAATGAGGTGTTTGTTTTTTAAGGTAGGAGAGGGTAACAAATTAATCAAGTAAACTGCTGTTTCAAAGGCATCGGTCCAATAAGAAAATGGTAAGGATGAATGGGCCAATAAGGCAAGGCCAGTTTCGACAATATGTCGATGTTTTCGCTCAACAAGGCCATTTTGTTGATGAGTATGCGGACATGAGAAGCGATGTGTAATACCAAATTTTTGACATATTTGAGTTAAAGGTTTAAATTCACCTCCACCATCCGTTTGAAGTGTAATAAGTTTTGAATTAAATAACCTCTCAATATATGGTAAAAAGGTGGTAAACACAGTGACAACATCTGATTTAAACTTGAGAGGAAATAGCCATGTATAACGCGTGAATTGATCAACAAAAGAAACATAATACTTGAAACCCATCCGAGAAACATGTGGGGCTAGACCCCAAACATCAGCACATAGTAACTGAAGGGGTCGAGTGTAGGAGGTCTGGCTATTACAAAAAGACAATTGATGGGCTTTAGCAAGAGGACATTCAGAGCAAAAGAAATTTGACTTAAGAGAAGAGACTGGTAAATATTTTTCATGTAGAACTCGTGATACAAGAGTTAAGGAAGGGTGGCCTAGCCTTCTGTGCCACTGAGCCAATGTTGTTCGTTCACCAAGATGGATAGTAGGAGATTGTGGCAAGACTGGCTTGAGAGGAAAGACGTAGAGCCCATTACGGGTTGGCCCGGTGAGGAGCACCTTGTTGGTCTTGTTGTCCTTCACATTGAAATGAGAAGAATGAAATTCAAAATAGCAAGAATTATCAATGCAAAAATGCAGGACAGATACTAAGTTTTTGGTAATATCTGGGACATGCAATAAATTGCGAAGAAAGAAAGAAGAGGAAGAAGAGGATAGACAAGAGTCACCGAACTTTTGGATGGGTATGCCAGAACCATCTCCAACACGGATTGAGTCACTACCAGTATACTGTTCAGAGGAATCATTCAAGTTATTAAAGTCATTAGTAATGTGGTGAGTTGCAGCAGAGTCAGGATACCAAGAGGAGTCAGAAAGTGAGTCTGGAGCTGTTTAATTTGCAGAAAAGGATCGTGGAGCTTCAAATTGATATGCATGATCAAATCGATATCTGCATTGAAGAGCTATATGGCCTGACTTGTTGCAGACCTGGCAGGTTGGTCGATGAGTGGTATATTGTTGCTGTGAAGTACTCTGTTGTGCAGGTGAGCGACCCCCACGATTGTTGTAGAAGGCACGACCTCTACTACGGCCTTGACGTCCATTGCGAAAAAAACCACGTCCACGTTGATCCTTATTTGCAGCAACACTGAAATTGGCAGAAGGCTCAAGGGAGGAGTTGGTACTCCTTTGATGAGAGGTGCGAGTTTCATGAATTAATAACAGTTGATGTAATTCAGAGGAAGAAATGAGCTCTGCCCGTGTGGTAACAGAGGTGATAAAGGTTTCATAAGAGGAGCCTAACCCATTGAGAAGGTAGGTGACCACTTCTTTATCGGGAAGGTGATTACCTGTAGTAGCTAAGGCATCAACAAGGGAGCGAACTTTGCCAAAATAATTAGTCATGGTTTGATCCCCCTTAGATAGATTTGTGAGTTGAAAACGAATTTGAAATTCCTTAGCCTGAGAGTGGGATGCAAACATGGAGGCCAAGGAGACCCAGAGAGCACGAGAAGTTCTAGAGGACAGGACATGACCAAGTAAGGCGTCTGAGAGAGAAGAGAAAAAGGACGCTCAGAACAAGCTGATCGGTCCGCTGCCAAGTTGTGAAAGCTGGGTTGGTTTTTGGGTTTGAGGCAGACGAATTAGGTAAGAAAGGAGGAGGAGCAACATTTGTGCCATCAACATAGGAGTAAAGATCCTGACCCCGTAGGTAGGCTGAGATTTGCACTTTCCATATGAGATAATTTTCATTTGTTAATTTGGTAGTGATGATGTGAGAGAATGAGGAGAGGGAAGGTGGTGTAACAGGGGATGCTGCTGGTATTTCAGCCATGAGAGCAGGTGAAAAAAAAAAGATTGAGACCTGGAAAAGGAAGGACGGACGTGAGTCCTGAAAAGGCTCTGATAACCAAGTTAGAATAAGAGAAAACTTGAGAAAAAACTTCAGTATCTCATTCAGTGATCTCGGTTACATTTATACACGACTAAAGGAAGGAAAAATAAATTCTGATAACTTGAGACAGAGGACGTAACAATATTCTCTACGGTTATGTACAGAAAGAATATTCTGCTGTTGGTTGTAAATGGACGTGGAGCATGATGTCGCGTTGGCAGAGTTGCATATTCGGCATCACAGTTATTTGTCTGAATGTGCAGGTGATTCTGTTATTCTGATACTGCAGCTGTAGATAAATTTCAAATAGCCAAGCCTTACTGTTAGGATCGGTGTGGAGATGTTGAAATTCCATATCCATTTGGTACAACTGAAGGTTGCTCCCTAGATGGTGATTTTTTGATAAGATGTAACGATTCGTCCGGCCATCCTCCTGAACTAATAGCCGGTAAAAATTTGATTGTCAAAAATATTTCCATGGACGGCGAGCTTGACATCTTGATGTATATAGCCAAACGGTGTTACGAGAGTGGTGAGCTAGTTGAGCCTACCAACAATCCCTCGATCAACTACCCGGCTTTCACAATTTCCAACACCAAAAACAAGTTCCTCACCATCGGCTGCGACACTTATTCCTACCTCAATGCTTTCCGAAACAATGAAAGCATCTCCATAGGCTCCGTGTCTATATGCAAAAGTCGTACAAATGTCGAAGATGGATCTTGCAATGGGATTGGGTGTTGCCAGGTTGACATCCCAACTGGATTGAAGAACTTGAATTTAAAAGCTTATAGCTTTAACAATCACAGAAATGTCTCTGATTTCAATCCATGCAGCTTTGCTTTTGTGGCTAAAGAGGATGACATGTTCAATTTCTCCTCTAGTTATCTTGAAAGCCTGCAAGGGAATGAGACCTATCCAATGGTTTTTGATTGGGCAATCGGTGATGAAAACTGTGGAACTGCTCAGAACAGGTCAGATTACGTATGTGGGGGGAACACCTCATGTGTTACTCCCCCAAAAGGGGTCGATGGGTATCGTTGCAAGTTCAACAAAGGTTATGAAGGAAACCCATACCTCCCTCATGGTTGCCAAGGTACGTACGTATGAGTTGCACATCTAACAAAAGCTTCTCCAAAATCTGAAGGAATACTCATTACAAGAAAAATGAATTTTTGTGACTATCATTTTGCAATCAAAATGACTATTTCTAACGAAAAGAAGTAACTAAACAACTTTTACGTAGAATCATGAAACTTTTGTTGAGATTTGAGTAGTTTCAAATTATTATATGCTTGCTCTTGGTTTTGATATGCTGTAGATGTATAAGCGCTAATTTCTTCAATTTCCTAATAATTATAAATTGCGGGCCGGCTTGATAATCTTATGTTATTTTCCTTATATTTAATGGGTTCGAAGTTCGAAAGTAGTACTCATGATCATGTGCGTTTGGTTTGCTAATGAAGCATCGAGCTTAATTAATATTGTATTATTGCTGTGTTTCAGATATTAATGAGTGCAAAGCATATCCGAATCCCTGCGATATTACTACATCAAGATGCAACAACATTGATGGGGATTTTACATGTACGTGCCTCGACGGATACGAAGGCGATGGGAAGATCATAAACGGAAAAGGTTGCAGACTTAAAGCCGGGGCCAACCGATCAAGGATTAATATCATTATTCCACTCGGTAAGTAGGCAAAATATTAATGTGTGTGTATATATATATATATAATTGTATTATATTCTTTTCTAAAACCAATATTTTTCTACTATATAATTGGTATTTAAGTAATCCATTCACCTATAGATAGATAGATACCAATTGGTTTTACAGTCACAATCCATGCATTTAATTGGCCCCTTTGGTCAACATGATTGCCAGCTGCATGGACATTGACAATGTAAGAACAAGAGCAAGAGCAGTACTTGGTATAAAAGCAAGTGCACAAGTCAAAAAATTGATGAATTAGAGTCACTTAATGCTAGTTTAATTACTACTTTGAACAAAAAGTAATCAATGCATGGATCTGTTTCGTTTAATTTTTTTGTTTTATTTTTAAAATATGGCGTACTCATAGACAAATTAAAAGGAAATAAAGGGAGTTGCTCATGTCAGGACTTAAGTCATGTAAAACCCAGGTATTACACCTTTCAATATTCTTAACGCGCTCTCTCAACAGTCTACAAATTAATTTTACAATGAGCTCAAATGCAATATTCTTTCGATCTGTATTCGCCCAAATAGAACTCAAGTCTTGAATGAGCTAGTTGCCTAACTATTTGATTCGCACTAACTTTGTTGTACTGTTTATGGAAACAAATATAACATGCTTGAGTATGTGCAGTACTTGTCAGCATTGGCCTCATAGGATTGTTCATGGGAGTTTCTTCAATATATTGTGGACTCCAAAGAAGAAAACTCATCAATATATTAAGTTTTGTGTATATATATACACATACTAATTTAATTGGCAAGTTTTCTTACCAACCAAACAGGTTCGCATTGTTGTTTTTCCTTCCATTTTATTGTTCCCGCGCGATCTTGCCCCATGGATTAGGCAGTTTTCCTCCCAAGTTGAATACTTGCTACTGAGGTTTGAATCGTTTTCAAGCATAATCCTTGAAGATTTGAAATAGAAGATCCATCCAGCTAGATGTAAGCTATTAATAGTTAAGCTTCTGAAAAGAAAAAAAAGACAATACCTGGTACCCAAATCCAATGTTATTAATCCATTGAAGTAAGGACTTTAAGCATACAAGTGGGCCCAATGTATATCATTGATTGTCGTCTAATTAAGAACACCTACCTAATTATTGAATATTGCACGCTACGTGAACGTTCACTCAACCTCTAAAAGGGATTGTTCTGTCACATGATGATCATGATGATTTGGAACATTACCTGCAAACTGGTGAATTTCTTTCTACTGATGTGACACGGCCGGATTTAGTCATTCATGCATGCAGTATGAAGGGATGTGAAATTGAAATAAATAATACTACGTGGTCATGAGTCACCTACGTACCGATCGATCAGCATGATATATACATGAATACAACCGGTAACTTTGATCTAGCTAGTCTCCAATATATATGTTGCGGTCATATTCAGCCACGATCCTATATTACATTATATATGTTGTTGGTATGAAAGTATACATCTGTTCAACAACGACCACATCTGATCATGACCATGACTTACTATCCAATTAGTTATGTCCTAGTCGCAACCAAATTAATTGTTTGAGTTATGCAAAGTGGAAAATATTCGCTACAAGAAAATACACTTTATCCAGCGTTATTTGAATTACTGTAAATAAAATCACTGCAAATGGTTATTATTTGCAGCGATTTTCACATCACTCAAAATATTTTAACACAAACCTGAACTTTTCGAATTGACTTCACTTAAATTATTTGTCACAACGATTTTTTCTATAATAGCGGCAATTAATGGCGCTACAAATAAAAATATTTTGTTACAATGCTGGAAATTACGTCGGGATTCAGGTGGGCGGCAAAATGCGAAACATTTTTTTATTTCCCCCCAACATTTTTCCACCAACAGTACCTTTCCTTCCCCCGTATTCAGACACTACAAAAAAAATTGCTTTTTCCGGCTCATGTTTTTTTCGGCTATCAAATTTGAGCCGCAAATAGTCCAAAGTTAATGTTTGAGAAGAAAGTTTCCAGTGGAGTGCAAAAACCATCGCTAAAGTAACTTATTGCGACCACATAAAATCGCTGCAACAAAGTCTGCCGTAGAATTGATTTTGCTTCATATTTTTGCAGCAAGTGTTGTGCCGCCGTAACAAAACTTAGTATATAATGTAAAACTAAATTTCAACCCACACCTTATTTTCCCTCTTCCTTCCCCGATACAGTACTCTGCCTCTCTTCTGTGTCGTCAAATAGCCATTCTCTATTGCTTACGTGCACCGTCCAGCCAGCTACCGTGCCTTCTCGCCTGCACTCGACGCCGGTGAGTCTGTGGTACTCGTCGCGTAAGGTATTCTCGCTGTAAATTGATTTTGGTTGGATTAGAGTCTTTTGTTTTGGTAAAATACGTTGTCCTACAACCTTTTTGTGGTGGGATTAGATGCATTTTTGTATATAGTTTGCCCTAAATTACAATAGTGGATTTTGTTTGCCCTAGATTTCGACTGGCTTTCAAATGTAGTATGCCCTGATTCGATTGCTTTTTCCTATTTCACTGTAAATGTTGTTCCTAGTTTCCTAATCAAAAGCAAATGCATCAGAGCGACTTAGACTATGGAGTTAATGTCCAATTCTAGTAGTGGCCTTTGAAGTAGGATGTCTGGCTGAGTTGTATTGACTTTAATTTAAATAATGTGAATGCATTTTCTAAGTCTTATTACACATCAATTCCTTATTAAAAAAAAAAAAAAAAGTCTTATTACACATTAATTGTCATGATTGATGTATGAGTACCTTCACTCGTTTTATGTTCAAAGAATGAAACCGAGTACTTACTTTCTTCTTCCCAAAATCTTTTACTCTTTGGGCTGGTCTTAGGTGATTCCTTATATGAAAATTTAGTTGGCAGGCTTTAGAGGTATAAATGTATGCCTTCTTGCAAAGGGAGTACCTTTTCTAAATAAAAGAAAAAATATGGGGAAATATGAAAATTTAGTTGGCAGGCTAGATTGTGGTTGCAACTGTTTAAGAAAAGTGAAAAGATATGGGGAAATCTTTCTTTCTTGTGACTTTTCTCTCCAACTTGGCTTATATATGTGGATTGCTACTTATCAAAAAACTTGGCATATATGTATGCCTTGTGATATTCAATGGCTTTTTCCCAATTCTGTTCATAGGCTTTTTTGACTGTTGCTTTGGTCTATTTGTGGGCTATTGTTTTTTCTCAGGACTAATTCCCAATTCTGTTCATAGGCTATTGTTAATTCTTAGTGAAAGTATTATTAATACCAAATACAGTTATATTGTTTGCTTTGGGCTTGAGCTTTCACTCCCCTGTTCCTGAACTTTCACTCCCCTTATATAAATTATATCAATGCATTCCTAAACTGCATGAATAAACTGCATTATACAAACTGCATTTACATCAATGCATGAATAAACTGCATTATATCAATGCATTTCTAAACTGCATTATATGGTTACTGCATTATTTCAATGCATGAATAAACTGCATTATACAAACTGCATTATAAATACTGCATTATATCAATGCATTTCTAAACTGCATTATATGGTTACTGCATTATTTCAATGCATAAATAAACTGCATTATACAAACTGCATTATATCAATGCATTTCTAAACTGCATTATATGGTTACTGCATTATAAATACTGCATTATATCAATGCATGAATAAACTGTATTATACAAACTGCATTATAAATACTGCATTATATCAATGCATTCCTAAACTGCATTATTCTGGTAGCATCATGAATGGCATACGATTTCACACGAGGCAACGTGAAGCACATCGTAGGACCCAAAATTCAGGTGTCCTAGTTATTAGTGAACTAGATGCTCAAAGTGTTGACTTCTATGGTGTTCTAACAGACATTTTGGAAGTTCGCTACATGGGATGGCGCCGTGTGTACTTATTCAAATGTGACTGGTTCGACATCTCTGATTCCAGACGAGGGATACGTGTGGGCGATCATCTTACTAGTGTGAATATGTCTCTGACATTTTATAAGGACGAGCCATTTGTTTTGGCGTGCCAAGCTTCACAAGTGTTCTACTTAAAAAATCGTATGATCCCTGGTAATTGGTATGCAGTACAAAAGGTTGTCAATAGAAATGTGTATGATCTTCCCCTCAAAAATTTGATTGAAGAAGATGCTTACGATGCTAGCGACGTGGAGGCGTACCAAGAGGATGATTCTTTTGAAGAATACATATCAGTCCATGCTGATGACAATGGGCTAGTTAACCCCATGCACAGGCTTGATGTTGAGCCCACTCAGATTGATGCATCGTTAGTAATGGAAGCTGAAAATCACAACCTTGATGTCAGAACGTTTATCAGCGACGATAGCAGCGAATCTAATTCCCCTTACACCACCGAACACGAGGGAAGCACGGAAGAAGATAGTCTCTCGACAGACGAAGAGGCGAACTAGATGTTCATTTTTTCTCAAAGATAATGTTGAGCTTTAGCTGAATGTACAATTTTTTCTCAAAGATAATGTCGAACTATTCATTCTTTTTCTATTGATTATTGTCATTTTCTGCATCACCCATTAATTGCTTTAGTACTCCATGCAGGTTAGTGCATAACATGCCTTTAGCTGGAAAAGGCAGAAGTCGATCACGTGGTGTATGCTATGGTCGAGGGAGATATTCCTGCGAACCAAGCGTTAGAGGTAGAGCACCCGTTGCTACATTGAATCTTAGAGGTGATGGCATGTCAACCTCAGATGACTCAACCGTGCCACCAGATGTCGTCCCAAGCACCGAACCGCAAGAGCTGGGGGTTGAGGTGGACTCAACTATATCGACAAATGGTAATGGTTTGCTGTTTGTATTTATTTCAATTTTTATTATTCTAACCAGCCTCTTTAATATGTGGTTGAATGTGTGGACAATATAATAAAAGTTGAGGGATTAGTACCGCCTACTCGAAAACGTGGACGAGGAGCCGCAAAGAACCTCGAGTTTGACAAGATTCGAAAGTTTGGGCCGATAGCTCTAACCATAAAGGATGGTGAGACATCACCATGTTGTGAAAACTACACAATATTTACAAGTAGGCTTACATGGTTGGTGAAGCACCATGTCGACCTGAGTCACCCGAGCTGGCATGATTTACCAGATAATGAGAAGGAAGAGTTGATTGCTCGTGTCCGGGTAATATAACACAAACTCATACTAGCACATGTTCCAGTGTATTTTTAGTTATTATTTTTGTTACCAGATAATTAATGTGTTTGTTGTTTGTCTCTAGGCCGACTTCATCCTTGACTGGACGAAGAAGAATCATTGCGATACAGTAACGAAGACACTTAGGAAGAGGTTCAATCATATTCGGTATGAACTTCACAAAATATACAAGAGTTACAAGACAAACGAAGAAGCTCTTGCGAATGTGCCAGAGTTGGTGACACCAGCTACTTGGCTGAAGTTATGCACTCGATGGTCAAGCGTGGAATTTAGGGTAAGTCTAATCGATGTTGATTGTGCTATTTTTTATATGTTTATGATCTAGTTGTGTTAATACAAGTCTGTGAGTTGTAGATGATATCTGAGAAAAATAAAAGTAATAGAGCGAAGCAACAAACAAACCACACGGCTGGACGAACCTCCTTCATAAGACTAATGCAAGTGAGGGTACGAATTTTATTCAGATTTGTACATGTTATTTGCTGATTTTAACTGACAAATGTAGGAAGTAACATATTATTTGCTGATTTTAACCGACAAATGGTATTAATCCTTGCTTGTATTTGTAGTCTGAGAGTGATGAGCACCTTATTGATTTCTTTAAAGAGGTGAGGTGGAGTAAGAAGGGTAAATTTGTGACTCCAGCAACGGAAGAGAAACATGTGAGTGACTTTCAATGAATCCGTGTGTACGTATTATTTACCTTGTAGTTTTGAACGAATCCATGTGTACATATTAACATGTGATTTCACTTCCTTGAATAGAATGAAATGGTTGCCAAGTACTCTAAGTTAGAGCCTGAGAAGCAGACTAAAGATGTTGTTGCATCAATCTTTAGGGAGGTACTAGGCCACAAGCCAGGGTATGCAAGGGGGTTGGGGGAGATGGTTATCCCCGAGTCATCTAGACAGAACATTGCAGAAAAATTTACAGCATTAACAGACCGTGTAGAGAGGCATGAGAAGGATGCTGAGTATTACAAGAATCAATTGGAAGAATTACGGGGGAATGTAGAGAAAGTGTTGGCGAAGCAAGCCGAGTACGACAAATTATTAAGTTCATACATGGAATCACAGAGGCAAACCCAAGGAGAGTCTCATAGAGAAACTCAAGGACCTGCATAGGCAGTTCCATTTTTAGTCAATAAGTTTTTGTGCTTTTTTTGTATGACTTTGGTTTCTGTAGGCTGAGACCAAATCAAGAAGTGAAAAAGGTGCATATCTATGATTCTCTAACCTTCTATATATATATATATATCTAAAATATTAATTAGTCCCCCTAAATATTGCTCTTTTTCTTATCATATCACAGAATTGCATGTTTTTGGTGATTTTCTAAGTACCTCAATGATTAATATGACTTGCATGATAGGATGGAACCATCACGTCATCTAATACTCATGGACTATCTACAAGTAAAGATACATGCATTCTTTAGATTTTGAGAGGAAGCTACTTTAATCAAATGGTTTTTAAAGACAGTTGCAGTTGTATACTTCTGTTTTTTCTCCCATCTTTGCACATAGAGTTATAAAACTTACCTCTCTGAACTAATTCTTTATTTATAAACTTATAGTGCACATCTTTTGACCTTTCGAGATTCCTACCATTATTAAGGTTATTTATATATAGTTGTTAGAGAGTAAAAATATGATAGACCCAAATGGCTAATGGTAGTCCATTCATAAAATTTGATTACTTATACACACTTAGAAAAGCATTGTGCATTTCAAAACATAGAAGAAAGAATTCGCTATATAAAAATTATTACTACCACGATTCTTGTGTTGTGCTCTTTTTTATGTGAGTGGGATGTGATATGAGTAGAATTATGACCATGTACAGATTTTTATCACGGGTAAGGAATTTATGAAATAGGTAGGCTAAAATATAATGATATGTTTACCCCACAATTTCTCTTATTTATAAAAAAAAAAATATCTATATAATGATATGGATATACATTATATTTTAGTTTTGGAAGTCCTTTCCTAATTTTGTAGTTACAATTTAAATTTCCGTTGGGCTTTGGAAACTAAAGAAAAATTTTGGAATCTAAATTTTTGCAGCTTTGAGATCAATGAAGGAGTCTTCCAGCTTTCAGATGAAGAGATACCTTTAGGTTTTGAGATGAAGAGGCAGCTTCCATAATGATCAAGACTTGCTTAGGAAATCCTTGTTATACAATAAAGTTGAGGAGTACACTTGTAAACTTACATTGATCCAATAATGTGGGATGTTGGGTTGAATTTCAAATAGCACTTTTTATGATGAATGAATGATATATCGATACATGTTGGGGATATTTGAAACATCTATATCATGTAAACGATTAATTCATGATATTGTATGCTTATTAGGGAATATGTTGATCTATTATATGCGTTGGCTATTGTATCTAATGGGGGACTACAGGTGTTTAAAAAAAAAAGAAAAAAAGAAAAGAGGCTGAAATGGTAAATAATTGTAAATCAGAGCAGAATTAGCTTTTTGCGGCAACTTTTAGTCGCAGCTAATAACTTATTTCGGCGACAATTTTTCGCAGCAAAATAATTTTTCGCGACAAAAAACCAATTCTATTCCGATATCAACAGCTTACATAAAATCTTTTCCGACACACTAATAGAGTTTTTGCGGCCACCATTTTTCGCCGCTAAAATGTATTTGCCACTACAGTAATTCGCGCTGTAAATTTTTTTTTTCTCACTTAACAATTGCGACGACTTACCGGCGGGGGGATGATAGTCGCAAAAACTAATTTGCGGCGAAGTATAGACTTTTTGCGGCGATATAGGGTCGTCGGAAATGGTGAGTTTTATTGTAGTGACAATTCCCCTAACAACTTCTTCGGCAAAACCTTTTCTCCCTACATCCACCTGGAAATCCCGACGGTCACCTATGTTTTGGTAGGAACGGAACGTTCGGCTTGAAGGCTTCACAAGGCACATACATTAATGTACCTCTCTTTCCCTTTTCAGAGTCTCATTTTCCCACCCCCTAGTTTGTGTTTCTTCACGGCTTTCTCACTTCAATTCCGAGTAGTTCTCCCCCTTCGCTGAATATTAGGGCACAGTGCCTCTATATTCGGCTGGGAACTCACAGAATTGGGTTTCATTTTGCTGTTGATCGAAGCTGATTTTCAGGTCATAATTTCTTTGTGAAGGTATATTTTCTTGTCCCTCTAATTTGCATAATCACTCCTCCTTCATGGCTGTGTTCCTCCATCGAAAACGACCACTAACTCGCTGCCTCCACCCATTTGGTGCCCGCGCAAGGAATTTGCTACGCTTCCTCTTAGCACGGTAAACACTAGTCCCTGTGTTTGACGGAATTTTCTGCAATTTTTTCCACAAAAAGCTCCTCTTTTTTGTTTTCTTAATCCACTATATTATTGTTACAGCCCGATCCTTTTCTTGGTGGCAAAAGGGTTTTTGGTATCGCCTCTTCCCCTTCCTTTCCTCCACTCGGTTGCGATGATTTATCCATGGTAAGAACCTCTGTTTTTTTTTCAATTTTATAAATGCATTTAGGTCAAGTAGAAATTAGAATGTATGTTTAACGTTAATTTTACTCGATTGTTTTGGCTAAAGTAGTTAATAGATATTTTTAATGAAACATATGTGCTTTTCTCTTTCATTTTCTTTCAAATTGCTATTTTATGCCATGTTGTAACCAAAATCAGGTTTCATTAGAATTTTTCTTCAACACTAGTATACTTTGTGCACTAGTATACTTTCATATTCTTTCAAATTGCTTGGCGCTCATCAACACTAGTCATCCAATATGCATGCAACTCTATCCTCTAAATAAATATTTAAATGGAAAGAAAGAAAACAAGTGAAGCTGAAATAATATGCAAAGGTGGGTCTGCTGTAGACTTGTGTTAAAAAAGCATTGACCACTCGAATTACAGAACAAAATGGCGATGTCCAGTTACATATAGAAAACATAAATAACTGAAAATCTTAAGGCGCTTTATTTGCTATGTCATTTTCTGAGAAAATTCTAAATGTTTCCCTCCCATTAGGATATGATCTTGTGGAAAATGGGACACATTTAATTAAGCTGCTTTTACTCATGATAAACGAGAAAATTATTCTTTTAGCTGTAGTTTCTTTTCATGAAGTACTACTCATGATGTTTGGGAATTATTATTGTTATCTATTCCATGCAGGAATTAATCAAACGGTATATATGTCGTAAATCCTAATGTGCATCATGATCAGAAGTAATTAATTCAACTAAAATGGCAGCTCCTGGTGATGTTTTCTTAAAGCATTATTGATACAAGGTAAGGTTAGTCTTCAGTGTGTTTCTTGTATACTAGCAAGTGTGGAGAAACGGCCAAAAAGACATTGAAAAAGGAAATAAAGCGAAGGCAGTAGTACTAGTAACAGTTAGTAAAACCCTTAGCTATCCAACTTTAATTTAGTTATGTACCAAAAGATATACATTCATGAGTCACATTAGTATTGGAAGATTGGAATAGCTAGAGGCCTATAGATTGGTTTTATTTCATCATGGTTTATCAATTTCTAGGAGTGGACTTTGTTTCTTTCTTTTCTTTGCATTTTTATTTTATGTTATCTGCCTCCAAAATAAAATATAATTTTTATTTCTTCTTCCTATTTTCATTCATCTTTCTTTCTTCCACCCTACCTTTTTTTTTTTTTTCAATGCTAGCTGTTTTTCATTCACCTCTTTTCAATCATCGTAAAATTGATTTTCTAAACTCTCATATTGATTAAATGGTTCATACGTGCCAGGGGCCAAAAATATATAAGAAATATTTGTGTCATTGTTGAGGACAAAAAAGCTACTTTAGTTGAGAAGTAGAATCATGAATTTGATTGCACGCATATTATTCATGTGGCAAGATCTGAGTGAATGCAGATTATGATGTTCATTTCTGACTTTATATTCCTGTGTTGTCATGTCTGTCTACTATCCACTTCATCCCTCATTTCTAGTTACAAAGTATGCTTTCATTAAAATCTTGGTGGTATGGCAAAGAGGTCTCTTTTGTATTTTTGCTTAGGAAGATCATTTACTGTGATTCCAATGCGTATGAAGCGAGTAGCATTTACTATTTTTACTCTTTTTGTGATATATATATATATATATATTTCTTTAGATCATTGGAATGTGTGGGGTAATTTAATTATGAATGTACAGTTTTTTATAGTTTCCTTTGTCCACACTCTGGTACCTCATTTGGTTCCAACATTGGTCTGGAGATTTTGGCTATTTTGCATGTTCCTCACTAGTTTTTCTATTTTCTGCACTATTTAGGTGAATTAATTATATCTTAAGAGTTATATATACATATATTTTATATAAGGGTCTCTAATATGAAGTATAGCTTGGGTATAGTTCATCTCTAGTTTGTTGAAGTATGTTGCTGTAGTTTAGGGATAAAAATAAAATGGTATGTTGCTGCAGTAAAAAATAAATTGATGTTTCCATGTTGCTGCAGTTTTTCAGATAAGAGACAATCAACAGGATCTCATCCTTTTTGCATTACATATCTCCATAGTCCTAATATAATTGCATTACATAACGAAGTCCATATCTCATATTTTAGCTCCCTCCTTTCACTTTGCTGGTGACTTTAGAGAATCATTTTGGGAGGAAGCTGTCATTACTAGATTTCACGTAGGGCACTATTTTGATTTGCTTTTGCTTGATAATAAAAATGAGCTCTAACTGATAGTTTGATGTTGAACATTTCCTTTTATGAGTTGTTAGACAAGTGTGAGTATTGACTATGGTTTTTTATTTTCTTAGTCTTCCTCTGGTTTTCTTATTATTCTTCCTCTGGTTTTCTTCTTTTTCTCCATGTTATTTGCTTCTTCCCCTTCTATTTTTCTTCCATTTTTGTTCTCATCAAACCCTATTTGCTTATTATTTGATAATGATTATTAACTTAACTTATTTTCTTCTTATTATTTTCTTAGTCTCCTTAAACCATGTTATTTGCTTCTTCTTATTATTCTTCCTATGATGACAGGGTATATTGATACTGCAAAACCAAACCTAACCATTTTCTAAATTAATGGCATTTCAGATCTGGACTTGTTCGGCATATATGGATCATTGGAACGATATATGCTTGAAACTAGTTTGGTTTGTATTATTGTAGTCTCTACATTTGTAAAAAGAATTATAACAAAGGGCCACTTGGAATTTTAGATGTTTAACTGGTTTTGTGTTAGTTTAGCAAGTGCTGGATGTTTAACTGGTTTTAGTGTTCACTGCATAACCCAGTGACTAGTGTTCACTAGTTTTGAGTGAGTAATTATTTAATGTATCATAGTTGAATAATTGGCTTTTGCCCAACTATGTATAATGTTCCAATGTTTATGTAAGTTAGCATTGTTGTAAGTATTGCTTTGGACAATATTTTTCTCTCTTCATCCATCCATCCAGCTATCTCTCTCACTCTATCTATCGATCCATCTATCTATCTATTTTTCTATCTATGTATGCATACACACATACTCACGCATATGTACAAGAGAGGGTTTTCAAAATTTTGAATGGTTTCAAGGGAGGATTTTTTTTTTCTTGCTTTGTTTTCAGTGGAGTGTTAACTTTGTTTTCTTATATGCCCCAACTGCTTTGGTGTGCCAAGCTTCGTTGTAATCTGCATCAATTATTTCATACTTTGCAGGGCTGGACTAGTGAAATGGATTTTTCTGAATCTATAAAAATTGTGTACAACAGAATTCAGAAAATAGAGCCTGAAAAACAGCATTCATTTTGCTGATAGGTGGGACTTGTAGACTTAATATGTTCCTTACTCAATTAATTCATTGCTTAAGTTGTGAATTTATGCGAGTTGCAGGCGTAGCCTCATGGGTAGCACTCAGTAATGTTGGAAGAAGATGTGCAAAAATATTAAGATTTGACCATGCATGATCTTAGAATTTGGACCCTAGATTTGGGTTTTTTTTTTTTTTTTTTCAATTTCAGTTTGGTTAGGTTAATGTGCTAGAGCCTGTGCTAGATATATTCCTCCATATATATATATATATATATATTTGTTTCATTGGTCTGATTTGCTTGTTTCCTTGTTGGGATTATAGTGTTTATTGTACTATTTTTTGTTTATTGTACTATTTTTTTCTTCTCTTTCTAATCCACTCTGCTTCATGTCTTTGTAATGAATTGTAACCAATTTTGGCATGCCTGAATATTAATTCCCATACTAGGTTTAGCAATCTTCTCCACTCATCACATCCTTAATTAACACTAAAGCATCACCTTCAACTACGTTATGCTAGAACCCAAGTCTAAGCATGTTTGGTGTGCCTTTCTGTTAATTAAACCCTAATCTAGACCCTCCCTTTCCGTCCACTTTGCACTCTTCTTTTCCTTCTCCCCTTCTCTTCTCACACAAGAAGCTATTTGGCAAAAGGTTTTCCAGGTGATTTCCTTTGATTGGCATTATACCTCCCAATCTTGCAATTTGCTACCTGTTTTGGTTCTACTTGAACTGCTTGTACATGGATATGTTTCGAATTTGTAAAATGAGTGATGTTGTGTTGTTATATTTTTGGTCAGATAACGGCATTCTTTTAAAAAATTTTCACGAAGAAGATTAAATTTGGAGTATTTAGGTCTTCAAGCTCTAGTTCAGTTTCTATTTGAACATATGCTTGTGCGAGCTTTAGATGTTAAGAGGATATATCTGAACTGGTCTTGGGTTGAAGTATGTTGTGTAATTTTTCTAAATGAATTGGTATGATGCCTATGCATATTTAGGTTATATTATTATATAATGACTATCATCACTATCATCCATTCTCATTGGCATCTTGCTCCTGTACATTGAGATAAATAGAAGTTAGGGCTTTTGCCTTTTTTGTTATATCTCATGGAAATCATCTATTATATGTTTTTGAGCTTATTAGTTGCCTTTAGTTGCTGCATTTTATCTACGTTAAAGCTGTTGCCAAGGAAACCAAACCTAACCATATCATAAGTGAAGTAGCTATGTTAAGAGGAGCCTTTATTTATTATTGCTCAGTTTTCTTAGTAACCAAACAGGGGTTAATAATGATGCTGTATTGGTGGACTGATGCTTTATTTTCTCTTCAATTGATAATCAATTCATATATTGTGTGTAATCCACATTATTCATATATTATGTTTAATCCTTTGTATATTTTATATATGATATATAGCTTATGAAATACCTCATATTTCATCAAAAAGGTATATTCTGAAAATATTGTGATTACAGATGGATGTGCACCCTTCTTAGATGATGCTTCTGCTCATAATATTTAGGTATCTTTTGAAAATATTGTAGTTAAAATTCATGGGAGTTTCAGATTGCAAAAAAAAAAATCGGTTTCAAAGGAGGTAATGTTTTTTGACTTTTGCTTATAGGTTACTGGAGCAATGGTTCAGAAGTTAAAGAAACGAGTATTTAGGGGTTTGGGGCGCTGCTTCAATTACCTTGAGTGATTACGCTGGTAAATACCCGAATCTGACATGATATTTTTAATCTGTTAGACTGTCTTAAGCTCTATATCTCCCATACTCTTGTTGAAGAATATTTACTTCATAACACTTCTAATTTATGGGAGAACTGTATGACCACATAAATTATACTATCAAATAAGATTATAAATTAATATCCTCATTGATCCAATAATGAGTTTCAACATTAGTCATCATTTTCTTTTGATCAGTATAGCAGAATTTTTGTTGAAGATATAGATAGACATAGCCTAGGTATACAGGACATATATAAGAGCACAATGATGGAGAAGTTTCAATATTAATCATCTTAAAGAAGACAAAAGGGACACAAAAGGAGACGTGCAAATTTCCTGAGCTATCGATTTTATCTTTCCTTTATATTATCTTTGGTTGTGTTCAGGTGGTAAATCACAAAGAGGAAGTGGCAGGTATCTCCCATATCTATCTGGATAACTTATTATATAAGAATGTACTTTATAAATCGAATCCCTTTCGCTTTAATTTCAAGGTTTAAGTTACTATGCAGTTTTGGCTCAGATAGGTCACCCAAATTCAAAGTTTATAAAAACAAAGGACAAGAGGGCATGGACTGAAAAAGACCTAAAATTGACTCTATTTTGTCTGACAATTCTGCCTTGGAAAATGACTGCCTGTGTCTTATGTTCTAGATCTTCAGTTTTAGAGTATTTGGTGGGTTTACTACTTTGTTGAGAACCATTATAAAACCTTGAAGTTTTATAGGGTTGATATTCAGTAGGTTTGGACACATAGGTTTGGCTAGATTTTGTCCCAAATATCAAATAGGACTCAACCTTAGAGATGAGAGATTTCCAACCTGTCAACTTGAAAAGGAATTACATGCTAATTGACTATGGGTCTGACTTTCCTATGCATGCATTGCAAGATGTTTGAAGATATCAAAGGATCAAAGCTGTAAAAATCACAATGGAAACACACACACGCACTGCTTACAATTTTTATTGGTTGGATGAAAAGAACAATAAGTGAGATTGAGCATAATGCATTGGTGCTTTTGTTGTAGTATTCCCTTCTAAAAGGGGCATGCCTCCTTGGAAGTCAATTAACCAAAGGGTGGAATGAACACTTGCAACACTACCGTATGATAAGACTTGCTTTCTTGGTTAATCATGACTGAAAAACTGTTTAAGGTTGCTTAAATCCAGCTACCACAACTCCACAACACAAATTTTACAAGCATTGCATAATAAGTCTTTAAATATCCTAAAGGTTTTTTGATAGGTTTGAAAACATGCACACAGGACAGCCTTTGAAAAATCCTCATTATATGCACTACACACCTAGAATTAAAATCATGCCCAAAACAGACATGCAATAAAGGCCTTAATCTCTAAACCTTTCGTCTAAGCACCTCCAAAGATGTCTACAAGGCCTTCTCTTATATTTCGATTTGCTTATACAATTTATCTATGATCTAATATTGGCTGCAACTAAGTACTATTATCAGTTACATGACACTACAAAAAAATGGTCATTTGCCGGCATTTATATAAACGCCAGTAATATAAATATATTAGTGGCGTTTATATAAATGCCAGTAAAAATAGTGATTTACCGACACATTGTTTATGGGCTGCTAATTATCGGCGCACATTCCTATATGCCGGTAATGAATATATATTTATTGGCATTTGCATAAACGCCAGTAAGAGTAGAGAGGATTTAGCAACGTTTATATTAGTGGCGCTTATAAATATGTCGAGAAAATAGAAATTTATCGACGTTTCCATTTTACGCCAGTAATTAAATATGCATTTCACAACATTTGCATAAAAGTCAATAAAGTAGAGAGGATTTAGCGGCGTTTATATTATAGGCGCTTATTGATATGCCAAAAAATAAAAATTTATCGATGTTTCAATTTTACGCCGGTAATTAAAATATGCATTTGTCGGCGTTTACATAAATGTCAATAAAGTAGAAAGGATTTAGCGGCATGTAGATTACTGACGTGTATACAAATGTCGGAAAATAGTCATTTATTGACATTTTGTTTTCATACCTATAATTGAATATATATTTATCCGCGTTTGCATAAACTTCATTAAAAAAATCTTATTTTTTCCATTTTTTTCTCAAATTTAAAAGCTATAGCCTATTCTCACTTAATCCAAAACAATAAAATAATTGTACCCAAAAGCCTATTAAAGGTGAGCTAGCTGGAATAAGGAATATAAAATAAAAGAGTATACATGGGCAATCAATAAGGAAAAGTGAGTTATAATGAGATGTTGGAATTGGATTTGGAAGTTGTGAGAGATTGGGTTCAAGAGACGCGAGATGGGTGCCTTGTATGGAATGGGACTCAATATTTATGGGATGAGAATGGATTTTTCAATTAAATTTGGCATTTTTACAAATTAAAAAGCAAAATTTATGACCTGATAAATGCTATGCATGTTGATAATAGTCAAATTTTTTTCCTAACTTTACTACTTATATAATCTTAAATTTATTTTAATCTTAAATTTAAGATAATGGTCAAATTATCACAATTATATAATGTTAATCCAATCTTGAAATATTTATTTTCGCACTTAATCTTAAATTTTATTTTAATGAAAGAATTGAAGTTAGAGAAGAATTATAAGGTTAATACAACGTTGATGTGTGTGGGATTATAGATTTGTATTAAAAATATTAGTAAGATAAGAGATAAATCTTAAAAGGGTAGATAATGAAAAGAAGTAAAATAATCTCTGTTGGCGTAAAATATGGGAAATGTAAACGTAAAGATGAAAAAATAAAAAATAAATCATTAAAAAAAGAAATAAAGAAAGAAAGAAGAACAGGAGAAGAACAAAAATCTTTAGAAGTGGATTTACCGTTCACATAAAAAAAAATGCAAAATTAGGATAAAGTGAAGATAAAAAATAAAAATAAAAATAAAAAATAAAAAAGAAGAGAGAGAGAGACGTTGGACGCTGTATGAAATACGGACGAAGATAGACATGATGGTTAACCCATGTGACGAAAAAAAAAAAAAAAAAAAACAAGACGCCGAAATCTCGCATCAGATAAGTGAAGGCTAACGTACGTATAGTCAAAAAAATAAGAGAGGGGAGATACAATACGAAATGGAATTCACAAGCGCACCATAAATACCCGTTCTATATATATTCGACTGTAGAACAAGTTCTGATCTGCGGCCTAGGAGCGGACAGATTAACACAGAGATCGAAGAAATCTACCTCCAGTACTGCTTTTTGCATGCATATATTTACGTTCAGTGAGTAGTATAATTTTTATTTTTCTTTAGTTTGTTTTAAATTATTTATGTTCAGATTTTTATGTTTAGCTTCATGAACATGTTTAAGCCAAAAAATTTATGTTTATTTACATTCAAAATTTAGAGTTTATTTTTATTAACATGTCTAGCTAAATTTTTCATTAAGGTTGAGTATGACAATTTGTGAATTTCAAAACCGTACTTCATTCTCCATTGATAATTTATTCATTGTTAGACTAATTTACATATTTAGAATTTATTTTTGATTCTTTTATTTTGATTAGTTTATTGGATTAATTATTTTTTCTTTGATTCATTGATTGTTTAGTTCTTATTTATTAATAACTCATCATTTTTATGAACTAGATTAATAGAATTTATTTAGCTCATATTTGGTTAGTTTTCTATATTTTTACAATTACCTATTGTTCTCAATCAAAATGCATAAAAGAAGAGAACCTTTCAACTAATTTAATGGCAACCAACCAACCAACCAAAAATTTTCGCTAAATGGCCATTGATCTCATATTAGTACTACGGAATTAATGTTTGGTGCAGTCATCTATCATTGATAGGTATAGACTTTAATTAATGCAGTCTAGAGTTGGGGTTAAATGTTGAGAAGTGTTAAAGTATATTATGAATAGTAGTGAAAAAATAGGTAAAAAGTAATAATAGAATATTAAATCACTACAACAAAAAACATTTTTTGGGACGAAATTAATTTGGGACGAATTGGAAATCGTCCCAAAAAGTGGGATTTTGGAACGAAATTTGAATTTCGTTCCAAAATGACGATGGTTATGCCAGACCGTTCGAACGCGTTCGAACGGTATTCTTAGGGACGAAAATTTTTGTCCCAAATAAGTTAACCGTTCGACCGTTAATGATTAACCCTTCGAACGTTTAATTTTTACCGTTTGAACGTAATATTGGCGCGATAGGCAAAAATATTTTTGAGGGAAATAGATAAACCGTTCGAACGGTTAATATTAACCGTTCGAACGATGCATATTAACCGTTCAAACGTTATTTTAATCGGTTGAACGGTGACAGAGTTTTAATTTTTAAGTTTTTTGCCAAATTATATTTAGATTAACTAGTAATTATAAAAAATTGGTTAATTAAATAATATGAATAATCTAAATTAAGAATTAGTTTAGAAAATATAAAACAATACTATTTCATATAACTTAAATACTGAATTTACAAAATACAAAATATTGTCCATACAAAAAACAGGAAATAAATAAATAAAAGTTATCATAAAGTAATTAAGACCCCAAGTCTTTGCACACTTCCTCGACTGCAGCTATACGTTCCTCTATTTGTGTCAGTCGAGTACTGATGGTGACCTGAGTCGCAGACATGGCAGCAAACTCTGTACGAAGCTCAGACACAGCAGAATGGATCTCCATACGCACTGCATCGATCACTGCTGATGTCTGCTCGCTGATCGCTGCACGCACTATGTCAGCCATCTCCTCACGAGTAACACTGTGGACTGATGCCTCGGCCCGTGTGGATGTCTCTGCAGCTGCAGCTGAGACTCCATGATCTCCCGGCTGTGCATCTCTGTGAGGATCAACTGGTTCTGGAACATGTGCACGAAAACGCAGTCTCGAGTGTCCCGTGCTGCGTGAGAGGGTGGTGCTGTTTATCGGTCCCATCGGCTCCCGTTTACGCTCAGCAACATCTGGCACAACACCAGCACATAGTAGATATCGGGTGATCAGGACTCCGAATGGTAGTATATCCATCGAAATGTACCGAGATTCTTATCGAATCCTATCGAATATATACCCCACCAAGTCGATAGGAATGCCACGAGCGACCCGTATCATAAATTTCGTCCGATCAATGCCAACTTCTGTCTTGTGCTGCCGAGGGTCAATGTTATTGGCAATTATCAAATTTAATATCTTAAAGAAAGAAGATAAATCTGCCTGTTTGATGCTCTTCGTCCCGTCATACGGTGGAGCATCTGGACCGACAACCAAATCTCTCACCTCGTGATCAGCAAGGGTATCGACCTCATCAGTATAAACTGATGCCTCCTCCTCAGCTGTCTCCGCCTCAACTGAAGGATCAGTCTCTCTAGGCACCACATTCGGATATGCATCTGGCAGCCTAGGAATACCGAGATGCTCAGCAAGTCCATCTCGTGAAAATACAACGGGTACTCCTCGGACAGTGATACTGTAGGCCCCAAAATCATCTGCGCTGGCACTGCCGAGTTCTTTATAGAACTCAGCAACAATGTCAATGTAGGAGACTGGCTCCCATGCTTCCTCCCGTTCATCCAAGATAGGTCCCCAACCACGATCACTGAATATTGAGGGCAATGAATGACCCTCCCAGAGAAGACTCTGGAAATCAGAAATCTTCACTGGTCGCTCCAGTGAAACTGTCCTCTCCCGAACTGGACCACTACTACTCTCACCAAGATTGCGTCGCTTACGTGCCGGTCTAGAAGTAGACATTATAATCAACCTGAAATTTATAATTACAAACTAGATATATAACATTAACAAGAAAAATACAATA
This sequence comes from Carya illinoinensis, assembly GCF_018687715.1. Taxonomy (NCBI): domain Eukaryota; kingdom Viridiplantae; phylum Streptophyta; class Magnoliopsida; order Fagales; family Juglandaceae; genus Carya; species Carya illinoinensis. The sequence goes on from NC_056756.1 coordinate 41,261,024, forward strand.
AAGAACAATTTACAATAGTTTGAAACAAACAGCAATTTAATAATATTTGATATTCTGAACAACATTATCAACAATAAATATATTTCTCAATATCAATATTAATAATATAAATATAATATTAATTACGGTTCGAACGTTTACTGTAACGGTCGAACGGTTAAAGACAAACCGTTCGACCGTTAAGCTAAAACGTTCAAACGTTTACTGTAACGGTCGAACGGTTTCAGACAAACCGTTCGACCGTTAAGTTAGATCGTTCGAACGCTACGCGTAGAGTTCGAACGATCTTCGTGTCGCTCGGGATTCCAGGCCGAGTCGACTCGGCCATTGAAATCCATGGAATCCTTCGATTCCCTGGATTTTACACCAAAATAAATGCAATAGAAACCTAAATAAACGTTCCTAACATGGATTTATGCAAATCTACCGATTATTTTGATGTATAAATCGGTTTACCCTAACTTAAACAATTAATCTATCAAAAACCTAAATCTAAACGGTAAAATGCTTTAAAAATGAAAAATACCGGTTGTTAGAGGTAGGGGCTTCGAGTGGGCACTGTTGACGGCGGCGAAGACGGCGTTCAACGGCGGAGATCGACGGTTTGGAGGCTTAGAACGGAGGAAATGCGTGAAAATGACGTCGGGATGGCTTATATATGCAGTGCCGTTCGAACGGTAAGTTATACCGTTCGAACGCATTAACTGAATATCGGTTTTCATGATAATAAATAATATTTAAATGCAATATTCGGTATTAATTATATTAAATATAATAATTAATTCAATTATAATATATTTTAATTGTTAAATATATTAAATGCAATATATTTAATGCACTTATATATTATTAAACACTATGTATTATATATATAATTTTTTATATATATAGTATATATTATATTATATTTAGTACTAAAATATATTATACTATTGAATATTATATAGTATATAGTATAAGTTATATTATATAATATAATTAATATAATATAGACTACTATATACATGAAGCTATGTTCATGTATTTATATAACATATATATTATATGTGATATTAACTAGTATCACATATATATACTAGTATAGATGACACTATATATATTAATAGTAGATATTCTATTATTAAATATCTACTATTAATATTATAGAAATAAACATTATATATATATGCATGTGATACATATAACCCTATGCTATGATACCATATATATGTTATATATAATAGGTTAATATATGTAGTACTTGACTATAATATTAGATGTAATATGATATTTTATACTATATATGTTACTAAACTATATAATATATGTTTGATTATATATTATATAGTTATATTACTATGGCTCTAAACTATAGTACATTTAGAAATTATTATATTTAAAGGTATAGTGCAAAAAAAATACTTTATGCAACAATATAACCTAAACGTTTGAACGGTTTACTATTGGCGTTCAAACGTTTAATAATACGTTCGAACGTATATATTAATGTTCGAACGTTAAATTAGGGGGGGAAATTTTTCCCGCTAGTCGATTTGACGTTTGAACGGTCTAATATAACCGTTCCAACATTTAACAAAAACGTTCGAACGCCAATTTTCACGTTCGAACGTTAAATTAGCAGGGGAAATTTTTCCCGCTAGTCGATTTGACGTTCGAACGTTCATTAAACACCGTTCGAACGTTTTTGTTCTACATTTACACGACAGAACCTCACAATCTCGCACTCGTTCCAGTCGACCGAGCATCACTCCCACGCTCATTTTGTTCCAACCAACGCCATTATTCTTTAATATAGCCCTCAAATATTACTAACTCCTATCAATCTCTTATATTTTCGGATTAAGAGGTTGTTTTTACCGTTTGGTGAAGAGTTTTTACCGTTTGGTGGATTTTTCGCTTTTTCTCTCTAAATCAGGTATTCTCCTTAAATTTGACCTCATTTTAGTTTTTATATAAGTGTTTTCGTTTGCTTACATGAGTTCGTCATTCGATGCTCCACATGAAGAAGAAGAGATCGATGAAGATGTACAACCAGATGTTGTTGGAGATGAGTATGATGAGGATATGGAAGAAATGTTAGGTGACATCGGTGCGGGAATGTTTATGAATGAAGGTGGCACGGACACATCAAGTTCAAATGATGGGGGTCATAATACTTTTGCACGATTGTGGAATGAGTCACAACGTGAGCTATATCCAGGATGCAGAAGACACAGTAAGTTGTCATTTACCGTAAGACTGCTACACATTAAATCGATGTGCCAATTATCAATTAAGGCTGTCAATATGTTACTCGAGTTGTTTAAGAAGGCACTGTCATCAGATAATACACTTCCTCGTAACTTCTATGAAGCAAAAAAATTGAAACGAGGACTTGGATTTGATTACAACGTAATACGTGCATGTAAGAATGACTGCATATTATTTTGGCAAGAGAATAAGCAGTTGAACGAATGTCCCATATGCCACGAGTCAAGATGGACATCTGACAAACAAAATGTGCCGCAAAAGGTAGTACGCCACTTTCCATTGACACCTAGATTACAACGATTATATATGTCACGTGCAACAGCTGCAGACATGATATGGCACTCATCAGCCAGAGTTAGAAACAATGATATTTTATTACATCCTGCTGACTCTCAGGTGTGGAAGGAATTTGATAAGGAGCATACATGGTTTGCAGAAGAACCACGTAATGTGAGACTTGGGTTGGCAACAGATGGATTTAATCCGTTTGGGAACATGAGTACTAGTCACAGTACTTGGCCAGTCGTACTTATGCCGTATAATCTACCACCGTGGAAGTGTATGAAAGATCCATATTTCATGATGAGTTTGCTCATTCCAGGTCCGAGATCGCCGGGAAATGATATAGACATACACTTACAGCCATTGACTGCAGAATTGAAAGATTTGTGGGAGAATGGGGTTGTCACATTTGATTCATCAACATGCAAGTCGTTCAAGATGCATGCTGCCGTTTTATGGACAATAAATGATTTTCCAGCATATGGAAACTTGTCAGGTTGGAGTACTAAGGGGAAAATGGCATGTCCAACTTGTAACAAACATACTAAATCTGAATGGCTCACTTACGGGAGAAAATTATGTTTCATGGGTCATCGTCGATTTCTACCTGGTGATCATAGATGGCGGGGAAATTCACAAATGTTTGATGGTACTGTTGAATGGGGCCAACCTCCACCATATTTGTCTGGTGAAGATTTACTTGCACAATTTGTAGATGTTGGTTGTAATGAATTTGGTAAAAAACAACGAAAGAGAAAACGAGCTACATCTGAGTTGAATTGGACTAAGAAGAGTATATTTTTTGATCTTCCATACTGGTCAAAGTTAAAATTACGGCATAGTCTTGATGTTATGCATATTGAAAAAAATATATGCGAATCCGTATTGGGAACATTGATGTCAATCGAAGGAAAAATGAAGGATACATTAAATTCAAGGAAGGATTTGAAGCGGTTGGGAATAAGACCGAAAATGCAGTTGCAAGAAAATGGTTCGTCCGTTTACATGCCGATTGGGTGGTATACATTGTCAAGGAATGAAAGGGCTACTTTTTGTGAGTGGATAATGAAAATTAAATTACCGGATGGTTATGCCTCGAATTTGACAAGGTGTGTACGAACAAATGACTGGAAAATAACTGGGTTAAAAAGTCATGATTGTCATGTCCTTTTGCAACGTATCTTGCCTATTGGTATACGTGGGTACTTGACTAAAGACGTGCGCGTGGCTTTGACTGAGTCGGGTTTATTTTTCAAAGACTTATGTGCACGGACATTAAATGTAGAAGCTTTGGATCGAATGGAACGGGAAATTTCCATCATATTGTGTAAGTTAGAAAGTATTTACCCACCGTCATTTTTCGATGTCATAGTTCACCTGGCCGTCCATTTGCCACATGAGGCTCGACTTGCAGGACCAGTTCAGTATAGATGGATGTATCCCATTGAACGATTTCTTGGGAAGTTGAAACGAACAGTTGGTAATAAAGCCCGCCCAGAAGGATCAATTGCAGAAGCATATATTGATGATGAGTGGCATACCTTCTGTTCTAAATATTTCCACGGAGTTGACACTAGGTTTGATCGGCCAGAAAGAAACTTTGACGTTGACAGAGCAAGACAACGAAATGTGTTTTCCGTGTTTTCCCAACAAGTACGTCCACTTGGTGCAATGCGTGGTTATGACTTATGTGGAAGAGAGTTTGAGAAAGCTCAGTGGTGCGTGCTGAACAATTGCCCTGAAATAGAGATTTACTTGAAGTAAGTATTAATCTTTTCTTAATTTAGTATTCGCTCATTTACTTTCGCAAAATTCTAATAATATAAAATACATGTGGTAATCATCAATTTCAGTGATCATATTAACATGCTCAAGGAACTAGGAGTAAATGATATAGACCGGAAACATGAAGAGGAGTTTCCGAGATGGTTTGAACAACGGGTAATGACATTACATATGCGACACTTCATTTAATACAAATAGAAAATATTGATTGCTTTTTTTATTGATATAATAGACGTTTTACTTAATATGTAGGTTGTACAAATGCATGCCAATAATCCAAACGATATATCAGATGAATTGTATGCATTAGCGCGTGGCCCATCGAGACGGGCTACAAGATATTCTGCATGTATTTCTCGTGGTAGTAGGTATCACACAATAAATCGAGATCATTATAGGAAAACACAAAATAGTGGTGTACTAGTTGAGGGAAGTCATGATGGAGAAAATATTGATTTCTATGGAGTGATTGTTGATATAATTGGAATGAAATATTTGGGGGAGCTTGCAGTGTATCTGTTTAAGTGTGATTGGTGGGATTTAAGCAATCCTCGAACTGGAGTCCGTGATGATGAATATTTCTTGAGTATTAATACATCAAGAAAATGGTACGAGGATGATCCATTTATTTTAGCTTCTCAAGCATCTCAAGTATTCTACTTAGATGACCCGAAGTTGGGAACTCAATGGCGAGTAGTACAAAAATATGCTCCAAGAAATATATATGATGTTATCCCTCAGGCAGAAGGGCGAGATGAAGAAGAAGATGATGCCTCTACTCAAGAAGCATACCAAGAGAGTCAGCCCGTCTTTAATTTGTTTGTGGATTTGAGCCAGTATGAGATGATTCCATTGAATAGAGAAGATATTGAGGCTGAAATTGTTGATGCGACACTTGAGCAAAGTGTTGATTCATCTGAAGTATCTACAGAAGATGAGACTGAATTGTCAAATGATACTGATACAGATAGTGATTGACGAATTATATTTTCACATTACGTGATGATGAACACTATTTTACCACATGAATATTGTATCAGTCTTTTGAAATTATGCCTCCGAAGAGAAAGGAAGTGCGCAACCCATCTCCACCTGTTCCTAGCTCTCCTTCAGACTCACCATTAGAGATTGACTCTACAGAACAAGGTAAAATTCTAATAGTCATAAAAGTTATTAATTAAGATTATAATAGAAAATTGATTATAATGTTATATATCATGATGACTTCACAGTACAATCTCGTCAAGGTCGAGGCACTACGAGAGGCATGACGTTGGAAAAATATCGTAAGGTGGGTAAGATCAAAGTTAACATTCTTGATGAACATACCGGAGGCGAAGGACAACCAGCAGCTTGGCTTGCATCGCATGTGGGTGCTCTTACACGAACTTATGCACCTTTGGCAACAAGTTCATGGAAGAAAGTCCCCCAAGATGTTAAGGACCTTATCAAGAAGCGTTGTTTGGTAATGTTTAATAAATGAAATTTAATTGGACTTATAATTTTATTTTACTTTAAAGTTAGAATATTATAAATGATAATATTTTTGTCCAAACTTTTTTCTGTAAGGATGATTTCGAATTAAATTTTGGTCGGAGAGAGGAGCGTAAAACTGTGGAAGAGCTTATGAGTAATGCATTCCGCAAGTATAAGGCGAGGTGTCATGAGCATTATAATAAGTTTGAGAATAGTGAAGAAGCATGCCAACATCCTTTTCAAGATATGCAACCTTCTGATTGGGAAAAACTTTGTGACATGTTTGAGGATCCATCATATAAGGTATAATTAATTTAATTATTTTAGTCCTATTTTTAATTTCGCTTTCTAATATTTTGAATTCTTATGTAGGAGCGAAGTTCTATAAACAAAACAAATAGATCAAAATTGAAGATTACTCATCATGCAGGCTCAAGATCTTTCCACCGCCTCTCTAAAAAATTGGTATTGCTATTCTTTCATTTGTATATAGTTAACTGAATATATCAATCATAATGACTTTATATCTTAACAAATCTTTATTATAGCAAGATTCAGATGCCAATTATGATCTGACAAAATTATATGCTGCATCACATACTAATCGTAATGGAGAGTGGAGTCATCCTGATGCCCGTGAAAATTATGTAAGTATTATAATTTGTTTTAAATAAATATATTTGAATATTTATGATGATATTAACTCTTTATCTTATGTGTAGGATAAAATGGTTGCCCTGCGTGCTGAATCTGCGTCAGATCAAAATTCCTCAAATACAGATGTTGAGATTTTTACACAAGTTTTGGGTGAACGTTCAGGATATTTGAGGGGTTTGGGTCGCTGTGTAAAACCTTCTCCCTCTTCCTCTTCTTCCGGGTCTGCCTTTATAGCTCAAGAGAATGCGAATCGTAGAATTGAAGAATTGGTTGCAAAACAACAAGAGTTAGAGGCTCAATTGGCCAGACAATGAGACATGGAGATGCGCCTCAAACAACATGAAGAAGAACAAGCACAGTTCAGGAGAGATATGCAACTCCAAATGCAACAGCTTATGCAACAGTACAGGCCTCCAACCAACTGATGGTTTTTTACGTCTAGCTTATGACATTATCTAATTATGTATGAACAATGCTAGTTTTATGGTTATTTATTTCTTCGCACTTATTATAAAACTTTTGTGAGTAATTAAACAGTTCCTAATTTATGTTTTTCAAATAATATGGATGTGTATTTAGTTTTTTTATAATTATTGGTTTTAATAAAAATAATATCCGTTCGAACGACCGAGTCACGTTCGAACATTAATGGGCATGCCGTTCAAACGATAATGTACCGTTCAAACAACAATGCGCAAACCGTTCGAACGATACCAGATGCTCTAAAAACCGTTCAAACGCATGACATTACAATATCGTTCGAACTTTGATCATCACCGTTCGAACTCTTATACCGTTCGATCGTCTCATTTAACGTTCGAACGTATTTCTACTGAGCGTTTGAACGTATCTTGATAACCGTTCAAAAGAGACGTTAACGTTCGAACCTTATATGAGAAGCATTCGAACGCTATTCTGGAACGAATTTAAACCGTGACAAAAACATCCACCGTTCGAACGGTATCGAACGGTCAATTTCAAAATCGTTCCAAAAGATATATTTTGGGATGAAATTCTGATTTTCGTCCCAATATATCTTCTGGGACAGTGATGTTGGGACGACCTTGGGACAAAATTTTTTCGTCCCAAAAAATCTTTCGGAACGAAATCTATATATTTTGGGACGAAAATTTTCGTCCTAAAAAATGTTTTTTGTTGTAGTGAATAGTAGTAAAAAGTAATTAATAGTAATAAAAAATAGGTAAAAAATAATAATAAAATATTAAATAATAGTAAAAAATAATTAATAGTAGTAAAATTACATTTATAGTACTTAGCTGCTTCGATTTATAGTACTTAGTTGCCTTTCATCAATGAACCATTGATCCAGTGTGTAGATTACTAAAAGAATCAGTACAATTCTGTATTGGATGATTGAATATATTTATATTATTAAAAAATGGAATAATTGTTAAATACCGAGTATTTGGATGAATGCAATTTTTGGTTTAGCATACATATGATGTATTGTAGTATTTGAGATTATTGTGAGTGAGTTGGGGCAGGTTATGAATTAGGAACTCAAGAGAAATTGATATTTGTGTATCGGGTGGTAAAATAAAAGACTATTTTTTCCAGCAAATGTAGTACGTTGATAATATCAAGTATGCATGTTTCCTCATTGGTTTTCACAGCATTTCAAAACGTTGGAAAAATTATTATTTTCAACTAATTTTTAAATGCTGGAAATAATAATAACCTATATGCAGTGTTTTAAAAAATGGTTGCAAATAATGAACACTATTTGTAGCGAAATTTATGTTATTTTTGATAGTTTTATGTCGCTCTGTAAATACTTTGTCAGCGATTTACAACTAAATTGGAAGCGTAATTGTGGTATTTTTTTGCTATTTATAGCGTGAAAAATCACTGTAAATAACTGAATATTTACAACGATTTTTGGCTTTCGCTGGATTTATTTATAAGTGAGTAGGCAAATGCGACTATCATCCAGCGTAGAAAAAATCACTGGAAATAAATTATTGCAGCGATTTTGAAAACCTTTTGCAGCGATTTTTGACGTTGGGAAATGCCAATTTTCTTGTAGTGATTCCAATATAATTAATTAAAATGAAAATAACATCATAGAATTTCAAGTGTTAATTCGATCAATGATCATACGTTTGATCATTCCAAATTAGTACCAATCGAATGCAAATATTAATCCCGAAGTTTATTAGGACATACCAACAAATTGTTTTTACGTACTCTCAAGCTTCATCAAGAAAATCAAAGGAATTACTTGAGGCTGTACTAACTGCATACAACCTCACTACACAGAGAAGGCTTCTCACTTAGCATCAGAATATTCTCCCGTTGCCACCTTAGCAAGAGTTTCTTAGAATATTTCTTTTAGCTGCTTCTAAAATTAGTCTGGTATTCCTATTATTCGATTGATTCATTGCCTTTGTGTACACATAGCTATCATTCTAAACTTTACTTTTTAGTAAAAAAGAGTGAGAAATTTGCCTCTCCATATTTAGGGATTTTTTATCTTGTCCTTCCTTTCAAATTCCAACACGTACAATATCATTGGTGACTTTTTGGATTATTCCTTGACAAGTCTCCTGCGAGTGTTTCATATGTATATCAATAATGCAGTCTAATTCCTTACCAACATGGAAATTTTAATTTTTGAACAAATCAAACTTGGTGACTTGACTAGCAAATTATTGAAGCATTTAAAACAAAAAACAATTTGCTAATATAATTGATTGGGGCCCTCGATATTGCATGCAAAACCATCATGTACATGAAGAAACTTGTATTCATATAACCATTAATTCAGTGAACCTGATGATAGACTTGTGTGCTCGAGATGACCAGGATAGGGACTGTGCAAAGAGCAGCTATCAGAACGCTGGATTTTAAGCAAGCCGACGATCGAGTCCATATCCATATCCAGCCAGTCTACTTATAGAAATAAGGAAAAGTCTAGACATCCCCGGGGTGCGTCCCCGTTGCGTCCCCGTTGCCTACGTGGCTTGATAATGTAAACGACGCCGTTTACATTTTAGAATCCCATCGGTCGAACTTTGGCTTTCCCTTCCCGGATGTGTTTTCTCTCATCTCTCTCTTCTCACTCGTCCCTCTCATCTCTCTCTTCTCTCAACCCTCTCATCTCACACGAACCGAACCCTAACCCTCTCATCTCCCTCTAATCTCTCATTTCTCATCATCCCTCAAATTTGCGAAGCCCGTCTTCTTCTCTCTTCTCCATGAAACTCGCGAAACTCCATCCCCGTCGTTCTCCCTCTCCCCCAAACCTCCAAGCCGTCGGGGCCGTGGGATGACAACCGGCTATGGGAACAACCGGCTATGGGAACAAACACAGGGCTCGAGAATGACAGATTTGGCATAGTCTTATCTTCGTAGCTCCAAATACTTCCTTCCCTTCCTCTTCTTTCTTCGCAACCTCCTTACCGATCTCTCTCTCTCTTCTATCTTTTCTACCTTCTTCAATCTCTCGCAAGCGATCACATTAAAAAAGGCTTACTGCCTCAGAGTCCCAAAAGTGAACATTTCAGCGACGAAATTGATGTTCCTATTTGTGGTATCAACCCAAAAAGTGTAAAATTCCATAATGTTGTTGTGCTTCAACGTCTTAAGGAGATAAATTTCACAGTACAGATTTCAAGATCTTCGGGGCTTTGCAGGAAATCATAAAGCTTGACCTGGGTCCAAGCAACTTCAATTCCTTCGTACTCATCAAAAGCTCTGTAACTGCAACGATCAAACATCAAGAATTGACAAATATATCAGATGACTGTGTACAAGAACAAATAGAAGGACCCAAAAAGTTCAGATTTTGAAGAAATCCGAGATGGGTATACTGCAAGCCGAATGAAGGACGAAAAAACGTATGGCTGGAGAGATAGAGGCAGTGAGAAGTTGAGAAACTTCCGGTCTTTTTTTTTTTTTTTTTAATTTATTTATTTATTTATTTTTTAATTATTATTTTTTTATTATTATTTTAATTGCCACGTCAGCCCCGGGGCCACGGCGGGGTTATTTCCCGGGGGTACGTAGCAGTTCTATAGAAATAATGACGTAGCTTCTCGGACGTTGACCGAGAGTCTACCCCCCCAAACACTTCTCAGCAAGTCCTACTTTTTTTCTTTACATTCGATCTCTTGTAAATATAAATATATAGATATTAACAAAAGTAATATTCATAAATTAAAGTGTATATATTTGATTTTTTCGTAATAAAATTTTATTCATAATCCAGCTGTGTACTTTAACAAATTATATCAATTTAAATTTATTTTTATGATATTTATAATAAACGAAAAATCTATTTTGATTATAAATTTTCTTTATTTTTTTGTAACAACACAGAAGTTTAACTTTTAGTATAGTGTAAACACTACAAGAGATATGATTTTTTGAGACAAAAAATTTTGTCTCAAAAAATGGAAATTTCGTCCCTAAAAGTTTTGGGAGACGAAAAAATTTCGTTTATATTTTGTCTCAAAAAGGCTGTCTCAGAAAGTTTTTGGAGATGAAAAGTATTTTTAGGGACGAAATTGGGCGGAACATGTCGAAACCGTTCGAACAGGAAATTTTTTCTGAGACAAAAAAATGTCGTCTCAGAATCAAGTTCGAACGGAAATAGTTTTGTTCGAACAACATGAAATGTTAATTTGAACCAATAACCATATCTGACCAAGTCCGTTCGAACAAAAAAGTTCGTAAGCGACTTTAGTTCGAAGAAAAATATTAACTGTTCGAACAAATAATCTATTTACAGAAATCTTCTGTTCGAACAGACTTTTAGAAATGAATTTATTCGAATGAGTATTTATTTGTTCGAACGAACGCATGGATTGTATTTCCCGGTAAGTTCGAATGGGTATATTTTTGTTCGAATGGGAATTTATTGGTTCGAATGGATATGTTTTTGTTCGAATGTATGCAGAAATGGTAATTTACCATTCAAACAGCATTGATCAAACAAAATGAAATTGATACTAATACAAATTGTAATCTATATACATCAATTGTTCAAATGTTTACAAACATCGTAAATATTAAAGGCTATTAAAAAAAAACAAATGAATTATGATTGTGGTGGTGGTGGTGGTATAGGGTTTTGGGACATCATTAATTGAAATTGTTCAAACATTTTTTGATTATTTAATTGTAGTCTCTCTTCTAATCTTGCTTCTAAATCTGCTGCTTGATCTAATCGGGTCAACAACTCTTTTTCCTTCGATCTCAATCGTTCTATCTCAAGTGCAGCTTCCTCTAATTTTTTAGTGTTGTCGTCATTCGATCTGGCTTTAGAAGATGATGAAGATGTTGAGGATGGCTTCACGTAACGTCCTAAGCCCCTCAAATATCCAGAACGTGATCCAAGAACTTGAGAAAAGATTTGAGCATCGTTGACAGATGATTCATCAGATAGATCTGCAACAGTGTCTTTAAGAGATATCATCTTGTCGTGGAAAAAGAAAAACATTAAAATTAGTATATGTAACAAAAATATATTTAGACAATGAAATTAAATAAACTTAAACTTACATAATTTGCCTCTGCCTCAGAATTGCTCCAAACACCATCACGATTTTTATGTGCTTTAGCATACAATTGGGTCAGATCATAATCAGTAGGATTTTCTTCTTGCTGCAAAATGAAAATTAATATCATAATTTATACGAAAAAAGTGTATATATTAAGATTTATTGGAGACAATAAGAACTAACCATTTTTTTTGACAAGCGATGAAAAGATCGAGAACCCGCGTGATGGTGTATCGTTAAATTTGATCTATTTGTTTTGTTCACTGTACTTCGTTTCTAAAAAAAAGAATTATAATTTTTATTTAATACATCTATTATATATTATTAAAAAAAAAAGATAGTAGCGAAATTACCTGATAAGCAGGATCTTCAAACAGATCACAAACTTTCTCCCATTCGTTTGGTGGCATTGCTTGGAATGGATTTTGACGCGCCTCTGTCGTAGTACTGAACTTCTGGTAGTGTGCATGGCATCGACCTTTGTACCTCCGAAATGCATTCGACATGAGTTCTTCAATCGTTAGTCGATCCTCCCGCTGACCAAAATTTAATTCAAACTCGTCCTTCAAAGAATTATAAACAATTAGTATAACTTCAAACATTCGCATTTAAATAAAAATGTTATACAAAGTAACTTATTACCAGACAACGATTTTTGATGTGGTCTTTCACATCTTGGGGAACTTTATCCCAGGATGATGTAGCCATCGGTGCATACGTGCGAGTAAGTGTACCAACATAAGAAGCAAGCCAAGCTGCCGAATCCCCAGAGCCACCAGTGTGATCATCAGATATATCAACTTTAATTTTACCCACTTTCCTTACTTTTTCTATGCAGACACCCCTCGTAATGCCTCTAAGTCGGCGCTGGTTTACAACAGCTATATATACAAATGGCTTAGAATATATTTTAATTAAATTAATCTTATTTGAAAGATATGCATTGAAAAAATACCTTGTTCTGGTTCTGGTGACGGTGGCCCACCATTGTTGGCAGGTGAAGCACACGGGGATTCGCTAAGTGGTGGGGATGGCTCACGTGTTCTTTTGCGTTTAGGAGGCATATCTGTTTGAAATTATAATAAATTATTATTCGAACAAAATACATGAAATATTTTTATAAGAATTTTACCTACACGCATATTTGTTTGAAAATCATTCGGTATCAGTATTGCTGGACCAATCGCTCTCATCCTCAGTAGACACTTCAGTTGATTCATGTTCTTCCGACATGTCACCTTCAATTACTTCAGGTTGAACATCTTCTCTGCGCAATGGGACCATGTCATAATGGCTTAGATCAACAAATAGATTGATGCCTGATTCATTTTCTTGATATGCTTCTTCATGGTCTGGACTATCAACTTCTTCATGTGGTTTGTCTACCTCTGGAATATAATCATACACATTTCTTGGCGCAAATTTCTCGACTATTCTCCATGGATTTCCGAACTCCAGATCATCTAAATAAAAAACTTGATTTGCTTGGCATGCGAGAACAAATGGGTCGTCCTCATACCATTTACGAGATGTATTGACACTTACAAAATATTCATCCTTACGCACTCCCAATCTAGGATTCGAGACATCCCACCAATTACATTTAAATAACCAGACCATATATCCCCCCACATACTTTAATGCTATGATATTCTCCACAATTCCGTAAAAATCAATATTTTCATCCCCATGGCTTCCTTCGACAACAACCCCACAATTTTGAATTTTCCTATATCGTTCTCTGTCTGCTGTGTGAAATCTATATCCACGCACCAAACATCCTGAATATTGGATAGCCCGCTTAGACGGACCACATGCCAAAGCATATACTTCTGGTGAGATTTCACCTGAATGTTCATTATATTTCGATGCAACCTACATAAATAAATTTTATTCTACTTATATCAATATCATATATAAATATGATGACACCTACAAATTAAATAAAGTTTAAAATACTTTCAAGCATAATTTTTTCCCGAATAATACCCTATGTTCAAACCATGACGCAAATTCTTCTTCATGCGTCTTTTCTACGTCAGTCACACCATTCGTGCGAAGTAGTTGTATATGTTCGCTGCATATGTTAATGTGAGTTATTAATTTGTATCAATATATACTATATTATTAGAAATGCACTTAATACTACTACCAAATTAGATGATCATCACTCACCTCAAATACTGTTCAATCTCTTCACAATTATTTAAGACATACCATCGAGCTCTTTCAAACTCTCGCCCACATAGGTCATAACCCCCTTGTGCACCTATAGGACGTACTTTCTGGGAAAACACGGTAAATGCTGACGAAACTCCCATTTGTCCACCTTCATAATTTCGATCCGGTCTCGTAAATCTAGTATCAACCCCACGAAAATACATTGAACAAAATGTATGCCACTCATTATGAATATATGACTCTGCGATCGATCCTTCCGGACGAGCCTTATTCCCCACAGATCGCTTAAGTTTTCCCAAAAATCGTTCAATAGGATACATCCATCTATACTGAACGGGGCCAGCAACTAAAGCCTCACGAGGGAGATGCACAGCCAAATGAACCATTACATTAAAGAATGAAGGCGGGTACAAACTCTCCAATTTACACAATATCAATGCAATGTCAGCTTCCATTTTTAATAAGGCATCAACTTTCAACGTTCTACTGCAAATATTTCTGAAAAATCACCCTAATTCTGTGATAGCTGTACGAACATCTGGAGTAAGCTTTCCGCGCACACCAACTGGCAACAATCGCTGTAAAAATATATGGCAGTCGTGACTTTTTAGACCAGTTATCTTCCAATCATGAGGTCGGACACATCTTGACATGTTCGAAGCATAACCATCGGGTAATTTGATTGTCATAAACCAATCACAGAATTTCTTTCTCTCATCACTTGAAAGTGTATACCATCCAATGGGCATATAAGCTGATGACCCAATATCTTGCAAATGCAACTCTGATCTGATTCCCAACTCTTTCAAATCTTTACGAAAGTTGACTGTATTTTTTGTTTTTCCTTGTATTGACATCAGGGTACCCAAAATATTCTCACATATATTTTTTTCAATGTGCATTACATCTAGATTGTGACGCAGTGTTAAGGTAGACCAGTATGGCAACTCAAAAAAAATACTTTTTTTGGTCCAATTCAATTCCACTGCTTGTCTTTTCCTCTTTCGGCATCTCGCATTCTTTCCAAATCTGTTGTCTAGGACATCTGCCAATTGAGTGAGAATATCACTGCCAGAATACTCTGGCGGTGATGACCTACGATCAACCGTTCCATCAAACATTACCCTATTGTTTCGCCATCTATGATCATGAGGTAGATATCGACGGTGTCCCATGAAACATAATTTTCGGCCATTCGCTAACCACTGAGACCGTGTATCTTTGTTACAAACAGGACAAGCCATTTTTCCCTTTGTGCTCCACCCAGACAAGTTCCCGTATGCCGAAAAATCATTAATTGTCCAAAGTACTGCAGCATGCATTTTGAATTCACGCGAAGCGGCCACATCATATGTATTGACACCCTGTTCCCACAACTCTTTCAACTCTTCCATCATTGGCTGCAAATATACATCTATTTCATTTCCTGGTGACCTTGGCCCTAGAATCAATAGAGTCATCATAAAATAAGGATCATTCATACACTTCCATGGTGGCAAATTATAAGGCATTACTATGACAGGCCAAGTGTTATGAGAAGTGCTCATGTTGCCAAATGGATTAAACCCATCAGTTGCTAAACCAAGACGTACATTGCGAGGTTCTTCAGCAAACCATGGATACTCGTCATCAAATTTCTTCCATTGTAAGGAATCTACATGATGAGTGAGAAATTGATCATTTTGAACTCTTTCTGTGTGATGCCAAGTCATATCTTTCGCAGTCATCCGGGAAGTAAATAATCTTTGAAGTCGAGGAATAAGCGGAAAATGTCTTAGCACTTTCTGGGGTACATTACGCTTATCTGATATCCATCTTGACTCAAGACACACCGGACATGATTCACATTCTGCATATTGCTTCCAGAAGAGAACACAATCATTCTTACATGCATGGATGATATTATAATCAAATCCTAACCCTCGCTTCATAAAAATTTCGAGGTACTACGTTATCCTCTGGCAGAGCCTCTTTAAATAATTCAAGCAGCATATCGATAGCCTTTGCAGAAATACGACAAATAGACTTTATATGGAGCAACCTGACAGTGAATGACAACTTGCTATGACGGGTGCACCCTTCGTACAATTCTCGTTGTGCATCCTCCCACAATGATCCAAAGTCTTCATTTCCCCCAAATGACTGGGTAGATGTTCCTTCTCCAACCCTGGCACCAAATATGCCTGCACCAAGATCTCCTAACATTTCAGTCATATCTTCTCCATTATCATAACCATCATCAGAAATATCAACATTTATGTCCTCCGTGTCGATCTCGTTACATTCATCCATCTGGTTGGTGTGACTGCCAAATCTAACTCCTTGGGGAAATGGTTCTCCATGTAAAACCCAATGTGAATATTTACCATCAATTCCATTTACGAATAAATGATCCTCCACAGCCGTCATATTATAAGAACTAAGGTTTTTGCACTTCTTACATGGGCATCTTATAAATCCTCGACTATCAACACTCCCACAAGCAAATTCTAAGAAAGACTTCACCCCTTGTGCATATTGCTTATAGTCTCGACCAAGCCTATCTCCCAACAACACCCAACTTTTATCCATCTATAAAGGAAAACCACAATCATGGGATAAACACTATCATTCAACTATTACAATACATGTGTTTAATTACCCTGTACTTTTAAGGTAGTTGGTCCTATCCCATTCGAGAGACTATCATCTATATCGCATATATACTCAGTCTAAAACTCGTATGTTAGTAAAAATTTCGACAGCATTTCCTTACAATTCTCCAAGTATGCTAGTCACGATAAGCCGTCGACCCTATTCATGAGCCGAGAAACTTATGAACTACATACTCAAAGAATATAGAAAAATGTTAAACTAAAATTTAAATTGACTAACACAGGAGTTATAACTAAGTATATATGCCATATAGATGATAGAATCCCAAACTGTCCACTTTAGAAAATTCAAGAGTTATACCCAAATATTCTTTAAGAGAATATTTGGCCATAACTCTCGAACGGGTCTAAGGTTTAACTGCATGTAAAATAACTACAAAATCCAAACACTCAGTAGTAAACATAACAAGCATACATCACAAATACATGGGAAGATTACATTACAAGTATACATGATGGGCCATTAAAGATTTTGAAATATTTAATACTTGAGTACTTACTTATGTTCAAATATTTAATTATAATTTTTTAATTAAATATCTTATTATTATATTTGGAGTATTAAGCTATTTAATTAGTGTACTTAGATATAATTAATTATACATTATGTATTAATCATCTTATTACTTGAGTACTTAAATATCTTCACATATTCCATTATAATTTTTTAATTAAATATCTTATTATTATATTTGGAGTATTAAGCTATTTAATTAGTGTACTTAGATATAATTAATTATACATTATGTATTAATCATCTTATTACTTGAGTACTTAAATATCTTCACATATTCTATTATAATTTTAAAATTAAATATCTTATTATTATATTTGGAGTATTAAGCTATTTAATTAGTGTACTTAGATATAATTAATTATACATTATGTATTAATCATCTTATTACTTGAGTACTTAAATATCTTCACATATTCCATTATAATTTTTTAATTAAATATCTTATTATTATATTTGGAGTATTAAGCTATTTAATTATCACTGCAAATAATAAGTATTTAATTCTGTGATACTGCTCGAACAGACACTCTATAAGTTCGAATGGAACGCTGGTCGAGTTATATTCTAGTCGAACAAATAAAAATTAATTCGAACGGTATTCAGAGCGTTCGAATTAAACCAACCCAGAAACCAGTCACGAAATAGAGCACAAAACTGATAAACAAAACACAATTTCTGCATTCATGATGCCATATTTCAATACAACAAACTCAAAACTATATGAATGTCTCTAAATATGATTATTAAACAACTTAGAAAACTAATAAAACTTACCTCTTGTACTAGCAATTCAAACTTTAGTCAATCCACAATACCTATATATACATAAAACACATTAAACTGTTGTTCTATCCCAACAAATAAATGCAAAAACTCTATAGATATTTGTAAATGAAAATCGGAATGAAAAATACAAAAAAACACAACTTACCTCTTGTCCTTCTCCTTTCTCTCTCAAGAATCTCTTCTCTCTCAACGCTTTCAAGCTCTCTCTCTCCACAACACTCTCTCACAGCCTCTGCCACGCTCTCTCTCCTTTTCTCAATCTTCAGTCCGAGTGAAAATGAAGTGAAAGGATCGGATTAATAATATGTGCATTTCAGTTCGAACTAAATTTTAATCAGTTCGAACGCGAAGATCCAAATACCGCTAATTTTTCCCACAATTTTTTCCCGTTCGAATTAATATTTTTCCAGTTCGAACAGAAAAAGGAATATTCTCCAGCATATACTGATAACTTGGCGCGAATTTTCCCTCCAAACAAAAAAAATTCGTTCGAACATGAATTATCTCTATTCGAACTAACATTATATTAGTTCGAACAGATAATTAGATAAATATATAACTATACACATAATACACCCAATATTATTATGTGTATATGTAAAAATTATATAGACTATATAATACTAAGTGTCACTAATATCATAATACTAAGTTTCTTATCAATCTATAATATTATGTATTTAAAATAGTATAATATTTTATTTACAATCACTAATAGTGTTATACTTATAAGTTAGTATCACTATAAGTATAATACTAAGTATCACTAATAGTATAATACTAAGTGATATTAAAGTATAGATACCATCAAAATATGAAAACTACTAATACTGTAATACTTTATAATATAGTCCAAGTACTTGGTTTATTATTAATATACAAACTAAATATATTAGAAATATGTTTTTTATACATATAATTAATGCAATGTTTTACTATATACTTACTATCTTTACTTTATAATGCAATGCTTTAGACAATACTATTTTATACTCATCTAATCCATAATATATATACTATTACATATATATATACTAGATACTTACAATATATATAAGTAACTAGTATAAAACTCTAAACTATCGATATATAGTTATCTAATATATATTATTATATATACTTGGAACTAAATTTTTTATTAGTACTAGTATACTCTGTATTATATACTATTATTACTAATACTTCTCAATTGTTTTACCTCTTGTACTTATATATATATATATATATATATATATTTTTATGAACTATTATATAATTCATTCGAACTTATACCCTTCTAATTCGAACTTATACCCTTTTAGTTCGAACTAATTATACTTCCGTTCGAACGAAATCACGTTATTTAAGCCGCGAACCAGTTTCTTCTCCATTCATTTCGTGCCTCCTCTCATTCGAACTCTTCGATTCCTCCGTCGTTAGCAGCCACAACGCCGCCACCAACTCTGACTAACTCCTCAAATCTCCTAGAACAAGAGGTATGGGTTAAATGTGCTTTATTTTTATTAGTTTTTTAGTTAGTTTTGAGGGGGTCGGATTTTGAATCAATCCGGCCCCATTTTGTTGTTTTGGGGGCAAATGACACAACTATAATCGGTAGAAATGATAGGGATTTACTCCTAAATCATTTATACCGATTAAAATATTGGATTCCTTCATAAAAATGAATGTGTCGGTTCGGTTCTGAGTCGACTCAGCCATGTCTGTTTGGCTCAGGTCCGTTTGAATGAATATAAATTCCATTCGAATTGAAGTCAAGTCCATTCGAATTAAATTTATGTTCATTCGAATGGGATATAATTTTATTTGAATGGATTTTAGGCTAATTCGAATGGAGTTATCTGAGGTCATTCGAATTAATTTTATGTTCATTCAAATGGCCTTTAATTTCATTCGAATGAATATAATTTAATTCGAATGGAATTAAAGGCCATTCGAATAAGCAGTTGTCAACCATGATAGCACAACATCATCATTCCTCTAATTCAATTTAATTAGATCACATATATCTTTTATACATCAACAGTATACTAATGGCAAGCAGCAGCAGAAGAAAACGTTCCAGACCCCAGACAGTAGAAAGTACCTTCGCTTCTCTTTCTCAGCCGGCCGTCAGGCCTATACTAGTTGAGCAGGAGATCATTCTAGGTGACTTCCGTGACCTCACTTGGGAGGGGCGGAGCATACATGACATCATCATCGATCGTGGATGGACCCCGATCTGTCGACAGAGGGGCACAGCATATCCTGAGATGGTCGGTGAGTTTTACCGTGCCATGGGTGAGCAGCCTGGTGATGCTCTATGCTATAACTTAGTGGTCCGGGGAGTGAGTATTATATTCTCTCCCCGCGTTATTGCTGAGTTTCTAGATTTGCGGCGAGAGCCCGGTGCCTATCCTGCAGCAGTAGCAGCGAGAGCAGCAGCGAGATCAGCAACTGCACCATCTGGAGAGGACACAACAGTCGCATCCTCATTGCCAGTGCCGGATGTATAGACTGTAGAGCTGGATGCTAGCTCGGATGATAGCGAGAGCGGTGATGAGGTACCTGATGATGGTCTCACAGACGATCAGGTTTGTAACCTAGTACGAGGCCCTGAGGCTCCTCCATATGATGGCAGTAAAGTGATCCGACAAGCCGACTGTATAGCATTTTTCAGAATGCTTAATTTGATTGTTGGGTATAACATTGATCCGAAAAAACACAAGACTGATTTCGGGATCGAGCGGGCCAGATTTTTGTTACGGTTAGCACAGGGGGAGTCGATTGATCTGGCATTATATTTCTTCCTCCGCATTCGCACAGAGTCACGCTATTTGGGTGGAGGTAGTCTACCATTTGCGCTTTTGATATCTAACCTCTTACTCCATTCAGGGGTTACAGTGACTTTGACTGAGCGGAGGTCGCCACAAATGGGGCCCGTTAACAAGATCACATTCAGTAAGAGCAAGGGTCACTTGTCGAAGACTCGTCCAGTCCTACAGGATCAGCCTCCGCTTACTGATCCAGCTTCTACGGTTGTTGCCCCTATTGAGAGACACCCTGCTGTGGCTACTCCAGATGAGGTACGAGCTATATTGGCGGACCACTGCGACATTTTATTGAGGGACTTCATTCAGCCCATGATGGAGAAGCTTAAGGACCTAGAAGGACGCTTGCAAACTTTACAGGAGGATTTTGATTTATATAATAAATAAATATTGTTAGTAACTTTTTTACTTTTTTATGTTGTATAGAACGTCTAACTCATTTTGAAATGTAATTAATGCAGTATAGTTTTTATTTTTAGTGTTTGCTAGCCTCTTTATTGTTAATAACACATTTCTTCTCATTATACTTAGTGTTCACGATAATTGAAAAAATGACACTATCTTTAAATTAATATTTAGTTAACTAAAATATTTTTAAATTAATTACATAAAATCAATTATTTATGAATTTTTAAATATTTTAATTTATTGTAAATCATAATATATAATATATAGAACTTTTTATTTACTTTGGAAATGATAAAAAAATTAATAGAAAAAATATGTATTCTTACAATTTTAACAATATATCTTTTCAATTAAATAATACCGTTCGAACACGTTAATACTAATTCGAACAAATAATATTGCATTCGAATTAATTAATTTTCTGTTCGAATTAAATTTAATTAGTTCGAAAGGTATAGATTTTTGGAGACGACCTAATTCGTCTCAGAATCTCAAGTTCGAACTAATTTGTTTTAGTTCGAACGGATTTATAAGGTTTTCCATGTTTTGAGACGAAATTAAAATTTCGTCTCAAAAAAGTACTTTTAGGGACGAAATTAATTTCATCCCTAAGAAATTTCGTCCCTAAAAATTAAATTTCTTGTAGTGAAATTATATATGCATATCGAACAAATTAAACAAGGTAGGCGATTTCCCCAGCCAGCACCAGGATTGAAGCGACTCACAAGAAAAAGAACATGAATTTGTTAATAAAAATGATATTTATAGTCGTCAGTACGTAACGTGTAACTTTTTTTTAACAATAATAAATAAATATGAGATTCGCAAGAAAAAAATTTAATTTTTTAATAATAAATTTTACTATTTTTTAAAATAATTATAAGGTACTTATACGGTTTACGAATGTATCCAATATTACTTATTTGGTAATGGACAACGCGTTAACTAAAATATGCGAAACCACGTGGGAACTCAAGTAAATAAAGGTGGAAATAAAGAAAATGAAAGGCGAGTAGAATTTGCAAGATGATCAAATTAAATTTGCTAACCAACCAAGTCTCTCGTCTTCTACCGGCTAGCTAGTACGATTGTAATGACGTACAGTCAGCGTACTTGGGGGGCCTCTCCTTATTTTGAGGATAAGTATCAATTCCGCTTCATTTTAACTAGGGCTGTTCATCCGGGTTTCGGACCGGATATCCGGTTATACCCGGCCCAGAACCCGGATTAAAAATCCGGACCGGTTTTCGGCCCAGTATGGACGGGTTACAACTTGGGCCGGAACCAGGGTAAATCCGGATTTTTTAAAACCCGGAATCCGGGTTCCGGATTATACCCGGGTTTTTTTTTTTTTTTACCAAAAACCTATATTATTTAATTTCTTTCAAAAAACCTTTTTTTTTTTTTTACCCAAAAACCTATATTATTTAGTTTCTTTCAAAAAGCATTTTTCTTTTAAATCTAAGAGCCTATATTCTATTGTAAATTTTTCAAGAAAAAATGTTGCCAAGCATATTCTTTCATATATAAAACTAATTGCCTTTTTAACTAAATGCATCTAAAAATACATAATGCAATCACTACATATTTCATTATTTGGTATTTATATATTACAAAACGCAAATTACAATATATGAAATTACATATCAAAAGTGGATTACATAGAGCCACCAATACATGATATTTCTTATGAATTTCCAGTCTAAGAACAGCCATTGTTGGTCCAAGCTTATCTGCAAGGTGTATTCAACAGATAGCAGTTCAATCCTTCAATGGTTCCACATTCAAACATTCTCACGCATCATTTAGAAATTACCAATCTAGCAGTTCTGTTTGGTGCTGGCTACTAATGGGAATTACAGAATTAGTATCACAAAAAGAATGTTGGCAAAGAGTAGGAGCAGCATCGAAGGAAAGTGCAAACCCATTCATATGAAAACCATGAAATGCCTTACATTAGCTTACTGGTATACTGCTTCCGATACACTTGTAGTCAAAACATCCTACAGAGACCAAGATAAAACATCCAACAGAGACCTACCACTAGCAAAAGTTCGACAGAATATAGCAATAAGACTCGGGAGGTTTTATACCACATCAGATTTGTTCAAAGGCATTGATCATAGAACAAAACAAACCCAAAAAAAAAAAACCCCCACGTTTAAAAACAAAGAGAACAGATCTAGCAAAATACTACTTTTTCACAACCCAAAAAATAACAGATCCTAACAAAATAAAGAGACGGAGGAAAAACAGCAGATCTAGCAAAATAATACCTTTTCACAACCCAAAAAATAACAGATCCTAACAAAATAAAGAGACGGAGGAAAAACAGCAGATCTAGGCAAAATAAACCCACATCAGATTTGTTCAAGGGCATTGATCATAGAAGAAAACAGACCCAAAACAGATCTAACAAAAGACTATTTTTTCACAACCCAAAAAATAGCATATCTAACAAAATAGAGAGAGAGACGGAGAAAAGATTTGCTGATCGAAGTGGGAGATAGAGGGTTACCTAAGTGAGAGAAAGAGAGAGAGAGAGAGACTTACTGATCGAAGTCCGGCCAGTGGCGACGGCGAGAGAGAGACGGCGGCAAGATTTCATGGAGGGGGTTAGGGTTTCTATTTTCTAATTCTGCTGAAGTTCCTAGAGAAAGAGAGAGAGAGAGAGAGACCTAAAAGGCTAAAACGGGGGTGTGTATCGGCCTTATAAACAAACCCGGTTGTTAACCGGGTATAAAACGGAACCCGGTTTTATACTCGGGTCCGGACCGGATGAATCCGGTTTTGGTAAATACGGGTTCCGGCCAGGATAAATCCGGGCCGAAAACCATAACCGAAAACCTGGTTATCCGAGTTCCGGGTTGGGCCGGATAAAATCCGGCCCCTATGAACAGCCTTAATTTTAACTAAGAACCACTAAACGAGTTTTTAACCGGATTATATGAGTAAATAAAAATTTTATGTAAAGTTAGTTTTATATATTTTGTAATTAATTGCAAGTCGGGATAGACAGCATAATCCATGTCCCATTGAAAACGGGTTCGACCACTATATAGAAGATGGGCCATTTGATATTGAAAAGACAGCGTCATGAGAATAAAATTAAATAAATAAAAATTGATTTTTGACGACCCGATGAAGTCTAACAGCGTACGAATTCAATTTGTTTACGCAACCTTACAAATTCCTAACATTTTCTCAAGATATCGATAGTTAATAGAAAACATGCTTATTACTGGTGCTGATTTTTCTAGTCATTGGCATCTTTTTCATGCACACGAACTGTTAAGTAAATGCACGACTTGACCACTGACCTGATCGTGACTTTTCTTCAGTTTGGTTTAGATCATCCCAATCCATGTGATTACTGGTGGGTTGTTCTCGGGGAGCTTTTTTCTTCAATCAGCTAACACGTGGGTGGTCTCACATTTATAAATCATGCTATGGACATATGCAAGCCTGAAGTTCATAGAATGCTACTAAATTAATACGAATTTGTAAATATTTATTTAATTTAGCGCATTAATTCGTTAGTCTTCAAAGATTAGAGCATAAGGATTTGTTTTAAAATTATTTCTAGATAATAGAAATTTAAGGAACATATTTCCACTTATAATTTTGTCTTTGTTAAAGTATAAACAAAAACCAATATATACGAGCTGGCAACGATATTACGATGCTCTCCCTAAAAAAATATTATTATTTTTCTATATTATTATTAGAAAATAGATTTTCAATAAAAGTTTTAGTTTTTGGATTTTATTTTATTTTATTTTTTTATTTTTATTTTTTACTTTCTGTTGATGGAGAAAAAATTATGTTTTTCTTTTAAGTAGGAACCAAAGCAGTCGCAGCCGATCTTCTTTTTCTTCGTTTTCTACTCCAATATAATAACTGCTAGTGCTAGACCGCATGATCAACGTCCCATAGAAGACGCGGGTTGTCTCCCAGTACCTGGAGTGAAGCTCCTTTACGTACGTTGATGGGAAAGTCCCATAAAACGGGGGGGTCGACCGCTATATATTGTCTCCCACTACCTGGCCGAAAGCTCCTCTGACATTCAAATGGCTGCCTCGTTATTCCATCAGACCTCAGAGCACTAGAAATGGTTTATTCATTTTTATTTTCAAAGTCAAATTTGAATAAACTTGCCACAATTTCATCTACATTAGTTTATTTATCTTCATAATTTTAAATAACTATGAACAGTAGTTATTTATGTTTGAAGATGTCCTTTTCCTTCTTCAAATATTATTTTATTGTTTTTCCTCTCTCCTCCCAACTCTTTCTTTTCTCTCTTTTTTTTTTTCTCTTCTCTCTCTTTATTATTTTATTATTATTTGATCAAAAAATACATAATCCAATGTAGGAATTTTTCTTCATATTCAAAATCAATCTTCAAAACATATAATTTTACATATGAAGATAAAGAAACCATTACCAATGCTCTCACGGATTGCAATATGAAAATCACTAAGCACCACTATTAATTATTATAAACAATTTGAGTTCCGCACATGATGAATTTGTACTTCTAATTGGATTGGACTTCAATACTATTTGAAACTCTTGATGAAAGTGGTTTAATTGTAATTAGAAAAATAATATTTATAGTTATAATAAAGTAGTACACAAGTACCGTCACTACAAGAAAAACGGGTAATTGCGACCAACTTATAGCAACGAAAAGGGTATTAGCAACGAATTTTGGTTGCTAATACCTTTTTCGTTGCTATAAGTTGGTCGCAATTGTCCGTTTTTCTTGTAGTGCGTGTATTTTTTTTAAAATAAATAAATATAAGATCTACATATAATAATTAATTTTTTATTAATAGACATAACTCTTTTTTAAAAAGAATACGCAATATTTTTACAAATACATAACTGTATCTAACATTATCTTTATAATTATTATATTACTTCTTCCTAGGTAATACAATAAATCGTGATATTTTTTGACTACGTAATATAAACATTCTCATTTCTTTCTCTCCAAAAATCATCTTTTTTTTTTCATTTTCTATTTATCTTATTTTCAAAATATTACTTTCTAATAGTTATGTTTTAAGTAAATTCATCTCTTGTTAGCGATCATAAATTTTAAAAAAATAAAATTGTACTTTCCCTTATTGGACAAAATAGAGAAAATAAGAGAGGTGTTGGGAGCGGAATGAAAGAAAATAAATATTTCAGATGAGATATTGAGAATAACAAATATTTCATACATATTTTTTGAATTTTTTATAATTTATTTTTATTATTCTTTGCTCAATATGGTATACATATATATTTATTTAAAAATTAAGGTTGGCATCTATCAAAACTAGTTTTAATCCTAAAAGAATTAATCAAGTCCATTTAAATAATTGAAAGAGCTAATAACAACCAATAGATAGCATAATTTAGTAATTTTGCTAGGGATGTGTTAAGTAACCAAGCCCATCAATTCAGAGTAGTGAAGCCCATGATTTGGGAGTGGGCTTAGAGAGAGAGAGAGGCATTACGCTTTGAGGGTTTTCATACTCTTTTAGGGATGAGCTTACTTTCTAGGCCTTGAGGCATTCTAATATGTGATGGGCTTCATAAATTGCTAGAGTACAACAATGATCATAACTCATTTGTTCAAATTGTCCAAAAAGAATCTCAAAAGAATTATTTGCAATAAATATCTTGGAAAATAAAAGGACATGGTTTTAGTTTGTTCAATTTTTACTAAATGTGTACAAAGAGCTCTCTCATCTTTTAGAAATTGATAATTATAAAAATGATTTTTTAGGCGTCAAGGATATCTATATATATTTGTGTGTGTGTGAGTGTGTGTGTGTGAGAGAGAGAGAGAGAGAGAGATTTTCCTATATTTCAGTAGAGTTTGAACTATTAAATTATGTAATTAAAAGTAACCAAAACTAGAATTAGAACTAAACTTAAAAATTGATTTGTTTGTGGACGTCGGTAGAATAGATCTCAACAGAAAACTATAATTCCTATATCAAAGCCTTTAAAATCTTGTGTTGACCAACTATCTTCATTCCAAATATCAAGACTTATACATTTGTGCTACGTAGAATTAGAGAATCGGTTATTTGTGAGGGCCGGGTATACCACAATTTTGGGGTCTATGGTGTGCACTACGTACGAAAGAGATGATGTGGGAAGAGGAAAATAATGAATACTGAAATTTTTTATATTACATAATTATGAAATAGACCCCTTAACTTTTATATTTTATGAAAGTCTTCTCTTTGTTTTGTTTTTCAAAATGATATGACTGTTGTAAAATTAAGAGATCGAGTAGCAAGAGAATAGAAATATTGTAATATAGACTTAGCTCTTCGTGAACTCAATATCATTCACTTTAAATTTCTAGTATGTTGTACAAATAATCCTCAATACACCATTTTATAGACATAGGAGGATAAGGAACATGAAATGTTGATACATTAATTAAAAACATATATTCATAAATTTAGAAGTTCCAAAAGTTTAATGCACTTAGGGATAGAACCAATATATAGATGGGAAACAAGTACATGATAAAATATTGAAAAATAGTTGATTTACAGCTCTATATTAAGTGGGGGGGCAATATTGAAAAATTAAATTTCAATTTTAATGTAATGGTATACTAGCATTGATTGATTGTAAGTAATTATAAAAGAATTATAAGTATATTATTATCCAAAAATATACATTTTAAATTTCTTTAATTTTTGTTTTGATTTTAAAAGAATCAATATTGAATTATACAGTTGTAAAATAATTATGCCTATACCATTCTCTATTTTTATTGCGTGCTAAAATTTAGAAAACCAAATTGAAGCTCAGCCAGACATCATATTTATAATGAGGATGAATGATATTACAAAATTCATCTATAGGCTGATTGACCGGTTTTGAATTGAAAGCCCACAGCACGCAAAGTACACAAAGTAAAAGCGGGCCTAACAGAGAAAGGAGCCCATCAAAAAATAAATACGCACCACAATAAAACCTTCCCCCCCTTTGGACTTGAAAAATTCTAATAATTCTCACACTATATATTACACATAATTTTTTTTTTAATTTTTTTCTCTTATCAAATATATGGTGTATAGATGATGAGTAGAAGAAGAATTTAATTATTTTAAGATGACTAAAACAAAAAAATTTTAAAAAATAAAAATAATTGTGATGTGTGGAGATGATAAATAGAAAAACTCAAATTGTAAATAAATAAGATATACTAGCCAAACCCAAAAGAAAATGGAAAGAGAGAGAGAACAAAATGGTGAGCTATGTTTCTGGGTTCTGGTGATACCCAAGGAGATGATTTTTAGGAGATCATTTTCCAGGATCTCTTTTGCTCGTTGTTGGTTATTGGTTTTTTGGAGCACATAGGTGAAATTAATTTTGTTGTCCTATGATGTGACAGGTTGAAATAAAATCCATTTAGTAATAGCTAAATTCATTTAATTTTTTCAATAAAAATCTCTATTAAATTATTCATTTAATATTGTGAAAGGAACATAAAATTTGTAGTAGGTTTGTTCTCATGGTCTTAGTGATCTTCGGCTGTGGTTATGTCGCCTAATTTTAGTTGCCTGTTTATAGCATGGAAACAAATAAACCAATATTTAGTTCATCACTATTTTACAAGTAATTATTAGATAGTTTTAAAATATGGACATGCGGTACTCTGAATGTATCTTAAAATGCTATGCATATATGTCATAAGAAATTAATGTTTGTACAAGCAGTTTTAATGTTATGAAATGTCATAATAAGTTGGGAGTATCCCGTAACCGTATTATGTGGCTACTAGATAATTTTCCTTGCTCAAGATCAAATGATCATACTATGATTATAAGAACGAAACATGACTACCATGTAACTTTCTTATTTATATCGTTATTATATTTAATATTTGGATGTCATTTTGAACAATGTTATATAATGCACTCCTCTTCAACTTTTATCATACTCAAAAAATGTACTTTCCATTAATAGTGAGATAATGGTATTGCAGATAACATTTTCCTTTCATTTTATAGCATTTTAGCTTTTCTAACTTTATAAACCTTGATGGGTGCATAAATTGATAAGGTTTATGCATTATGTATATACGGAGACATATACACCTGATTTTGATAATGGGAGCATAAATCAAGGTTTATAAGCATTATGCATATACACAGACATATATGCTTAAATTGCATTTATATACGCATAAATATGTATATATATTTTGATATATATTTTTGCATGCATGAGTTTATATATATATATATATATATTGCTATATTTTCTAAATGGGGTGGAGTTTTGAGGTGATTGCATCTTTAGAGCATTCACATTGGGTTCTCTATAAAATTCACTATAATTTAGCTAAAAATGACATTTCGTAAAATTTTCCTCTAAATTTTACTCATCTTTACAAAACCCCCTACATCTCATTCCCTATATTTTCTCTATTCTATTAAAATAATATTTCTCTATTCTTTCTTTATTAATTTTTACTCACTTTTACTTACAAACTTAACTAAATATTTTTTTTGTTATGTTTTGAACTATTACTCTAGTAAATATTTTAAACAAAAATTTAAATTATTTTTTTATGGGTATGATAATATTTTTAAAATTATTATTTAAAACTATAATAAATATGAGTATAATAGAAAATGTAGATGATTAAAAAAATAATTTATTTTATGTATTAGAATAAAAAAGTTGTTTGGAAATGAACAGTGATTCCCCATATTTAGGGAATCACTGTTCATTCCCTAAACATTTTTCTTAAAATAGGAATCCGGATGTAAAGAGTATTTTGATTAAAATCCTGTAATAAACCTCAAATTATAGGGAACCGGTGCTTTGGAGCATCGGATGTGAATGCTCTAACTTTTTTAATAATAGTTGCATGTTCAATGGTACGCTAGTACTTACTTAGCTAGGCCAAAAGTAGTCTACACATTTATATAAGTGCGACTAAATTATATTGATTGGTCCCATAGAATATGCAAAATTCAACATGCCAGTGGAGACAACCAATGAGAATTGAATGTTAACACCATACGTTGTCGAAAATTAACTAAAAACCCATTCAATAGTTTGGTATAAGCAAATTGAATTCAGAAATAAATGACGATAGGAAGAAGGAAAGCTAACACATATTTGTTACATATATAATAATATGAAGTAGCTAATTTGAACTGTGAAGTATGAGAAGATTGCCATCCTTGGTTAGGGCAACTAGATTTTTTTTTTTTTTTTTTTTTATGTAGGTAAATCAACAAGCTAACATATTAGTTAAATTGCATTGACGATTGTGTATATTAACTCAATTCGCTTGATTGAATTGATAACCAAGACTGATTTGGACTTTCTTCAATATCCGGTTGTATGTATTTCTCTGATAATGACGAGAAAGGCTTTGGAGGTATTTGTAAACATTCAATGTCTCCGTCAAGCATTTCTATGACTTTGTTCATTGAAGGACGATCATTAGGTTTCATTTGTACAAATGGATCATCCTTCAATGAACTATGATCATCTTCTTAGTCATTTTCTTTTCCTCCTCTATGGCATCTTCTATTTCTATACCATTTGCGTACTTGCTAAACAAACAAATTATAAAATAGAACAAGTGCCAAATGTCCCCATGTTAATCATCAACATGCAGTCTCATAATCTATCTATTTAACCAATTATAGAAGCAATAAAATTACAAGTTATACAAATGTCCTTTATAAAATAGAATAAATTACAAAAAACCTAGTAATCGTCCATCCAAACCAGCTCGTCTTGCCAATATCTCTCTTTGAAGTTGTTGGAAATATATCTGCCGAATACCGGACAACGTACTCACATCGAGCAACATTATTCACTCCTCCCATTCCTACTGGGCGATTTCTACCTTCTCTTTTTCTAGCTGGCAATTTCTTGTCCTCTTGTCTACTTTTATTCCCCCCCCCCCCCCCCTCTCTCTCTCTCTCTCAATCATATGCCATCTTCTCAGCCTTGAGTCGGAGAAGCTTTCTCCTGATCATGCGACTCCTTTAGGAGAGTAAACTTAAGCTTACTCAGCTCCAGAATTTCATCTGATGACCTTCCTTGGGCCTGACGCTTTCCTTTCTCAGCTTTTCTTCCAATTGGCCAATCCAATTCGATGACATCATTCTTGACAACATTCTCGTCCTTTGTACCACCGAGTTAATCAATTGCACTTGTTGAGGTACACGAATATATCGGGGACATCGTCGACCTTCGCTTGATCTCATCCTTTGTGCCACGCTGCATCCATTTAGGTTGGTCTTTCAACAGCTCTTAACAATGCTCGAACTGAAAGGAAGTTTTCTCAAGCAATTGGTAGATGATCTTCGCTTTGTCGAACTTCCAATTGAAACATAAAATAAAATAATTAAGATCAATCAAAGGTAAAGGAAACATAATGCATAAATATCATAATAAGAATAAAAGATAATATAAAACTGGAAGCTTATACTTTATCTTGCTCAGTCATACCACTTTGATTCAAGAATTCAACTTAGGCGAGTCTAGCACAAAATTTGTTCATTGCCTTCTAAATGGCAGACCACTGATGGGTTAAGGACCCAACAGTCCACTCATTTGTACTTTCTTTGTACTCATTGAAGTATTGATTAATTTTTTTCTAAAGTTGGGAATGTCTTTGGTCCATTCCCACAATGGCATCAACGTTACTATTCAGCCATGCGGAGACGAGTAACTTGTCTTCTTCAGGTGTTAAGTTTGCCCCTTGTTAATTTTCTTTGGGAGTAAGGAGCTACTTGGGTTAGGAGGATGGGTGGAGAGTCATCTAAAGTGACGGGATGTTGTTCACTTTGACCACCATAAATGTGGTCAAATTTAGGCTCCTAAATTAGGAGGATTGTGAAGATCAATACATAGAAGTGATTTTGGTAGCCGGCTTAGGAATCATATGGTAACATATGACCGTACTTGCTAAACATCCTTCCTTGCATGGTTGCAATAATCAGTTGCAACAATTTATTGGTCATCCAGGTTGCCATGCCATAAAGGTGTGTGCCAAAGTGCCAAATGTCCCCACGAGGATTTCTCATCATTACAGCTGCAGGATTAGATAACTCAAATCAAATTTTAATCAGTTTTCAAAATGAATAAGAACATAAGTACATAACATGGAAAATAAAAGCATTCCCATTAGCTTCCCTAAACACTTGTGCATTTTTTAATGTGGCTCAAAATGGTTTACAAAATTTACATCATGTGTGAGAATGGAGCTACGCTATGAAAATGGCTACAAAACCATTTAATCATGATTGCCTTTTGTGAAAAGAATCACAAAATAGTTGGTGGCCATCTGGGATAAATCGGATTACCATGCCACTTTCGTTGGAGCTCCATTAAAAACACTTATGAATTAACCCCCTCCCATGGAGTCATTTCAACCATCATCACATCTTTATACAGGCCTAAATCAGTACCAAACAACCCCTTCATATAACAGCAGCAAGTTTAGCCCAAACTTGGTAATTGAAACAAACAACAAATCCATTGTAGCAATAGACACCATAAATAAACTAATGCATATACTTGATGTGTTAATAAGTCCATGCCAACAAGTTAGTCTAGCTCACAAGTAACAGAAAAGTACGAGAACTGATACATATATTTGATATGTTAATACTTGATGTATATGCTTATGGGTCATGTGAAGAACATGTACAAGCTATACATTAGTATATTAAGATCCAATTTATAACTTGTACATGTTTATGGATTAAGATTCAATTTATATATTAAGATCCATAAATTGAATATGTTTATAGCTTGTACATGTATATGCTTATGGATCTTAAAATGCTTATGCCTCATCGATCTTAACCTCCTCTCTCTGCTCTTTTCTAAACTACTATAAAAGTGAGTTGTTAGAAGTAGTTTCCTCATTTAGAAATAATTATCAAATAACTTCAAAATTTTCATGGATCTTATCTACAGCTTTTCTCTATGCATTCATCTTTCTTCCCCCCCCTCCCCCCCCAAACAAAAGGCTTGTAATCAAATAGCCTCTTCATCACAATAGACCGTTAGATATAAACACATATTCTCCAGAACCAATCTGACCAAAATACCAACAGCCCTAGTTTGGCGCCCCCAACTTCCACGTACGGACACGTAGAAATTGAGGCGTCGGGATGATGACAACACGGGTCACGCATCCTCTCGCTAGGTGCCAAGTGTGTGTATATGTAACAAGTGTACAATAAAACCACGAAGCAGATAATAATAAAGTCTTCAACTAAGTACCAGAATTTTTGTTTAAATACAAACTCGCTTAAATCACATATAATAAAATATTACAAGTCTCAACATTGTTTCAAATCTAAATTACATAACATAAAAACCAATAGAGATAATTTTTAACATAAAACAACTCCAAGTCAATACTCTGGCAGAGCCGCCTCCTCGGGCTCAGCTTCCTTCTCCTCAACCTCTGCATCAAAATCTACGATACCAAAAATGGTGCCGCAGGTAAGTAATAAACCAAACGCTACAAGATAAAAAATATTACACTTAACAATATGCATGAAAAGATGCCAAATGCATGTCCTAAAAATCTACATTTTTCCATGCACGCCAAAAATTCCATTTTTGATTAAAAAATAATTTATTTTCCAACTCACGCCAAAAGTCTCATTTGGCCCAAAATATTTTATTTAACCAATCCTTGCTATTTTCCCAAAAAATGGCCCAAAATCTGAGTTTCAAATCCATTTCCATTTTCATTAACCGAATACACCATGACCTCCCCTAGGGGTCATCCGTACACACTAGCTTCCTTTGTCACACCATGGTAACGACCATGCATGTGATTTCGTAACGAGTGATGCCTAGTTCCTCACCACGTGTATATGTAGCCAAGCATCTTCTAGCCCCCGCCACCATAGGGGCCACGGAGTCGGTACGAGAGCATTATCATCCCGCCCGCTCCCGTTATCGCCCAGCGACAATCTAGGGGACGTCACTTAGTATATTGCACTCCCGAGTGACCAGAGGAGCTCCACCAAGATAATGTCTCATCTCAGCTTAGGGTCGTGATACACATGCACCCAAAATCCATATAAATGTACATGTATGCTATTATGCGAAAAATCTAATTTTTCCTTTTTAAACATGAATATGCATGCTCCATGCAATGCACACCTCCAGACACAATTTATCCAACAAATCACAACATCAACAACAAACATATAACTCCGTCTTCAAATCTATTCGACCCCCAACTCCTTGGACTCAGTCCGGAATAACCAACCAATCACAGTTTATTGTAAAAGAAATAATATATTTAAATCTAAAATGAAGTTTTAAAAATACTTACAGCGCTATATAATAATTTCTGAAGGATCAACGAGCTGAAAAGGATGAAGAAAAAGCAACGTAATAGTGTAAAAACACTGTGGTCGTGGGTTGTAAAGTACTCACTTTTGAATGAGGATGAACCAAAACTTGGGATTGATAGGGAATGGCTTAGAGGTGTTTATGAAACTAGTAGAAGTGAGGATTGGCCGTGGGTGGCGGCGAAAATGGCGGTAATGCCAAAAAACCCAAAATGAAAAAGTGAGGTTGTGAGGGCTACTCTGGCGACGGATCGGAACTGGAAATGGGTGGTTTAGGATGACAAGAAGTCGGTGATGAAGTTGTGAAGAGATAGTGGCCGGAGGTAGAGCGACGACGGCACTGGAGGGAAAAGATGCTGCGGCTTGGACGAGCTCGTGGCAGTTAACGGTGGCTCGGATGGAGGTGAAATTTAGTGGGAATGATCATCGGTCGGAGGGGAAGAAATCTGGGTGGGTGGTGCAGATCATGACGCTGACAAATGGAGGCACTGGACGGTTGAAGAAAACTGCGAAAATGGGGAAAGGAGAAGCTTCGATCGAGCGAGGGAGAGAAATACCGGAGGAAAAAGAGAAGAAAAAAGAAAGAAAAAGAGAAAAGAAAGAAAAATGAGAAAAAGCAAAAGAAAAAAAATAAGAAAAAGAAATGAGGTCCAATCCTCACCTCTCGAGTCCAAAAACTGATCCAACGAAAGTAACTTTAAAAGCTATAAATTGAATAAAATAATTTAAACACAACATCTAGTTAAAATATAATAATTAAGTATTAAAAACTAACAATTAAATTTTAAATCCAAAAATAAACTAAAATAAATTTAACAGCAATTTAAACACAAAACAATAATTAGTAATAAGAAAGCACCACAAAATAAATTTCACAACTGAATAAATCCAATTAAAATTCGATAATTTAAAATAAAAGAACTAATATTTTAATTAAATTAAAATACTCATTCTGTGAAAATATACGTAAAAACGGGATATCACATTCCCTCCTTAAAATGAAATTTTGTCATCAAAATTTGTGAAATCAAACATCAGAGCCAAAACAGGATACAAGATACAACTCCCAACATATTTGAGAGATACATATCATCAATAACACCAAACAAATTCCAATGGTTATTATCTTCACACCATAAACTGCTAATCTCAATCGACATCTATGCTTTACCTTTTGAACTTTCATTCTATTCCAACTTTGGTTACTTAATAACCACTTCCAAAGTTAACCATCAATAAACAAAATTTGTATGACCAAAAGATTAATCTCTCATTAAAACTTCAAATCACTACTAATTTCTTAAAATCAACACAAAATTTGAATATCTAAATATCTCCAAAAATCATACTTTCGTGCGCATTCTGATAACTCGTCAAAATATATAAAAGCTATATCCTCATAAATTAACATCATCAAGTACAAGCTCAATCAACACCTAATCACAAGAAAACCTTTACCACATTTTGATAGAAAATAATATACCTCCAAAAACCACAAATTATCACTCATTCCTCAGTTGGCCATCGCTGCCTTAATCAAAATCAACATTCCGCCAAAAAAAAAAAAAAAAAAACATCCATGATTGTTGACAGAAATCAATACCCATCTACCTCAACATCCCAAAATGAAAACAAGTGTCATCATCTCAAAATAAAACTGCCACATCTCAGATAAGGAACATAACCTAAAAGGCTCGAATCCATACCGACCAACCAACAAAAGCGACTATAAACTTTTACCTGGCAATCTATATTTAAAAGCTTATCACCTAAATTTTGAATATCATCTAACCTGACAGTGACTAATCTTAATACGAACCACCATAAAACTCACCAAAACATTATTGAAACCTTCTTGGTAACTCGCCCACCTACATCTACTTCTATAAGCTAGTATCTACATGACTAGTTTCTTCAATTGCACATTCCAATTAAACCTCCAAGCAGGCCATACTACTCAAATCTTCAATCCTCTAAAATTATTGCACAACACTCTTGGATCCTAGAGCCATATTACCTTCTAAATCCATTTATGTTATCTACCATTGATGCCTAAGTTTCAACTTTCAAAATTTTATCATACCCCACACATGGTGACCCAACAAACTCTATCAAATTAAATAAAAATGTCTATAATTCTTCCGACTGGACACTCAATCTCTAGGGAACAATATAGCTTCCAAATTTAAATTCCTAAGTGAACTCAAGTCACAATTAATTACTGAGAATAATCACAACAATCATTGCCTACCATCATCCTATTGGGTAACCTGCTTCGATTGTACACTTCGATCATCTTACCAAAAACTCAAAGCCAATATGTCTCTTGAATTTAATATTCTTACACAGATTCTTCTTCAAGTCCCACCAAACCAAAAATAGTGAGACTAGAACCAGCACTCTCCGAAACTCATACACACTCACCACTACTATGCATGGATCTCATGCACTCTTAGCCAAAACCAATAATCATCCAACATACAAGTGATCCACTGCTACCATTTCCATCATCTAGACTTATTATCCTCAAATCAACAAAAATCATTCCTAAATCTGCTCAACTTATATCCGTAAATATGCAAAAATCCATTCCTAAAAGTTGGCCGAACATACAGCCTCAAACCCAAAAATATTAAAATACCAACACTCAAATTAACATACTCATTTAATACCAACACGTAAACTACCATCTCCACCCCGGATGGACCTATATTTTTAGGATCAACAAAATTATTTCTTAACCTACACCACCTTAGTCCTGAAACCTGAAAAGAATCATTTCCTAAAATCTACCAACCCTATAACCCCCAACTTGAGAATAAGCATCTTCTAAACCATAAATTTTCCAAAACTCTTTAAAAAAAATACAACCCTCTTCATGAGTCAGCAAAATCATTACCTTCGAGTCTCATAGAGAAAATCTCTTCTTGAAAACCTACACACCGATTACTTAAATTAGACGAATTGATGTCTTAATGGCTGTAGACAAATTAACTCACAAAACGTCATCAAATTGCTTTTGGCAAAATCTAAAACTTCCAATTTAATCAACTCCTCAAATACTTGTTGAATCTACAACCTCAGGTTCCATAAACTCATTCTGTAAATCCTATAGAATTCTGACCTTAGATTCCTTGCACTCTTATTAGTTGTTACCTCCGTTCATTCACGGCTCCTGCCTTCGTCCTGATGGATTCAACTAAACCACAATATTTCCCCTCCCAAGCTTATCAAAAAAATAGCCATCTAACCCAAGTACGTGCACTCTATCCAGGACCATCATTGCACTCTAAAAGGTTTGAAACCTCCATCTACGCAAAGGAACACTAAAATTTAAGATAATAATAACCATTTCTGAACTAGATCAATACCTCTAAATCTCAGAAAATACGCTCCTCGAAAATTCCCATATCAAAAACTTAAATCAACCCCATGGTAATGGTTACAGACTAATCAAACTCTAGGATAGATCAAGTTAGCATACCAAATCTGCGTATCTAAAACTCAAGTCTTACTATAAAGCAGCCCATCCAGTTATTTCAAAACCTTAGATCATCTAAAGATCATTTTCCGAAATCAACAAGATTGAAGACCTTAGATCCGATAATAAAACAATCACCTCCCAAAACTTTCAAAATCTAAAACATTAAATGATAACAAATAATTTCCTAGAATCCACAAAACCTTAAACCTTAAATGAAATTCTCATAAATTTATTTTCGATGTTCGTTGAACTTACAATCTCCTACTCTACTGACTCATTACATAAATTCTACAAAACCTAATTCCTCAATCATTTTAATTAAGCGACTTAAAGCTAATTTCCCTCCTCATTATGACTTGAGTTCCTACTCCACAGAAATCGCCTAAACCGTGTCGTTCCATTCAAGCTTCGATGTTATAAAAGCAAACCACATCGATAAAAATTTCAACCTACTACACTAAATATTCATACCTAACGGCATTCTCGATCGTACCATCTTTCTGTCATAGCGTAACCCTTAACCCACTTTTCAACTCAGAACAAGATAAAATAAAGCAAAATAAAATAAAACAAATTAAAATAAAATAAAATCCACAATAAAATAACATAATTTCAATTCAAATCAATTAAAATCAAATTAAATCAAATGGAATTAAATAAAATAAATTCAAATTTAATAAATTAATTTCAACTCAAATAAAATCGAATCAAATTAAATAAAAAAAATTCAAATTGAATAAATAAAATAATTTCAAATCAAGCCTATAAAATTTTTTGGTACACTACCTATGGGACATGTGGTTTTACCTAGAGTCAAACTGCTCTGATACCACCTGTGATGCCACCAACTCCCACGTACGGACACGTGGAAATTGAGGCGTTAGTATGATGACAACACGGGTCATGCATCCCCTCCCCAAGTTCCAAGTGTGTGTACATGCAACAAGTGTACAATAAAACCACGCAACGGATAATAATAAAGTCTTCAACTAAGTACCATAATTTTTGTTTAAATACAAACTTGCTTAAATCACACATAATAAAACATTACAAGTCTCAATATTGTTTCAAATCTAAATTACATAACATAAAAACTAGTAGAGATAATTTTTAACATAACACAACTCTAAGTCAATACTCTGGCGGAGCCGCCTCTTCGGGCTCAGCCTCCTCCTCAACTTCTGCATCAAAATCCATGGTACAAAAAATGGTGCCGCAAGTAAGTAATAAACCAAATGACACAAGATAAAAATATATTACACTCAACAATATGCATGAAAAGATACCAAATGTCCCAAAAATTCACATTTTTCCACACATGCTAAAAATTTTATTTTTGGCCGAAAAATAATTCATTTTCCAACTCACTCCAAAAGACTTATTTGGCCCAAAATAATTCTTTTTCAACTCACGCCAAAAGTCTCATTTGGCCCAAAATATTTTCTTTAACCAATCCTTGCCATTTTCCCAGAAAATGGCCCAAAATTCGAGTCTCAAATCCATTTCCATTTTTATTAATTGAATGCACCATGACCTCCCCTAGGGGTCATCCGCACACCTTGACTCCCTTCGTCACACCATAGGTAACAACCATGTGTGTAACTTCGTAATGAGCGATGCCCAGTTCCGCACTCCGCGCGTACGTAGCCAAATATCTTTTAACCCCCCCAGTAGAGGGGTCACGGAGTTGGTACTAAAGCGTTACCATCCTGCCCGCTCCCGTCGTCGCCTCACGACAACCCAGGAGACGTCACTTACTATATTGCGCTCCTGAGTGGCCAGAGGACTCCATCGAGATAATGCCCCATCTCGGCTTGGGGTCATGATATACGCACACCCAAAATCCATATACACATGAAAATCCGGTTTTTCATTTCTAACACATGTACATGTATGCTATTCTGCGAAAAATCTAATTTTTCCTTTTTAAACATGAATATGCATGCTTCATGCAATGCACACCTCAAGATACAATTTATCCAACAAATCACAATACAACAACAAACAAATAACTCCGTCTTCAAATCCATCCGACCCCCGACTCCTCGGACTCAATCCAGAATAACCAACCAGTCACAGTTTATTGTAAAAGAAATAATATATTTAAATCTAAAATGAAGTTTTAAAAATACTTACAACGCTATATAATAATTTCTGAAGGATCAAAGAGCTGAAAATGATGAAGAAAAAGCAACGTAATAGTGTAAAAACACTGTGGTCGTGGGTTGTAAAGTACTCACTTTTGAATGAGGATGAACCAAAGCTTGGAATTGATAGGAAATGGCTTAGAGGTGTTTATGAAACTAGTGAAAGTGAGGATTGGCCATGGGTGGCGGCGAAAATGGAGGTGGAAGGCCAAAAAGCCTAAAACAAAAAAGTCAGGTTGTGAGGGCTACTCTGGCGACGGATCGGAGCTGGAAATGGGTGGTTTAGGATGTCAAGAGGTCGGTGATGAACCTGTGAAGAGATGGTGGCCGGAGGTGAAGCGACGGCGGCACTGGAGGGAAAAGATGCCGCGGCTTGGACGAGCTCGTGGCGGTTAACGGTGGCTCGGATGGAGGTGAAATTTGGTGGGGATGATCACCGGTCGGAGGGGAAGAAATATGGGTGGGTGGTGCAGGTCACGACTCCAACAAATGGCGGCACTGGACGGCTAAAGAAAACTGCGAAAATGGGGAAAGGAGAAGCTTCTCGCATGCGAGGGAGAGAAATTCCAGAGGAAAAAGAGAAGAAAAAAGAAAGAAAAAGAGAAAAGAAAGAGAAAGGAGAAAAAGCAAAAGAAAAAAAAAAAAGATGAGGAAAAGAAATGAGGTCTAGTCCTCACCTCTGGAGTTCAAAAACAGATCTAACGAAAAGCAACTTTAAAAGCTATAAATGAAGAAAATAATTTAAACACAATATCTAGCTAAAATATAATAATTAAGTATTAAAAACTAACAATTAAATTTAAATCCAAAAATAAACTAAAATAAATTTAACAGCAATTTAAACACAAAACAATAATTAGTAATAAGAAAGCATCACAAAATAAATTGCACAACTGAATAAATCTAATTAAAATTCGATAATTTAAAATAAAAGAACCAATATTTTAATTAAATTAAAATACTCATTCAGTGAAAATATACGTAAAAACGAGGTATACCACCTAGACTAACCAATAGCCCATCGAAATAGCAAATTGCCTCGATAAACTAACAACTTAAATGAAAAACAAGCAATAAAAAGTGAAAGAATGGCAGTAACCAATAAATCATATTCATCACAACAAGCCCTTCGATCCATGCAAAGCAATTCCCTATCCAATCTAACCAAAATGATTACAAAAGCCACAAAATCTAAAATTCTACAATCGAAATGGCAAGTGGTGGATTCAAATCATAGCCTCAAAATCACAAACAAATTCATGAAATGGCAAGGTCTTGATACTAGAAAGTCCATTATAAATGTTTGGCACATCAAAATGAGAAATCCTATATTACAAATTAAATGTCGTAAATATCACAAGCAAAGATTTTAGATGCCAAAGTTAAACCCAAAGGTAAGGAAAATTTTTTTTCAAGAAATATGTATTAGAGATTCAGCCATGAGAGTCCAAAAATCATGCGGCAGAGATGACGAGATCTAGCCATGGGAGGAGGCTTTAGTAATAAAAGTTGAAACTTACATTAGAAATACTTATAGAGTTTTTGTTTTGACGAAGAGAAAGCATCGTCAATGGTGCCTACGTTGCGAGAGAGGGGAACGTCAAAGAAGACGGTAACAAAGAATGGAGAGAGAGGGAATACACGGGAGCAACAGTCGAAATTCACTTTGAGATGAACAGTCATCCATCATATATGGGAAATTACTGTTTGTTTCCAATAGCAAAATCCTGAAATATGGAATGGAATAGGAGGGGATTATCAACTTCTCCCTAAAAATTTTTTTCATAATTTAGGAATAACAATAAAATAGGGAAGGAAATGTTAATGCTCTAAATGATGTTATCTTCATTCTTTTCTTGTTATCAATATCACTTAGATATTTTATATATTAATATTACCCTTTCTTTTTATCGATGTTACTATGTTACATATATTTTATGCGCGTCACTACAATAAATGGTAGCTTTTTGGATTGAATTTTTTCTTGCGACTTTCATTTGATGGGAAATAATTTTTTTTGCGACAAACTCTTTTGTGGCAATAGAAATTTTGTCGTAAAAAAATCAATTTTTACATTTTCATCTTCTTATTTCTGACGTGTAGGAAGCTAGCCTTAATTCCTATTTTCCGGCGAAAATTATGTCGCCGTAAATATTTTGACTACAAAGCCATCCTACAAGGCAGTATTAGGTTGCCGCTAAAGTGTTAAACGACATTGGTTTTTTTGTAGCAACTATTTATTTCCGGCGGTCTCCGGACCCTTTCTTACTCTCTTGCCCGCCTATGGTCTGAACGCCCCCACCCCTCGACGTCTCTCTCCCTCACCAGCTGTTGTCTTCGTTCTCTCAAACTCCCTTTGCGCCGCCGCAGTCCTTAGCTGTCTCCGGTAGCAGTTTCGTCAGTCAGGTAAGTCTCCATCTATCCCGCTTATCCAGCTCTCTTTTCTCTTTGTTCATATGCATCTCTCACTTTCTCAGTTTGCCAGCCGGTTTCTCTGTTTGGATCCAAGAGATCAAAGGGAAACAGATCTAGAAAGCATTAAAAGAGAGAAAAAAAGGTGGTGCAGCTTTGGGTTCTTGTTTAGCAGGGAAAATCAAGGTACCTTTGTAGGAATTGGAGAGATGCACGGTGGTGGTGATGTCTTGTGGGCTTGGTCAATGCTTTTTGTCAATCAAAAGGTACTTTCTTTTGAAGGTGTTTTGATCTCATTTCTTCCTTCTGCTATGATGTTGTAATGGGTTTCCCCTTCTTCAACTTAAGCTTCCGAAATCATACTGCTTAGCTATATCATGGTCTGGCCTCTATTAATTCCATCTGGTTGTCGTTAGAATCTTCTGGGTTTTGAACTATCTTGTTTTATTGATCTATGATGGGCTATTAATGTGCTTAAGGTTTGTTGTTGGCGGATTGTAATGGTTTTGCATACATTTTGGTTGGTTTTTCATCTCATGAGATAATTTTGAGTTTATGGCATATTGGAATTGGAATGTGTTGATAGCATATTGAGTTGATCTCTTGGTAGCAGAATTTGTGGAAGAATGTGTTGTTGGAGATATCTGTAGAAGAGTCTTGAAGGCTTGTGATTTGTGGAAGACGTGTTTGTGATTTTTCTGCTGAAGACTGGGTCTTAGTACTCGAGTTGGACTCTGTCTCAATAGCTTCAAACTCTGAGTTGGCATATAGAATCTCTTGAATCAGGTCATTCCACTTAATATCGTATTGCTTTTCCTTTTTGATGATTTATGGGACTAACTGTGAAGATTAACATGCTTTTGAAGCAGAGATGTTTTAAGGTATATATAATAAGGTATACATTTATTATAATAAGGTATAGATTACCTGCTTCTGACGTTTTATTCTCAGTTACACGAAATGTTA
This sequence comes from Carya illinoinensis, assembly GCF_018687715.1. Lineage (NCBI taxonomy): Eukaryota > Viridiplantae > Streptophyta > Magnoliopsida > Fagales > Juglandaceae > Carya > Carya illinoinensis. The sequence goes on from NC_056756.1 coordinate 41,304,743, forward strand.
GATGGTGGCTCACCTGGTGTATACTCCTTGCAGGAAGCAGTCTTGGTTTATTGGTGAGCACAGGAGCACCGACTCTGAAGGTTTAACATCCTGTCATTATTACTCTATTTCTGTTTGTCTGAGGCTTATTATAGTCATTTGCAGGGAAAAGGAGTTGTCAAGGGTGTTGATTATGGGGCAACAGGCGAAGTTAAGAAAGTGGATGTTTCGTGTACATGCGAAAGGCTTGATGCAAGTCATATTAAAAGGTTCAAATGCTTTTAAGTTTTATTCATTTCCTCGTGTTGTGTGTCCATGTAGTTATTCCTTCTTTTATTTTTTTGGGCAGACTTTGAATCAAACCTTGCTGGTTATGCAGATTCATCAAACACAGGGAGTACACAATGGTTAGATTTCTATTTGGCAACTTTTGATCATTAGTACTGGAACTTCATCTAGCTCCTGTGTTTCTTTTTTTGCTTGATTAGATGTGTTCCTTTGTTGCTTTGTATTAAGAAAGTCTTTGGCATTGACCTATGTCATGCTATACACATTTGTGTTGTTTTGACAGAAAGGCTGAGGCAATCAAAAAAATATAAAAATGGTTGAATACCACATTATGCTAGTTTATTTTCAGTCTGTGAATGCTTGTTGGAAACTCCTACATTTGAACAATTTCCAGCCTGTGAATGGAGGTGGAAACTCTCACATTTGTACTGGTTTCAGCCTGTGAATGCTTGCTGGAGTTTCCCACATTTACACTGTTTTCAGTCTAGCTCATGTTTTACTCTTGAATATAATCGTTTATATGGCTAGTTATGTTGCATTTAGCTGTTCACAGAACAAATAAGTTTCTTGTAGTAAGTTAAACTTTAAAATGATCAAATAACAATTGGCGCACACTTCCCCTTCATTTTTCCATGTTTAGTACTTGTGCTCATTTTTTTTCTCTTTCTTTTAAAACTACCTCTCTATTGTTATTTTATTCCAATATTTTCTTTTTTTGTAATATAATGTTCCCATTTCTTAATGTATTTTAGGTATAAGGCTGTGAGCATGTGATACTATTTTGCTAGTTTTAATTTAGTAAAAGACTTTCCTGGAATTTTTTTTCTTTTCATTCGGGAAAAAGGCATTTCCTGCCATATTTATTGTTTGAAATAGGCATTTCTGGCAACACCATTCGCCACAATAAAACTTTTGTCCCGAGCAGGCTTCACTCGTGTGTGACATATTTTCCACGCAAACTCTATTTCCAACGACTATCATATGCCAAAAATAATAGTATTTTGGACAGCAACTAAAATCGCAGGTACTGGCCAGTAGTATCCATTGCCAGTTATTTCTAGGGAGTCTGCTACGAGTGGAAATAGCGGGAAAAGATTATTTCTGGCAATAATGTTGACTATTTCAGACAAAATTTCTCGCGAGAAAAAGGTCTTTTTGTGTGTGTGTGTGTGTGTGTGTATATACATGACATACTAATTTAATTGGTGAGTTTTATTACAACCAAACAGGTTCGCATTGTTGTTTTTCCATCCATTTTATTGTCCCCGATCTTGCCCCATGGATTAGGCAGTTTTCCTCCCTAGTTACGTACATGCTTGCTTTTGAGGTTTGAATCGTTTTCGAGCATAATCCTTGAAGATTTGAAATAGAAGATCCATACTAGATGTAAGCTATTTATATAGTTAAGCTTGTGAAAAGAAAAAAAGAGAATACTTGGTACCCAATATTAATCGATTGAAGTAAGGACTTTAAGCATACAAGTGGGCCCAATGTATATCATTGATCGTGGCCTAATTAAGAACACCTACCTAATTGTTGAATATTGCACTCTACGTGAACGTTCTCTCAACCTCTAAAAGGATTGTTCTGTCACATGATGTGTTGATAGCAGCGCAGATGAAGAAATACTAGAGGAAACAGAGGCTGAAGAAGAAGTTTTCATATTCATATATCGTGTGTTTACCAGGCAACTGTTGATATATATATATATATATATGTATATCAGATTTACAAATGAATAAAATAATGTAAGCTAATTTCTAGCTCATGTAACAAACTATAACAGAATATTTCCTATTCTATTAATCTGGTGCAGCCGTAAGTATTTGAGATGAATTTGTATCCTGTATTCTCAACATCCCCCCGCAAGATGGAGAGTATATGTTGATTACTCCCATCTTGAGCAGCAGCCGATTGAAAGTGGGGGAGTGCAATGGACAACATGTAGTTGTCTACAGTGCTCCTCTTGTTGAACCAAAGAAGTCACTCGATTCAACGGGGGTAAGAGGTCGTAGAGTAAAATCTAAGCACAAATAGTCGTAAGAGTCATTTAAACCCATTAAAAATTGCATTACCTTTTGTCAATGTGCGTTTTCCAGCAAGGTTTTGAGTGAACCACAGATACATGAAGGCATTGGTTCATAGATTTCCAACTTGTCCCAAAGGCATTTGAGTTTGTTAAAGTATTGGCTCAATGAATCGGTATCTTGAATCAGTAATGAGATAGATTTGGTTATCTGGAAAATGCGAGGAGCATTTTGGATTGAAAATTGCTCACGAAGATCCTTCCAAATGTTAGCTGCCGAGCCGGAATGTGCAATGTTGGATCGAAGGTCTAAACCAACAGAGTGTTGAATCCAGGCGATGATCATATCGTTGCAACGCTCCCATGGGGCAAGAAGGGGATTAGATTCATGAGTGGGTTTTGAGATTTTGCCATCAAGAAAGTCGAGTTTATTTTTGATGTTGAGAGCACGTCTCATAGTGCGCGCCCAGGTCACATAATTTGCTGTAGTGAGGAGGTCTGGAACTAGGGAAGAAGAAGCTCTTTCTTCGGGCTGAATATAGTATGGACTGGCGGGATAGTGGGGCTTGGTTTCAGGGGAGTTGGTTTCAGGATTGGAAGACATTGATGAATTGGATTCAGAGTCGATATTGGGAGGAGTTTCATTCATGGCTCTGGTACCATGTTGATAGCAGCGTAGATGAAGAAATGCTAGAGGAAACAGAGGCTGAAGAAGAAGTTTTCATATTCATATATCGTGTGTTTACCAGGCAATTGCTGATATATATATATATATATATATATCAGATTTACAAATGAATAAAATAATGTAAGCTAATTTCCAACTCATGTAACAAACTATAACAGAATATTTCCTATTCTATTAATCTGGTGCAGTCCTAAGTATTTGAGATGAATTTGTATCCTGTATTCTCAACATGATGATTTGGAACATTACCTGCAAACTGGTGAATTTCCTTCTACTGATGTGATACGGCCGGATTCAATCATCCATGCATGTAGTATGAAGGGATGTGAAATTGAAATAAATAATACTACACGGTCATGAGCCACCTAGTTAGTACTGATCAATCTGCATGATCATGCATGAATGAGTTTTGTTATGTACAAACAAAATCATATACTAATCTGCGTACTAATACTGATTTTTTTATATTCAAAATTTAAATTAGTATTATTTTTAATAAAATTTACTTTTTGACCAATCATATTAGATTAATGCACATATTAATGTATATGCGTGTTTGCAACTAAAATTTTCCTGCATGAATACATCCGGCAGCTTTGATATAGTCCCTAATATGTTGCAGTAATATTCAGCCACGATCTTATATTACAATATTATTACTGGTGACTTTTTTCAAGGAGGGAACGTACGATATATATATATATATATATATTTAAAAGAAGCGAGGTGTTAATTGGGAGGGTGAATATGGCGCACCCTAATCTATTACATATTCATTCTACATGATGATATAATTAAGTCATGATTCTAGATGAATATATATTATATATATTATTTATAAGCTGGTATGTAACAGAGCACATTTATTAAAGTATTTAGATGTCATAATTTGATTTGTAAATAAAATTTTAAAATTTAAATCTTACAAATAAATTTTATTATTTAATTAATATAGATAATTATATATTCTATATACTGATATGAAAATAAAATAATTATATATATATATATATATATATGTGTGTGTGCGGGCGTGCGCGCGTGTTATGTGGCCAAATGATATCTTCCATTAAGAATAGGGTGCGATTTTCATTACATTTAAAAGGGCTTTGCTACATACAGTCGCCAGATGCAGTCGGCGTGCAGTCGGCTGTACGAAATGAATAAAAAAAAATTATAATTTTTTTTTTTATATTCAAGGGGACCTACATGAATTATAAAAAGTTATAAAAATAATTCTTTTTTTCATGTAGATTCCGTATTAATTTTTTTTTTACAGCTGACTATACGCCGATTGCATCTACCGACTACAAAAAGTATTTCTCCATTTAAAAAGCCTCTCTTATTTTAGTGTGTTTTGTGCTCTGTTTATCGTAATTGACATTTCATGACCCGGTGACATGACAAAATAATATTCTAAAGGAGATATCGAGTATTTTTGCATTGTGTCACGCTTGTCGGCCTTTTTATTAAGCATATAACTTTCTTGTACGTCATGGATCAATTTCGTATATATGGTTGCTTATTTTAAAAGTAAGTACCATTATATTTCATACAATAGTACCAAGTGCGTCATGGATCAATTTCATATAAATTTTGAATATATTATAGCATATGGTACTATTATGATATTGTAGATTTTAATATAGATAATGAAGTAGTTTAAGGATGTGGTTTTGTCGGAGAAGTGATCTGGAGTCACTTTCTCGAGTGTCGGGACTTGTTTCTCGCTTTTGGTTATTATATTTTGATTTATTATGTTTTTTATCAGATAATTATATTACTTTTTGAAACGTTTGTATTTAAGTGAATTTGTATTTAATAATTATGATATTTTGTTGATTAATTTTAACTTATTAGCTGCGTCTTTTATTTTATACATATTACATATACATACACTTAATATTTATCATTGAGATGTATGACCCATGATATCATCATCTTGATTTTTCGATTTCTACATGTCAATATATGAAAATTGAAAGCTTCGCAATTAAGATTTAAAAAAATAAAATTATTTATTATATTTTATATAAAAATTTTAAAATATTATAATAATAAAATAAAATAAAAAAATAAAATAAATATCTTATATCCCACCACACTTGTCAAATCTGTCAAACCTGTCACTTATCTTATAGGAGACCAAACCAGGCCACTCGTTTAGTAGGCAACAATAGCACATAGTACTTGGGGCCTAGCTAATTTAATGTTTGAACATGTTCTACCATATATATTTTAGGGCGACTTTGACCTAGCTAGCTCCACGTAAGATGTGTTGCAGTCATTGATTATTTGATTGTAGTAGGTGTGGATAATGAGATAAAAAATTTTAATTTTAAATAAAAATTTAAAATATTATTTTTTAATATTATTATTATTATAAAATTTAAAAAAGTTATATTAAATTAAAAAAATTAAATTATTTATTATATTTTATATAAAAATTTTACAAAATTATAATTTAAAAATAAGATAGAATGAGATTAAAATTTTATGTTTTATCTCTTTTACCAAACCCGACGCTCAATCAGAAACCAAACCAGGCCACTCATTTAATAGGTGCCAGCAACACATAATACTTGGAGTTAATTTAATGTTTAAACATGTTCTACCATACATATTTTAGGGTGACTTTGACCTAACTAGGCTCATGTGGTATGTTTGAATAGTAAGATGAAAATTTTTAATTTTAGATAAAAATTTAAAATATTATTTTTTAATATTATTATTATTTTAAAATTTAAAAAAATTATATTAAAATTTTTAAAAAAAAGTTATTTATTATATTTTATATAAAAATTTAAAAAAATTATAATAATAAAATAATATAAAAATTTTATAATTTACCTCACTGCCAAACCCCCGCTTGATCAGAGACCAAACCAGGCCACTCATTTAGTGGGTGACAGCAACACAGTACTTGGGCCTAGCTAATTTAATGTTTGAACATGTCCTACCAAAGATATTTTGGGGCGACTTTGACCTAGCTAGGCCCCACGTACGATGTGCTTCTGTCACCGACTGTTAGAAATCTTTTTTTTTTTTTTCTTTTTTTTTCCACCGACTGTTAGAAATCTGATCAGAGATAATTAATTTCTTATTAATACTTCTCATTGAGTAGGAACGAAACATTATTGTGCTTTGTTTTTGAGATTTTTCTAGTTTCTAATCTTAAGATTTTCATATTTAGTTTAGATTATATTAAAAAAATTTAATATTTGAGAAAAGAAACCCTATAAATGGATGTTTATATTAAACTAAAAAAAAATAAAAAGGCTTGCTTAATTAGATAAGAATTGGACAAAAGTGATCGACAGTGATCCGGATGCATGTATTGGTGGTCGACACTTAAGTAAGCTAGATGACCGAGTCAATATTATATTAATTGATGACATTTAGTAATATAAAAGTTGACGTAAGGTCGTGAGCCGTCACATGAAAACAAAAATATAACCATTACGTACAGCTTCTTTTTCAATTCAGACGTATCGAGCAAGTTCGAATAGATTGTGTACTTTCTTTGTTTTCTTTCGAGCTAAAATCAATTCGAATAGGATTTTTTCATATCTTTTACCAGTCTGCAGCTTTTTTCATCCCCATCTTCCCCGTGGTTTGTATTGGCGTGGGGTTTTAGGAAGTTGTTAGGGTTCTCCATGCGACGACCTATTCTACTCATCATCATCCTTTATCTCACACATCTCTTTTTATTATTTTATTTTTATTTTTTAATAAATATGTAATATATGAATAATTAATAAAAAAAATCAATTAATTTAACAAAAATAAAAAAAATTAAAATAAATATAATGTGTGGTGTTGATGTATAGGAAAGCCCTACTTGAAATATCAAGCCGTTATTACTTAGAATATGGATAATTAAAAATTAAAAAAAAAAGAATATCATTCCTCAATGTTTAATAAACAGCTAGAAGATTTCACGTTGAATACTTTATATATCCGTCCTAGTCTTGGCCAAGATGTGTGGCGTCACAGGTCCTACCTAACCTAAATAATCAAATCTAGTTGTGATTTTGATTTAGTGCTCAAGATAGAAAGTGTTTTTCATATTTTGAAGTGATGGGAGTGAAGTACGTAGTGAAACAAGCTTGAATCTCTATTTGTTATTTATTTAAAATCTAAAAGAGTTGGTGTGATATGGATATTTATAACTAGTCAAATTACATACTAAATCAGACCTATCTAATTGCTTGAGTTCATCAATTGATCCTATTACTTGTTAGATCACATGTGGAGTACGTGTTCTTTGTATCCTAGCTATTAGGATATACGTATTTTACATTTAGCGAGTTTCATTACAACAAAAAATTGATCCAAATTAAACTCTACTGAATCAACAGGGAGTCCAATAATAGAGTTAGAAAGATTAATATATCATGAAAATAAATCATATACCTCGGTAATGATTTTAAATATAATTGTGTCTTGGGCGGCCTTCAGCCTCCATGAGCAAAAAAAAATCCTCTAAAAGTGAAGTTTTCTGAGATTTCTTTTCTAGAATATACTTTTGAAAATTCAATTTGTCACCCTACCCCCACCCCAAAAGTAATTAGAAATTCTAGTTCCACTCCTAGCCAGCCTCCATCCAGCTTTTAAAAGACTAGCATGTGCAAGAAGTCTTACAGGAGACAAAACAACTCGAATCCCTTAATTCTCTAAACAGAGGGAGCAATGGCTTTCCTTAGGATGCTCTTTCAAGTGGCATGCGTTGTTGTCATGTTATCGAAGATGGCAGCAGCAGCTTCATTAGCCAAGCCAAGCTGCCAGCACCGGTGTGGAGATGTTGAGATCCCTTATCCATTTGGTACAACTGAAAATTGCTACCTTAATCATAATTATTTTATCAATTGCAGCAATTCCAAACCAATGTTGGGAAATTTGATTGTCAACAACATTGATTCCATCCAAGGCGAGCTTGAAGTCTTGATGTTTATAGCCCATCAATGTTACCAAAACTCGAGTGGTGTGCCTAGGCTTGAAAATTCTCCCTCTCTCCGTGTCAAACATTTCACAATTTCCAACACCAAAAACAAGTTCGTGGCCATCGGCTGTGACACTTACGCATTCCTCAATGCTTTCCAGAACAACGAACCTTTCTCCATAGGCTGCACCTCTACTTGTCAAAGTCTTAGAAATGTTTTCAAAGGATCTTGCTCTGGAATTGGGTGTTGCCAGGTTGAGATTCCGAAAGGATTGAAGAACTTTACTTTGGAAGCACGTAGCTATAATAATCATGCAGAAGTATGGGACTTCAGTCCATGCAGCTTTGCTTTTGTGGCTAAAGAAGGCAAGTTCAAATTCTCCCCTGATTATCTTAAAAATAAGCGAGCTGAGATAAATGATACTTTTCCAATGGTTCTTGATTGGGCAATCGGTAATAAAACATGTGAAACTGCTCGGAGCAAGCCGGATTACGTTTGTGGACGGAATAGCGCATGCTATGATCCAGAAAATGGTGATGGGTACCGTTGCAAGTGCAATAAAGGTTATGAAGGAAACCCATACCTCCCCCATGGTTGCCAAGGTACGTACGTACGTACGAGTTGCACATCTGATAAAAGATTCTCATAAATTTTAGGGAGAGAAGTTTTATGTAGAATTAATATTGAAAAATATAGAAACTTTGCTACTTAATTTCAGCTATGCGTGCTCATATCGTCTTGATTATATGAAAAAAGATTCCTTCAAGCTTTTGCCTTATAAACTTGATGTCCGGATCATCAATTTGCATGGAGCAAGAATTTGAGTGAACCTTGATTTTGACGGCAGTCGAATTAAGCATTAAAATAAGATGATTCTTTGTTGAAAAATAATATAAAATGATAGAAGAGCTAAGGAGTTGTAAAACCAAAGAAACAAGTAATGGAAAATCTATTAATACTGCTATATGATGAAAAAGTTTTTAAAATCTTATAACGACATTAATATTCAAGATTTGAGTGGGTTTGTTTTGGTAGCAAAGACCATAGAAATATGTAAGATCCTTTTAATATATATATATATAGGTAACAGATATGCTGAAATAATAGTACCTCAAGTCCTTTTTTTTTTTTTTTTTAAAATTTGTTGGGTAGGAATTCATGATACTGTGTTTCAGATATTAACGAGTGCCAAGTTCGGAAACCAGCTTGCAATGCTACTGCAAAATGCACCAACATTAAAGGGAGTTTCAAATGTACTTGTCCCGACGGATACGAAGGCGATGGAAAGATAGACGGAACAGGTTGCAGCCCTAAAGCCAGCGATAGCCAATATTCTAAGATTATCATTATTGCAGTAATTGGTACGTATCTAATTATAATTGTTCGCTCACATGGGTAAATTGATTTAAATGGAGAGAAATGCTTAGTCTATAAAGAAATCTTACAAACTAATTACTTTTGTAAGATACATTAATTATAAACCTAACACTTACCTTGAATTAATCTTTTTTATTGCTTTATTAAAAGCAATGCCTCAAAGATATTTAATTCAATATTATTTTTGAACTTCAATCACAGCTTCTTCGTCCATTGGCTTTCTTGGTCGATGATTGTCCCACGTATCACTTTTGGGATCTATGCCATTGGCCTGCTTGGGCAGCATGCGCTGTCAGGACCTTCACTTATTTATCAAAAGTAACAGACAGATCGATCACATGGTGTTTATTACTTGAGAACTGCTACAGCCTCACACCCAACATATCATCATTTTTTAAATTTAAAAAAGAAGAAGATAAAATAATAAATTTACATTTTTTAATAATATAAAAAATTATGAAGTTGCTGTATATATTTTTCCTTATTACTTTTGCCGGCTTAGTCTTCCGTGGGCCTTCCCTGTTCATGCATCATTGCATTATTAAGCTTTCACCCTGTTTTTAGTCTTTTTCGTGAATTCATCTCCTACTCTTTGCCCTACTTTTGCTGGCTTAGTGCTCTATGGGCCTATTCCCTATTTCATGGATGCATTACTAAGCTAGGACACGATTATGTTCAGCCTGCTTTCAGTCTTTCTCGTGAATATCTATATTATTTTCAATTCAATATATATTTGTTTATTTGTGATAGTGATAATCTCGTGCAAGTTATATATATCATCGTCCTGTTACGAAATAGCACGACCTGTAGTTGTTGTATATATTTATCGAAGGAAATGATTTATGCAATGTTAGAGTATGCAAGTCTCATGTATTTTATTTTCAAAAAATAGATAGATATGGTATCCACTTGAAAAACTCAATTTTTAATGAAAAAGTAAATTGTACAATCTTAAAGTGAGTAAGTCTAAGTCTCATATACTCTTTTCGAAAAAAGTTGACAAATCTTGAACCTATATGAAAAATTTATTTTTTAATAGTGAATTTCACTTTTTTAAAGGGAATAAGCAAGTTTTACGCGCCATAGGACTATATTTAGTCTTAAGCTTTTAATGGTGAACCTCATTCTTTTTAAAAATGGTAGGCAGGACATGAGCACCCTAAAACTACATATAGCATTACTCATTTATATAATATTTTCTCTAAACTAGTTGGAATGCATATATTTCAATGTTTATATATATATATATATATAGATTATATTCTATAAATGTTGCTTATGTGATAGACACTAACTATGCTTTAACTCAAGTGATCTTGATTGAGCCATCTTCCTATAATTCATATATATGTTACTTGCTTATTGATTTAAATTTCTCAAACCGTTTGTGAAAACAAAAATAGCATGTCAACTAGAAAACTTTGATCACAATGCATGTTTGAACATGTGCAGCTATTGGCATTGGCCTCGTAGTATTGTTTGTGGGAGGTTCTTCACTATACTGCGGACTAAAAAGAAGAAAACTGTTCAAGCTGAAAGAGAAATTCTTCCAACAAAATGGTGGCTTGTTGCTACAACAAAAACTCTCAAATGATAGAACTTCCATGCAAGCAGTCAAAATCTTTAGCGTGGAAGAACTTGAAAAAGCTACAAACAATTAGGGGTGTGCATGCGGACCGGTTTTTTTCCGGATCCGGTCCGGAAATCCGGATCCGGGTGAATCCGGGCGGTTATCCGCCCGGATTACACCCGGGCGGTTGTTATAAATCCGGATCCGGTTACGGATCCGGTTTTATAACCCGGTAATCCGTAACCGGGGGTTACTATTATTTTTTCCCCCGAAACGACACCCGGTCTCTCACTCGTCTTCTCTCCCGTTCGTCTCTCAAGAACCCTAGGGCCCGTGGCGATTGCATAGCAAATCTTCTCTCTCTCTCTTGAAACCTAAGGTATGTTAATCTCTCTCTCTCTCTCTCTCTCTCTCTCTCTCGATTTGGGTGGATTCCTTTGTCTGGGTTTACGTTTGATTTTCGCGTGATGTTATCTCTTTTCTGATTTACACATTTCTTGGCTTGTGATTTACGAATTTGGATGTTTTGCTAGTTGAATCTCTCTGTTTAGCAAAATTATGGCTCTAATTTACAGTGTTGATCTCTCAAGATCTGTTTAGGGTTTGCCATTTGGGTTTGCGATTTTGCATTTGTATTTGTGATTTTGCTGGTTGTGAGTTTTCTGATTCTTTGTGATTCTGTTGGTCTAGGGTTTTAATTTGATTTCACATTGATGCATTCATTATTTGGGTCATTGAGTTTGCACTTGAAATTTTCATGCTTTCATTTTCGGCGCTTATGCAAGATCCTGATCTTCACCCCCACCATCCTGCCCACATCTTTGACCACTGTTTTGACCCTTTTTATCTAAATTATTTTTTGAACTGTTAGTTTCTAGGGTTATGCTTACAAACCATTCTAAATTATTTTTTGAACTGTTAGTTTCGAGCTGTCTTCAACATTTGTTGGATACAAATCACATACTAAACGCTAGCTGACCAAAGAGCAAGCTGTGAATTCCCAAAGAGCAACACAACCAGAACCAATGCTAGTGATCCATACAGGCAGGGAAATCAAAACCCTAGAATTCAGTGATGACCATGATAAACTAAACTGAAAGAGAGGGAGAAAAAAAAAGAGAGAGAGGAATCAGAGACGCTGTTTGTCTCCCTCTCAACCTTTGATCATGGTTTTGCTGCTGCTTTTAATTTTTTATTCTTTTTTATCTTTGGTTTGTGTGTTGGAAATAAACCCACCACCCCCACAGCATCTCAAAGGGACTCATCCAGTCATCCTTCCACCTCCACCTCCCCCTTTAAAATAATATTTTGTAATCTTATCTCTTTCTCATCTCATTAAAAATTTAAAAAATCTAATACAGCTATTATTTCCCTGGCAGCACATGAGATCAATGCTTCCCTATAGCTAAGAAAGCTGTGGCATAAGTACAGTTTGACCAAAAGTAAGCACATTGTGCAGTAAAAGGTTAAAATGCTTGTGATAATGTTTGCTTGTAATTATTTCCATGCATGCATGCACATTCCCCTGCCCTGCATATATATATATATATATATTTGTATTGTTGCTGATTTGATTTTTATTATATTAGCAGTCTATTCGAATGAGATCTTGGAATGAATGAGAATTATTTATGACATATTTTTGTGGATTATGAATTGCATGATTTATGCACTATGCATGCTAACTGGCCAGAATTGTTATACTGACCATTATTCCATAAATCTGGGTCTGAGACCACTTTACCTTCACATCTACTTATTAAGTTCTAACAAATACTCACTTTGCTAAAGGAAGCCAGTATAGCTGTTTCTAGGACTTTTTAGAAATTTAGAGAATTGCCAAAAACAATGATGACCCTAATAGCTATAAAAAAATCTGAATTAGATACTCTTTTCTTAGATGAGAAAAGATGAATCAATGATGTGTAGGTATACAAGAAACACATGTTGAGATGGAAACACAATACTTTGACCTAAAATGATGGTTTGATTATATTTTACCAGTTGTGATCTCTTGTTAGGATCATTTGTCAAAAATGCTAGTGCTGCTGATTTGATACAACGGAGACAGCGTTCTGAGTTTCAATGTGAGTTCTTCAAACGCTACTTTTTTATTCTGGAATGAGCTATTGATCCATATTCACATCTCCTTCTTAACAGCAAGTATCAAGGGAACCCTTTATACTGGTATAAAGGTAAATCCTGTCAACATGCACTCCTATTATGTTGAATAGTCTTGGTCTGCTTCACAATTATGTTGTATTTAAAGCTTGAATATGTTGCTTTCATGCTTTCTTATTAGATCTTGTAACATTTCCATATATTGTTTCAGGGAAATCCAGACCTCATCTCACCGCTATTAACTTTGGCACTGAATGATACCATGACTTATGATAAGGTCAGACAAAATCCCATGTTCAGCTAGGACAACCGTGGATGCTGTTGGCCAGTCTCAACCACATCCTTGCATTTGAAGCTTAGTTGGAATTTTGTTTATTACAATGGATATTGTATTAGTTTAATTAGCTGCTGTGATGTATTATTATTTATTTTATTCTTTGTAAATTTATATTTTGCATTATGATGTAACAACAATATTATCTAGTTTGTATTTTTATTTATTTTTTTCTTTGATTACTTTTTTTAGAAAATTCTTTTAAAGTGCTTTGATTATTTTTTAAAAAAAATCTAGGCAATCTAAATATGAGATCAGATTTTTTTTAAAAAAAAAAAAGTGATATAATTTCTTTTTAAAGTTATAAAGATTTTTTTAGATTTTTTTTTTTTTTTTCCAAAACCCGGATTGAACCCAGGTATAACCCGGATATCCGGGATTAAAAGCCAAAAAAAAAAAAAATCCGGATATCCGGTTATAATCCGGATATCCAGATTGAATCCGGTTACCCGCCCGGATTGAGTCCGGGTTCAATCCGGGCGGATAACCGCCCGGATTTTGAAATCCGGATCCGGATCCGGTTTTGGCCGGATACCCGGATCCGGATCCGGATGCACACCCCTACAAACAATTATCATGAGAGTAGAGTCCTTGGCCAAGGAAGTTATGGAACTGTCTATAAAGGACTCTTACCAGATAATAAACTAGTCGCTATTAAGAAATCAAAATTTTGTGATCAGAGCCAAATTGAACAATTTATTAATGAGGTGATTGTACTTACCCAAATTAACCATAGAAACGTTGTTAAGCTCTTAGGTTGTTGTCTAGAAACAGACATGCCATTACTAGTTTATGAATTCATTACAAATGGGACTCTTTCGAAGCACATTCATGATAAAGTTCTAGCATCCTCACTCTCATGGGAAAAGCGCTTGAAGATAGCAACAGATATTGCAGGAGCACTTGCATACATGCATTTCTCGGCTTCCATACCAATTATACATAGGGATGTGAAGCCTGCAAATATACTTTTAGATGATAATTATTTAGCAAAGGTGTCAGACTTTGGAACTTCAAGATTGGTCCCACTTGATCAAACACAAATAAGTACTTTGGTACAGGGAACTTTGGGGTACTTAGACCCAGAATACTTTCATAGTAGTCAACTTACAGAAAAAAGTGATGTCTATAGCTTTGGTGTTGTTGTGGCTGAGTTATTGACAGGTAAGAAAGCAATTTCTTTTGATGGACCTGAAATTGATAGAAATCTAGCTATGTACTTTAGTTATGCAGTAAAAGAGGATCGCTTACATCAAATTATTGTGGACCATCTTGTAAGTGATGGTAATACTTATGAGATAGATGAAGTTGCTAATCTTGTAAAACGGTGCTTAAGTGTTAGAGGGGAGGATAGGCCTACAATGAAGGAAGTGGCAATGGAGCTGGATGGGTTGAGAAGTATGGAGAAGCATCAATTGGGAAAAGAAAATCTATGTAAAGAAGAGCCGGACATTGGTGTCACCGCACCTGCAATACACTGTTTCAACATGGGTGTTGACAATGGTTGTTCTTCTACCAGTACAACTGCTGGATACGAGATCAGTATGAGAACCCAAGCCTTGAAACCATCGGATGATGGTAGATGAAGGTGAGTACATTACTCCAGGTCAATATATTTTCATGTGTTATATCTTAAGCTTCATGCTGCCTTGCTTTTCTTTTCTCGCACCAGGCTTCATTATTTCTATTAGATGTTCCTTAGAAATGTTTAAAATGATGTTGTGATGTTATCTTTAATTAATTTTTATCTTTGGTTAGATATTTGTATATATATGGCCCTGTCCTTTATGTTATGTTTTTATTTTTTATTTTTTATGACAACACTTTCTTTTTTCATCTTTTATGTTGTGTTATCTTATCACATATCATAACTAGCTAGATAGTTTTCTTACCAACCCAAGATATAGCTCGTCGTTTCTTCTCTCCTTATTTCTCCCCTCCCCCCGGTCCCCCCGCGTACATTTTATTGTCCTGGTCTTGTCCGGCCCATAAATTAGATAGATTTTCCTCCTAAGTACCTATATATAAGTTTTGCTACATATAAATAAAGTCACGTACTAATCTGTGTACTAATACTAATTCATTCATACTTAAAAGTTAAATTAACACTACTTTCAATAAAATCTATTTTTTGACCAATCACATCAAATTGGTGTGCAAATTAGTGCATCGTTGTGCTTGCAGCTATATTTTTCCTCTATATATAGCTACTTTATTCTGACCTGACATCCATGCACCATATGTTGGTTAAGTTAAACAATATTGATACTAAAATATGAAATTCACTACAAGAAAAATGGACAATTGTGACCAATTTATAGCAACAAAAAGACTATTAGCAATCAAAATTGGTTGCTAATAATCTTTTCGTTCCTATAAATTGGTCGTAATTGTCTATTTTTCTTGTAGTGAAATTCATTGCATGCACGTTGTTTGTGGTCATTAATTTAAAAGAGCTGAAATAAAATTCATTTAGGACATAATTTACACTATAAAGAGTTATATATCCGTATATACTAAACGCATATTCATTCTTATTCTACAATATTGGTACGGTATTTACAATAATATATCGTTGATTTTTTTTTTTTTTTCTGTTAAATAAGAGTTGATCCTAAGTTCTGCTCTCCTAATTTATTTCCCCAAAATGGAACTGTAGAAGGATATATATATACACGCGTGTGTGTGTGTGTATTTTAATAAATGATTTTCAGGATTTTTTAGATGTTTTTTTTCCTCATCACCTTATAAATTTCTAAAGTGAGTATGCGGATTTACTTAGCTTATGGTTTTTATTTTCCTTTATTGGTTCTCGACTAATTACAATCTTGGAATCTCATGTGGATGAAATATGGATTGTATGAATATTCTATTCACATTTTTGTTTTTCTTTCCATTAGGGATTTTGGAGTTCTGTTCGATCGGTTTCTGTACATGTCGCTTTACATTAGATATTGAAGGCTAGTATCTTTTATGTTTTTTTATATTTAAAGGGTTTTGGAATATTAAATCACGGATTCTCATTGAGCGCACAAGTTATATTCTAGATCTTTTAAGTTGACATTGGATATTGGTGCCTTTTCTTTTCTCCTTAATTTTCCAGATATTTGATATTAGACTCATTCGTATTGTATCCTTTCCAAAGACAATATATATAGCATTACTTTTACTTAGGTTAAATGGCTAACATCAAACTCCTTAAATGTTTCTATCTACTCATGAATGAAACTCCTTAAATGTTTCTATCTACTCATGAATGTGAATGGTTTCTTTCTCAGAAAGGCTTTATGCATGCCTTTAAGCTTCTTAATTTTTGTTTGTCTGTTTTGTTTTTGGTTTCACGATGGGAATGTGAATTCTCATCTCTATTCTTTTATTTGGTGATGCTTAATTTGAATTGAAGTAAAATTTCTACAAGAGAAATGATATATACACAACATATTTCACAACAATTTACACAACACATGTTGTAAAATAAGGTTGTAAAATAATTTACACAACACATGTTGTAAAGTGATGTTAATTTTATAAGATAGTTTACAAAAATGCCCATCTTTTTAAACATTGTTGTATAAAATGTTATAAAATATGATGTGTGTTTATCATTTTGCTTTGTACAATATCCAAATTTTTTTCAAAAAGGCCGGCCAGTTTGGAAAGAATGTTTTAGACCACTCTTTTGCTTGCTTGCGTTCTAAATATTTCAGACCCAAAAAAGAAAAGAAAAAAAAAAAAAATAGAATGGTAAGAATGTATTTGATCGATGTTCATTCGGGGAAAATATTTTGAGCTTGAATATATTGTTACAAATAATTATCTGCATCAATACAAGCATCATGATCATCTATGGAGGACAGTTTTCAGAATCAGTCCTCGCTGTGTTTGTACGGTTTGAAAGCATGATCTCTGAAATCTTCTCATGCTAATTCCAGATGACCGTTCGATCTTTGCTTGCCTCGAGTGCAATTCAGAGAGAAATACTATTCAATTAGATGCAATCGACACCCTATTTATATAATTACATGTTTGCACTCTATAATTACATGGGAAAGCATTAAGAAAAGGAAAATTCTACTTGGCTGCGTGAGAGTTAAGTGTAATTGGGATGTAATATTTAGTATCAAGACTCTACTGCGAATCTTCATATGAGAAAATACTACTAAGAGAGAGATATTTACCGAATCAAAATTACCCCATCATAGCAAGATTCTACAATTTCAGAAATCCCACACTTTTAGCTAGTTAGCCATTACACAATCTTTGTACAGCAAATTATTCTTCTTTTCATATGTACATTATCATATTCAAGTTTATACAGACGTGTATGAAATCAATGAATAGATAAAGAAAATATTTTCTAAAATCTATTTCTTAGCATGGTATAAGGACCTATTCCCATGCATTCTATCTTGTGTCCTATCTTCTCATCTTCTCATTGTTTTTTTCCAGGACCTTCAATGAGGCTGATTGGAGCGGGTGAAGAAGCTTGCAATGGACTCTACATTTTTCAGCCCCAAAAATGCACTGCTTTCTCTGTTTAGAATAATAAAAATAAGACCCTATGGCATTGCCATCTAGGTCACCATTCAAGCTTTACTATTCCTACTATTTTTGATAGTCTATGTACCCTTTCTCATTGTGATACTTGTGCTCGTTCTAAGCATAACCGTTTACCTTTTCCAGTTCATGCAAATAAAAGTTTAGTTCCTTTTCATCGACTACATTGTGATATTTGGGGAGGTTATCATACTGTCTCTATTTGTGGAGCTCGGTATTTTTTTACTATTGTTCATGTGATACCCTGCATTTTCGTGTGTTTGAATTAAATAATTATCTAATTTATTATTAATATTGGTTCTCTTGTTTTAAATTTAGCATGATTTTCATTGTATTACTTTATGATTACTAAGTTGTGAAATTTATTTTAATGTGTTTTTCTTGATAATTGATTATTGTTTATTATTTGAATTCCTCTCTATTTTAAATTATGATATTATTGGGTTTTATTGTTTTATTTTTATTTATATTTAGTTGTAGACTTTTTATTTGTCTTTTATCTATTTTATTGTGTGTTTTTTATTTTATTGGACCTTTCTTTTTCAGAATGGGCTTGTTTTTGTTTTTGTTTACTTCTGTTTTGGGCCAAGCCCATTCAATTTTGGAACCCAGCATCCTCTCGCCTTAAATGACATTGTTCGGCCAAGCCTTAGAGCATCCCCATCCGGTTCCCTAAAGCTCTATATTCCCCATAATTTGAAATTTATTTTGGGATTTTGGTCAAAATACCCTCCACATCCGGATCCCTATTTTAGGGAAAAAGTTTAGAGAATAAACAGTAAGTCCCCATATTTGGGGACTCACTATTCATTCCCTAAATCATTTTTATTAATATTTTATTCTAATATATAAAATAAATAATTTTTCAATCATCTACACTTTCTTTTATACTCATATTTATTATAGTTTTAAATAATAATGTTAAAAATAATTTAATTAATTAAGAAAAAATAAAAAAATAAATTTTAAAAATATTATTATATTCACAAAAAAATAATTTAAATTTTTGTTTAAAATATTCACTAGAGTAATAGTTCAAAAAATAAGAAAAAATATTGAGTAGTTAAATTTGTAAATAGAAGTGAAAGAAAAAAGTAATAAAAAAAGAATAGAAAAATATTATTTAATATAATAGAGATAGGGATGGGGAATGAGATGTAGGAGGTTTTTGAAAGATGAATAAAATTTAGGGAAAATTTTGAGGAAAGGTGATTTTAAGTTAAATTATAGAGATGGGGATGAGGAATGAGATGAGGATACTCTTAGGGCTTCATTTCCTTTCTTTACTCTGCTACGCCGATTGCTCTCTTCCTCCTCCTCCTTGTTTTCTTTTGTTTTCTTCTCTTCTTCAACTTTCAGCTATTGAACCCGCGAAACCTGCATCCTCCATGCGTAGTAGCCTCCATCTTTTTTCTTCCCCCATCTATTTCTTCTTCCTTTCTTCTTCTCTACCCCGCGCCACTGCTTCTCTTCTTCTTCTTCATTTCATTTTTCTCTTTTTCTTCTACAAATCTGGGTGTTGCTGTAGCTCTCTTGCACCATTTTCGGCTGGTATTAGTTTCATTTTAATCTATTTGATTTTTGGTTTCTCTTTTGCTGTAAAATCGTGCATTTCTCTTCCTCTCTAGCATTTTTATTTCGTCTATTTTTTCACCATTTTTGTAGGTCAGTCGTGAGCTTCCATGCTCGTTTTTTTTTTGTCATTTTTCTTGGTATTTTTACATTCTAGCTTGTGAAAAACCCTTTCATTTCTAGCATTTTTCTCCCTCGGCCCGTGCTTTGTTTTAAGCCAAATCCGTGCCCTGTTTTTAGCCCCAAACCGTGAGCTTCCTTTTTTATTGTGCTTGGTTGTTTTTCCATGCCATGAACACCATTTTTCCAGCCACCATCTTCTAGTTTTTACCTTGTAGATCAGCCCTTTTCTTCCTCTAATATTAACTCGAATTTCCTTGATTTCGAGTCTCATTTTCAGTCTCAAAACCGTGCTTTTGGTTTTTTTATTTCGGGTTCACTTTTGGCGTTAATTGTGTGCTTGCACATCTTGATTTTCCATAGTTTTGCCTTTTCATCATTTTAATTAATTTTTTAAAGAATTTGATGTGGTTTAAATATATTTTTATACTAATATATTTTTTGCACTTTGTTTGATTGTGCCGGACGTTGGATTTGAGGAGTTTGGATTTTGGGTTGGATTTGAATAAGGAAAAGTATAGTTACAAATATAATTGTGTATTAATTTGTGTACTAATGTGATGTGATTGGTCAAAAAATAAATTTTATTGAAAACAGTGTTAATTTAAATTTTAAGTATGAATAAATCAGTGTTGGTACACAGATTAATGCGCGACTATGTTTATATGTAGCAAAACTCTTTGAATAATGGGTTCATTTGTTGGATTGTGATTGGATATTTATTTTGTTTTTTTATCATGGCATGACATTTATTTCACCATCGCATGAATTTTCATGTGTTGTGTATGAAAACTTGGTTTTCATATTGAGAAATAATTTTTGAGTGCGTGCGTGTCATGAGCTCAAGTTAAAATGGGGTATTATCTCAATAGAACTCTTCTGGTCACTCAGGAGCAGATAAAATTGAGTGACATCTCCTGAGTTGTCGTCGAACGACAACAGGATCGGATGAGATGGTAATGCTTTAGTGCCAACTCCTAGGCCCCTCTGAAATCACATGCACAGTTGTTACCCATGGTGTGACTAAATAAGATAGGGTGTGCGGATAGTCTTTAGAGGAGATCATGGTTCATATGAGTTAATTTAGATATGTGGGCCATTTTTTGAAAAAATTGTGAATTTTGATTAATAGATATGTGGACCATTTTTTTGAAAAAATAGTAGTTTTATATTTGAGTCGTTTTTTGAAAAAATAGTGGTTGTTTATTTTAATGGCGTGTTTTGGGCCAAATAGAATTTTTGACGTATGTTGAAAAAATGATCATTTTTGAAAAAAATGATGGTTTTGATTGCATGCATGTTTCAGCATGTGCATGCATTTATGTTGGTGTTTAAATGTGTTCTTATCTCTTAGATTGTTTAGTTGGTTACTTATTAAGACTCATAATCTCACGTGGTATTCTTCCCTATTGTCCCATTTTATGGAATCATAAATTTTGATGCAAATGAGAATGTTAAGCCTAAGGTTTCAGCTCCACCGGAAGAGTGACCTGGGATCACTTGTTGGCTACGAGATTTATTTCCTCTTTTATCTGTGTATTTTGGCTTTGTATTATATTTTGCTGAATAATTGTATAACATTTTTAAAGGTTTTTATTTTTAGTAAATCTAAATTTTAAATTCTGGTACTTCTTTTATTTATTCACTGCGATATTTGTTGTACAATTTTTTACATGTACACACACTTAATATTTGTTGTTTGGGGTGCGTGACTCATGTTGTCATCATCCCATTTTCAGTGTTTATAAATCTTGCCTTTTTATATGAGGGACTCGAGGGAGCTACAGTTAAAGATTTTTCTCTCACCACATGGATTTATTTAATGCGTTTTAAATCATAAACTTTTAGTCATTTAATGCATTTCTTCACTCTTGTCAAAAATCAATACAACTCCACGGCTAAGGTTATTTGCACCGATAATGGTCAAGAATTTCTTTCAAAAAATCTTCAAACATACTTTCATGCTCATGGCATGATTTATGAACGTACCTGTGTTGTAACTCCTCAACAAAATAGTCTTACGAAGCATAAACATTAGCACCTCCTAAATGTTGCTTGGACTCTCCATTTTCAGGCATATTTACCTCCTAAATTTTGGAGAGAGTGTGTTCTTACTTCTTCTTATCTCATCAATAGAACACCTAATCGATCTCTTCAAAATCAAACTCCGTTTCAAATTCTTCTCCATACTGCACCCACATACACCCATTGATGGGCACCATGGTAGACAAAGTCTTAAAGACCCCTTACAAGTTTCAGATGGTCAGATCACAAGGTCAAAAGCTAAGAAGATTAAGAAAGCAATATAAGAATTGATGCAATCAACTTTGACCAAGTTTATAAGTTTATCGAGCAAGATCCCAACATTCAAGGTAGACTTGAAAGAAGAAAAATTAGTTTTAATCCTTGTGATCCAAGCTACAAAGGGGGGCAGCATAGCCTAGGGTTTAGTGTAGACTCTTTATTTCAATAAGTACATGTGTGTGGACCTATATTATGTTTCTATATTTAATTCATTAAGTGGACTCCTTTTATTAACTATAGGGGATGTTTTGGGCTTGAAGATGTTCAGCACATGTCTTTTAATTAATGAAAGCCTTAGTTGGCCTAGGGTTTAATGGAGAGATTAAAAATAACCTTGTATCCACATTTTACACAAGTTTAAACAATGAATAAAATTTCAGAGAACTTTTTAGTTTTCTTTACTTGTTCTTAATTGAACTACAAACTTATCAAAGACAAAACCTTTGTGGCGTTCTCACCAAATCTAGGTTATTGAAACAAGATTTCAACAGGTCTAGATCCTCTTGAATTGATTCATGGCTTTCATGGGAAAGTTTTTAATTTGATTGTGGGTTCAAGCAAATTCCACGGATTCGCATCACCCATCTATCTGTTTTTGGTTGCCTTTGTTATGCTCAGACCCTTACTACTCATCGCAACAAATTTTCTTCCTGAGCATCTTGCTATATTTTTATTGGTTATCCTAGCAACCGTAAGGCTTACAAATTATATAACCTTAACACTGACACAATTTTTTACTTGCGTGATGTCACTTTTCATGAAGACTAGATTCTTTTCTAGCACTCCGCCACTTCACATCCCAGCCATTCCAAAATTTCATCTTTACTTATTCCTTCTACTCCAACACTGGCAATACATGCAGACGCGAACCCCACTTCTCCTATTCCCTCTCGTCCCAACCACACTATCACCCGTCTTTCGCCTCTGAAAGTCCCTCTATGACCTTAAGCAAGTATCTCAAAACTAGTTTTTTAAACTAATATCTGTTCTTCTTAATGCATGTTTGTTCAATCTTAGGCAGATCACTCTCTATTTACCTTGCTTACCACTACCAGTGTCACTATTATCTTGGTATATGTTGACAACATCTTGGTTGTCAGCAATGATCTCTCTCAAGTCATTTTCTTCAAGACTATTATTTCCACTCACTTTAAAACCAAGAACCATGGACCTCTCAAACATTTCCTTCGTCTTGAAGTCTCTCGATCACCTTCCGGCATTTTTCTCAATCAATGAAAATATGCCCTAGATATCCTTGCCGATATTGGTCAACTTCGCTCTCACCCTGCTCCCTTTGCCATGGAATAGAACCTGAAACTTAATGACACTAATGGTGATTTACTTCCTGATCTTGCTCCATACCGACAGCTAGTTGGACGTCTCATTTATCTCACCATCACGTGACCTGATATAGTCTTTACCGTAAATATCCTTAGCCACTTCATGCATGCTCCCAAAATTTCTCAAATGACAGTTGTCACTTGTGTTCTCCGGTACATCAAAGGCACTCCAGGCCAAGCCATTTTTTTCTCCTCTTCAAATGATCTTCATGTTCGTGCCTACCCAGATTCTAATTGGGCCAATTGCCCCACTACCAAGTGCTGTTCCATAGGTTTTTTCATCACTCTTGGCTCTAGTCTTATTTCATGGCATACCAAGAAACAAACTACAGTCACTCGCTCCTCTACAAAAGCTGAATACCGTGCCATGGTTGTCATCACCTATGAGCTGGTATGGTTGCAACAACTTCTTCATGATCTCAACATCTCACACAAAGGTCCCATGACTCTCTATTGCGACAACCAATCCACTCTCTTCTCACCATCACTCACTTACCCTCTTCCGAGCAACTCGCCGACATCTTCACCAAATCTTTGGGTAGTGATCTCTTTCATAATCTATCTTATAAGTTCGGCATTACGGATCTCCATGCGCCAACTTGAGGGGGAGTATTATCGAATTAAAATTCCCCCATCACAGCAAGATTCCACAATTTCAACAATCCCACACTTTTAGCTAGTTGGCCATTACCCAATCTTTGTAACAACAAATTATTCTTCTTTCCATGTATACATTATCGTATTGAAGTTTATATATACGTGTGTGAAATCAATGAATAGACAAGGAGAATATTTTCTACAATATGTTTCTTAACAAGAGAGATTCAAAAGATCAAGGATGAACTCCAGAAGAGAGGTGGAGCCGAGGAATGAGGGGAAACTTCAGAAGAATTAAGATAAGTTTTGAAAGCATATATGATAAGGATGATAATAGGCATGCAAGACTATTAATATTGGACCTGTGTATATTAGGATTTGTCCAGTAGGTTTTGATCGAGCCCGTGATAAATGAGAAGTTGGTAGGCTAGTTTCCTTGAACTAATGTGCGCTTCTTTGTTCGATTTACATGTAAACCTTTGAACCATAGATTCTGGTGTCTCGTGATCAAGAAGTTTGGTCAACATTAGCAATATTAAAGACTCAGGGGGGAATGTTATATGATGCCCTTGGCCCCTGCCTCGGTAGGGATCACGTGGGTGGATGTTGGCCATTCAAGTCATACACCCTAATTTCCATATTGTGATAATAAGTGTGTGTTCACATGTTTAAAAATTGTATAGTTATTTCGCAAAATCTAGGTAAGTGAAGCCAATATTAACACTAAAAAAAATGCATGCAACGGAAATGAAAATTAAGCAAACAATACAAGGAAAAAAGATACTTTTGCATTTCACATTAATTCAAACATAACCCAATATCATCCAATGCCCCATAACAAAACTCAAGTAATAAAAAAAATCCCCACGTAAATTATTACACACTTACAAATTTAGTTTTTATTTAAAAAAATCATTTTATTAATGTGCACACCATGATCTCTCCTATATGGACCATCCATGCAATCTAGCTCTCTTGCCACACCATGGGTGACAGTGACGTCGTCAAGAGTGATGCTTGGCTTCGCACATCATCCTTGACCACAACGCTTTCTGGACACCGCCATTAGAGGTCATGACTTCGACTCAAAAGCATTACGATCTAGTCAGAGCTCATTGTCACCCAACAACAGCTCAAGTGATGTGACCCACTATTTTGCACTTCTGACTAACCGTATGAGTTCTACCGAGATAATGTCTCATCTCAACTTGGGGTCGTAATACCACATTCAAAAATTTTTTTAGACTAGCATACTCGGAATGATTTAGTCATCCTTATTTGGTGGTCCTATTCATTTTGATTGTTTCCCTAATTTGACTCTTGTTTTGAATGATCTCAATATTTTTAAAGCTTTGACTTTAAATATTTGGAAACTTGGATACGACATGGAAGAAGGTAGCAAGTATCTTGCTATAGTTTACCGTATTTATTATCGTCTGTTAAAAACTAATTTGAATCCCAAAACTATTTTAAAAACTCAAAAAATAAACTAGAGGTTGATCACTTAAACGTATAAATATATATTTATACGAATTGATGAATTCATCATGTGTTATGTTTGATCAATCAGTCTTCTTGTTGCATGTCTGATCAAGCAGTAGCAATAACATCACAAGAAAGAGGAATAGGAGCATTGTGATGCCCCTGACCCCCACGTACGAAAATTTAGAAATCGAGGCGTTTGAGATGTTGACGAAACGGGTCACACATCTCATTGCCACGTATTAAGTGTTTGTATATACAATACATGTACAATAAAGAACGCAACGGAATAATTAAGGTCAGTCAACTAAGTACTAGAATTTTGTTTAAATACAAATTCCAAAATAAAAAGCTTTAAAAGTTATACATATATCCAATATAAACAATATTAAACCAAAATATAATAACCAAAGCAAGACACAAATCCCATCCTCCGAGAAAGTGATCCCTGATCACTTCTCTAGCGGAGCCGCATCTTCAGGCTCTGCATCCTCATTTGCAACAAAATCTATTGCACCAAGAAATGGTACAACATGTAAGTAATAAATCAAACAAACCACAAGATAAAAATACATTAACGCAACAACAATATGCATGAACGTGATGGCATATGCATGAAACACGAAAATCACCATTTCCAAAAATAACCAATTTTCCATGCACGCTAAAATTTCATTTTGGTCCAAAAATCCAATCCATTAAAATAACCACCATTTTCCTAGAAAATGACCCTATAACCAACCATTAGAGCACTGTAGGCGGGAATCATAGGCGAGACTCTACCACTGTCCATGCTTACCACCATCCCTACGAGTGCACCGTAGGCGGGAATCACAAGCGGACTCTACCACCATCTTTGCTTACCACTTTCAAAACCAACAAGAATCATTTCCTAAATCCACACCATCTATTGTCCTCAAACTTGATATGGATCAATCCTAAAACTTGTCACTATAACCTCAAGCTATAACAATTATTTTTCCGAATTCGATCCAAATCTTTAATTCTCAGAGAATTACACAACTAAATCAATACTTCCAATCCCCAAGGAAATATTCTCCTTGAAAATTCCTATATCTATCATTCAACCATGATCAATCTCATTTTAATGGTTACAGCCTAATCAATCTCCAAAATAAATCAAGCTAGCACGCCAAACCTACGGAACTAAAAACTCAAATCTATTATAAATCAGTTCTTCAAATTTGCAATCCTAAAACCTTAAATTTGCAAAATTCATTTTCCAAAATTTGTTAGATTGATGAACTTATTTCCGATAACAAAACAATCGACTCCTGA
The DNA here is from genome assembly GCF_018687715.1 of Carya illinoinensis. NCBI lineage: Eukaryota > Viridiplantae > Streptophyta > Magnoliopsida > Fagales > Juglandaceae > Carya > Carya illinoinensis. The sequence continues at coordinate 41,331,340 of NC_056756.1, forward strand.
AACTTTAAAAATCTAAAACATTAAATAATAACAAATCATTTCCTAAGCCTGCAAAATCTTAAACTTTTGGTGCAATTCTCACAAATCTATTATTGTATTTCGTTGAACTTACAACATTCTACTACATAGACCATTTCATAAACTTCATGAAACCTAAGACCTTAATTATTCTACTCCCTAAACAGATCACCCAGACCATGCCATTCCCTTCAAGCCTCAATATTATAAAAGTAAACCACATCACTAATAGTTCAGTTCTACTACACTAAATGTTCAAGCCTAACAATGATATTCTTGATAGTACCATCTTCCTGCCATAGTGTAATCCCTTAATCCACTTTCAACTTTGGGCAAAACAAAACAAACTAAATAAAACAAGAGAACAAAAAATAAAATATAATAAAACAAATAAAATAAAATAACATACAATGAAATAAATAAAACAAAAAAAATAACATACTTTCAATTCAAATAAAATAAAAATCAGATTAATAAATAAATTCAAATTAATCCCTTAATCCACTTTCAACTCTGGGCAAAACAAAACAAACTAAATAAAACAAGAGAACAAAAAATAAAATATAATAAAACCAATAAAATAAAATAACATACAATGAAATAAATAAAACAAAAAAAATAACATACTTTCAATTCAAATAAAATAAAAATCAAATTAATAAATAAATTCAAATTAACTAAAAATAATTTCAAATCAAATAAAATCGAATCAAATTAAATAAAAGAAATTCAAATAGCATACTTCAAACAAAATAATTTCAAATCATGACTTTAATACTTTCTGGTACTGCAACTACGGGACATATGGTTTTACCCAGAGCTGAACTGCTCTGATACCATCTGTGATGCCCTCGACCCCCAACTTATTGGACTCAGTCCAGCACAACCAACCAAATCACAATTATTGTTAAAGTAAAAATATATTTAAATCTTAAAAGTCATTTGAAAAATACTTACAGTGCTATAAAATAACATCCAATGATCAATGAGCTGCAAAAGGCAGCATAAAGGCAATATCACCATGCAAAATGCACTATGGCCGTGTGTCACAAAATATCCACTTTTGAATGGGGACAAACGAAGATTAGGGAAGGTTAGGGTAGGGCTTAGTGGTGTTGGTGAAGCTAATGGAAGTAGGGGTTGGCCATGAGTGGTGGCACAAAGGGCAGTAGAAGGCCAAAAATAGCCCAATCAGATTTTAGCTCGTGGTGGTTGCTCCGGTGATGGATCGGAGCTCGAAATGGGTGGGTTAGGTTGGTAAGAGGCTGGTGATGAAGTGGTGAAGAAATGGTTGTTGGAGGTGGAGCGACGGCGGTGCTAGAGCAAATGAACGCCGTGGCTTGGAGGGGCTTGTGGTGACTATCGGCAGCTTCGGGAGGGGCTAGAAATTGGTGGGTAGGTGTACCGACCAGTGGGGAATCGAACAGTGGGGGTGGTTTAGGTCACGGTGGCACAAGCAGTGGTGCTAGGTGAGGGGAAGAAAATGGATAGAGGGAGAGGGTGCTGGGTCGTGCGCAGGAGAGAGGAAGAGCAGAGGGGAAAAATGAGAGGAAAAGAAAAAGGAGAAGGAAAGAAAATGAAAAAGGAAAAAGAAAAGAGAAAAAGGAAAAAGGTGGGGGAAAGAAATGAGGTCCAATCCTTACAACTTGGGTCACTAAAATGATTTAACGAAAATTATTTTCAAAACAACAAGTTAAATAAAATAATTCAAACACAGTGATTAAATAAAACAAAATAATAAAATCTAAAAATACAATAATTTTAAAGCCCAAAAATAAACTAATTTAAATAATTTAAATACAGAACAATACTAAATAACAAGAAAACATATTAAAATAATTTCACAATTTAAAAATCATAAAATAATACCGCAAAAATCACATTTAATTTAAAACAAGAAACCACTAGTTATAATAATTTTTTAAAAAATCATTCAATAAAAATACACGTAAAAAGGGGATATCACAAGCATCAAAAATAGGAGAAGACAGGTGAAGAAGAAGAAGGAAGCAAAGCTGAAGAAGAAAAAGGAAAAATATTCTCATGAAAGATAACATCCCAAGAAAGAAAGATTGTATGAGAAGACAAATCATAAAGTTTGTAAGCTTTGACACCACAAGGATATCCAAGAAAAACACAAGGTTGAGCTCTTGGATCAAACTTGGAACAAGAATGAGAAATGGTAGTGGCATAGCACAAACAACCAAAGATATGCAAGGGAGCGTAACTAGGAGAAACATAAAATAGGAGTTCATGTGGAGATTTGTTAGAGAGAATGAGAGTGGGAATTTAATTTTATTAAGTAAGCAGCATGTAAGACACAATCATCCCAAAATTTTGAGGGCAAGTGAGCTTGAAAAAGAAGAGCTCTAGCCACGATTAGAAGATGTTGGTGTTTTCTCTTTACACCATTTTGTTGTAGAGTGGCTACACAACTCTTTTGATGAATGATACCATGAGCAGAATAGACATGAAACATAACATATTCTGGTCCATTATCAATCTGAATGATCTGGATATGCTATTGAATTGAATCTCAACAAGATTAAGAAAAGAGCAAAGAATATTCCTAGTGTCAGAGTTGCACTTCAAGAGTTAACCCAAGTAAATTTGGAAAAGTTGTCTACAATGGTTAGGAGATATTGTGAACCATTAAGGGAAGTGGTGGAAAGAGGACCCCAAATATCATAATGAATTGGAGCAAAAATATTAGTAGAAAAAGAATAACTATGAGGAAAATGTAATTTGTACTATTTGGATAATGGACAAACTAAACAATGGAAATCATCAGTAACTGTAATTGTAGGTACAGACTTATGTAATAGTTGCAATCTAGGAGTATATAAGTGACCAAGTCTAGAATGCAACAAATGAGAAGTAGACAAAGGAATACAAGGAAAATTACAATGTGAAATAGACACTAAAGTAGACAATGAAGTATTATGAGATGGTTTGGAGAAAGGCTCTTACGGTAGGTAATAAAGTCATTTGCTTTTTCCACCCAATCCAATCATCTTCCATGAGGACAAGTCCTGAATGAAGCAATATTCGGGAAGGAAAATGAGACAGAAATTGAGTGAATGAGTCAATTGACTAGTTGATAAAATATTGAAAGAAAATGATTGTAAGAACCAAAGAGCTAGACAATTGCATGACACCTTTATGAGTAACAGAGACAAGATTACCATTTGGTAGTTTGACGGTAGACTTAACAGATGATGTAATTATCCACAAAGTGACATGAAATTTGGAAAAAGAAATGGACTGATGTGTTAGAGAAAACAGAGTGAACATCAAGATATGACATAAATGAAAGATTGCTTGAAAGATTCATGGGAAGGAACATCAATAGCACTTACAAAGGGGTTAGATGATGAAACCTCAGGAAAAGAATATTGTTGTAAGAAGCGCAAAAGCCGCTGACACTGCTCCTTCAAAATAGGAAATTGCGGCATATTCTGATATGATTGTGCAAACACTTGATATTGAGTTGTATACCTTGGTTTGTTTAGTCAAAAACCAAGTAGATAGCCATGTAGCTTGTAACATTTATCTTTTGTGTGTCCTGCTACACCACAGTGAGTACATAAAGGCCTATCTCTTCTTGAAGATTTACTACCTTTCTTAGGAGTAAAAGATTTTGTTAGTAGAGCTGCTGATTCAAAATTTGGAGACAAAATAAAAGAAATTCCCTTTGTTTTTCTTCTTGAAGCACCAAGACTTTATTTATTCGTGGCAATGGATCAATAAGAAATATTCGACCCCTTACGTGTGAAAAGGATTCATTTAGTCATATTAGAAACTGCATTATAGACTCTTGTTGTTAATAATCAACAACAGTCTTCTAGGCATGACAAGTGCAATTTAGCAAGGCTCTGTAATTTAAGAGTTCATCCCAATAAGCCTTAAACTTAGTGAAATAAGCACTCACTGTAAGATCATCTTGAGAAAGAACTGAAATTGCCTTCTACAATGGGAAAACTAGGAACATTATTGTGAGAAAACCTTTCCTTCAAACTAGGAACATAAGGCTTAACTAATAGATGTGACGTTAAAGCACAAAACTATTTCAAAAAGGTAGACCAGCACAAAACTTGTGGGAAGAGATGAGTATTCTTAGGATTTGGGCAAGAAGCGGTATTTGTGAAATTTGGGTGAGGAATGATTTATTCCTTAGTTGGGTGAGAAGACTTATTCCTCGATTAGGCTAGGAGAAGTGGTGATCTCGGTATTTTAACCATAACTTTGGTTACAGGTGTCAGAATTGTGCATATGACCCCAATCCAGAAAGATCTCTTAGATGCGAATGTCATGGCCACCACTCTTTTCCTGTAGGGCCCCTTGTTGACCCCAAAATCAACTATTTTTCCTTCCAAATCGTCACTTTTAGTGAATTCTTTCATTTGTTTATTAATTTTCTTTTATGGTAATGTTTATTTTTAGTAATGATTTTATTCGTGAGGCTTGATATCAAAATACAAAACCTGCATTTGACATCCTTGAAGCAAATAGTCAATACCATGAGCTACTCCCAAAGCAATATCATGCATTTTCTTGTAGTTTAGAAGAATACTTCCTTCTTGTGAAAAAATGTATTTATTGAGAGATCCATCGGGCATGAACTCATATATAAGAGCACTTTTTGATCCCTCAACACAAAAGCCAATTAGTTGCACTACTTTAATATGATGAATCCTTCCAATTGTTGCAACTTCACTGATAAATTCTTGTCCATTAGCTTTGGATTTACCTAACATCTTTATAGCTACAAGTCTGCCACTTCAAAGTGTTCCCTTAAAGACAGTGCCATAGCCACCTTCACCTAGTTTATCCTTAAAATTTTTGGCCATTTTCCTAATTTATGAGTATGAATACCTTATTGGCATGAGATTATTGTTATTTTGTAAAAAAATTTCAATAATGTCAAATGGTGATAAATGTCTCCTGCACCATTTATATATTAAGAATGCAAGCACAAATGGAGTCCCCATTATAACTTTTGCTCCATGGCATAGTCCTATGAAAAAGCATCACCAAATTAAATAGATTGTAAGAAAAAGTATCTAATAATCGTTAAAAGTTCTAGTACTTAAGCAAAGTAGTTGTTATTTTTCCTGGTAAATTTCATCAAAAGAAAAGGTACGCATGATGAATTTCACAGCCTCCTAGATATTCAATACCACAAGCTACTACTCCTAGCATAATATCATCATGCATCTTCTCATAGTTTAGAAGGATCAATGTCTCCTTCATGTGAATAGAAATGTATTTATTGAGAAGTTGTTCATATATAAGAGTACGCTTGGATGCTTAAACGCAAAAATCAATAACATGCATTGCACTAACATATTGAATCCTTTGATCCAAATTTCCAATGGTTAAAAAAAATATGTTGTACGTTGTGCTACTTTCAAAATTCTACTAATTAAGTAAGCTAGATAACTATTATATTTGTAAAATTTCATTAATATTATCCATCTTCTTCTTGTGTGTATATCTTCTAAAAGGGGAATTAATAGAAAACGAAGAAGATGAAAGGCAGAGATCATATATAGCTTCTTACCAAGGTCAATAATAATGATCATTAGTGGTATTAGGATGTTAATTACCAAGGTCAATAACCAAGAAAGTGACTTGACTTGATTATGAATGAATTACTAAGAAAATGGAATAAACAAGTTTGCGATCGAAGTCTACTGTGTAAATAATTCTAACAGTTATATAATAGAAACCTCATGACCTTTATCATACAACCCATTTAAATCACATCTGATACGTTTATTGACCCGACGTCCGGATTTGCAGAAGAAAATTAGAATGACATCATCAACATTTGAAAAGTCACAATAATTAAAACTCAGCATTTTATCAAAACCAAAATATTATATCTTTCAAGTTACTGTCCTTCAAGTTTCATCTTGTCTAAGTGCTGAAACTACTGATTAATAATTTGATGCATCGATCACAGACCAATATTGAATGATCAGGTAAAGAATTCAGTTGATTTTTGACTGTCACTGCATGCCGTATATATGGTGTTGCTCTTGCTCCTTCGTAAATTTTATAGAGTGGGGATTGGGGAGCCCCTTATGCTAATTAAGAGGCATCAGAAAATAGAAAAATTTCTCTCTTAATTTTATGTGTCTGATCTCTTGATTAGTGAAGCATGGTTTCTAGTAGTGACTGGTTTGAACCATTAACAGAGAGAGAGAAAAAAAAAATAAAAAAAAAACAGAGCTAGATGATCGTATCGCAGTCTGTCTACCTTACTACTTTACCTGCAATAGCTAAAATAGTAAAAATGAAAAAAGGAAGTATATACATAAATTAAAATCCATGAAAAATAAAAGAAAATTAAGGTACTTTAAATAATTTCTTATATGGCCAATAATTAGCGTAACAAACAATCTACTTTTGAAACAAAGCCTAACTCTTGTGGCAGTTAAGACAAATATAAATGATTAAATTTAACTCTAACTATTAATTTCAACTTTTGGAACAATTGATGATTTTGTATGGTAGTAAAATAGAAATCTTAATCTTGAATCTTGGCTCTACACTTCATCCATTTAATTAAATATGAGCCTATAACCTGCGCAATGTGCAGATCGTTATTTCTACTGAATTTTATAATTTTAAATAGTATTTTATACATGATCCCTTTCACAACTATTAAAAAAATTGTATATCAAATATATATAAAATAGAAAATGAATATGTAAAAGAGTTCACTTTACTAATAAATATTTCATAATCAATTTATAATATTAAAAATGTAATATATATATATATATATTAAACAATGTAAAATAGATTTCAATTGAAAGATCCAACTGTTTCAACTGTTTATATACAGATTTCACAAATAAATGTTTTTATACAGATTTTCCAAGGCTCGAATAAATGTGTATGTTTATATACATTCAATACCGGAGGGAAGAATTCTCTTTGTGACTATACATTCAATAAGAAAAGCATTCGGTATTATAGCTAGGAACTATATACATAGGCTCGTATAGCTTAATAAAATAGCCCACGCACGTTCCTAGCTATGCATAAACAAACCCTCGCACACATTATATACATGCATACATACAGATCGATAGATAAATGAGGACGTACTCATGTGGTTTATGTTAGGCTTTCAGTTTTGCACCCTTTTTTTTTTAAACGTAGCTTTCAATTATAAGTAGTATGAAAAAGATGCAATGATCAGTAATTGTCAAAAATTAGACAACATGCAATCATGCATCGAACAAAATGATCTGTACCTATTTTTGCGAACGTCATGTACAGCCTCCTTTTTTTTTTACCTCAAATCCAGAAAATGCTGCTCGACCCTCTATTACTCGAGGCTGCACATATATAAGATATTCAAAAGCAAGTAGATCTAGCATTTGAATTATGATAAAAAAATTACATGCCATCAATGAACAAAGAAACTTCAACACTCACTGCTTTATCCTGATCAAGATCATTCACGATTTCAAACTTAGGGTTATATATATCTAAAATCAACAGTTTGCTCCCAAAGCAATGGAATTTTAGCCCCTGAACGGTCTACACAATGCATGCAATTAAATGGATAAATAACATGAGACAGCTCAGGTCGATGCAACATGCAATTACCACAACACAATTTTAAATCGAATCTCACGTCGTGGCCTCCCCCATGCCCAGTCCGCACGCAGGGGCTCCTCGCCACACAGCCGCATTTTCGAACCACCTCAGGAAAAGCAATCCACCAAAGCCCAGCCAGCACCCAATGCCAAACACCATAGAAACCACCCCCAACAGCCATATTTCTAGCCCCTGTTTTGCACTCACAAAAACAGAGCAAAAACGACGGTGAATCCTTGAATGTTTCATAATATAGAATGTGTTAAGCAAATTGTATTTTCTGGAAATTATAATATTTTCATAATATTTCATAATATTTCATAATATATATCCAAATTGTGTTAAGCACCTTGTACTCTAATTGAATGAGAACGACGTTGTCTCTCTTAGACACTTAGACACTCTGATTGAATGGCAAGCACCTTCCACACACTTCGGCACTCTTCCACAGCAGAGGTTTCCGTGCCAGTATGAAGACGGGTCCGACGCGTTGAGATTCATCGACGAAATGGACAGCCACGATCTAACTGCCAACTCTGATCTTGGGCATTGTTTCCTTGCCGGAGAGAGTGCCGGAGGGAATCTGGCCCACCATGTGGCGGTCAGGGCTGGCTAGTACGACTTCAAGCGGGTGAATCTCCTTGGGCTCATTGCCATACAACCAATTTTTGGAGGGGAAGAACGGGTGGAATAGGAGATGAAATTTTCCCAGGGTTTGGTTTTGTCATTAGAGTTGACAGACTCGTTTCAATTCTCTTTGTGAATTCTGAAACCTTTTGATCGTTGAGTTTATATACAGATTTTTGTATACAAACGCGCGTTGCAAACGACGCTCTTCGGGGGACTTTGAAGTTGGAGATGAAACGGCAGACAATTGGTCGGTCAAGTCGCTGGAGAATTGGACGGAGAAGGAGACTTCGTTGGTAGCGTCGATCCCTGTGCTTGCATGTCGTGTTTACGTAAGATTGTCTTCCTATGAATATGCGTAGGTTTCCGAGGAGATTTTAAGGATTATATAGAGGGAGAAGAGTTTGAAAGTGCAAGAAATTTAAAAGCTGTTTCGGGCGGAAGCCATCTCGATGATTGGTGAAATGGTTTAAAACCAAAAATGCATGTTCTAAAACCGAAGGGCACGGAATGAATGACACGTTGGAAAACCCCAACTTGGCTTTTATATATAGTAATAGATTTTACATAGAATGTCCTACTTAATACAACTCATTCCAGCAACTTTTGGAGAGAGAAATTAACCATACCGCTGTATAAATGACCCAGTATGCCACGAAAAGCTGGTTCGCCAAAGAAAAGAATAAAAGTTAGCAGTTGGAATTATCGACTAAAATCAATTCATCATCACAACAATTCATCCAAGCTTTTTATTGTGATCAATTTTATTTGAGATAAAAATTAACCTCACCATTGTAAACCCAAAATGGTATTCCAAGGATTCCTGGTTGACAAACAAAAGATAAATATTGTTAGCGGTAGGAAACATTCCTATATATTATAGGGGTGGGGTATGGGCCATATATAGGCCTAAATCATGCAATATTACAGAAAGCTCACCATAATTAAACCGAGAGTCTCACAAGGCGCATATCATACACTCACCCTAGCCACAATAAATCATGATAAGCGTTTTTGTGCTGCATTTGGAATTTTGGATTTGAACTTTTAATCGGTTTTGACTCTGATAGTATTTGAAAATTTCGAAGAAAATAGTTTGATTTTATAAATATTCTCATTTCTTTCTTTTCAAAAATTATCTTCTTTTTTTTTCCTTTCTATTAATCCTGTTTTCAAATTTCCAATCGTTAAATTTCAATATATATATATATATCCATCCATTTTTAGCAATCACATTCAAAATATATATATATTGTACTTTCCTACTTCAACAAAGTGGAGACAAGAAGAGAGGTGCCTGGGAGCGGAATGAAAGACAATACCATTACAAATAATTTAAATGGAAGAATATGTTTCATACATATTTTTAATATATTTATTTTATTATTCTTTGCTCAATAATGTAAACATATAAAACTGTATTTAAAAACTAAGGTTGGCTTCTGTCAAAATTAGGTTTAATCCACAAAAATAATAATAAGTCCATTTAAATAATTGAACGGGATAATAACAACTATATGAGTATCTACCCTTTACTTTAGTACTCTTGTTTAGAAAGTGTTAAGTAACTAAGCCCATCATTTATTTATTTATTTAAAAGAAGTGAAGCCCATGTATTGGGTGTTGGGCTTTGAGAGAGAGAGGGAACGAACATGCTTTGAGGTTTTCCACACTTTTTGGTGGGTGGCCTAATTCTGTTTGGCCATGAGGCATATTTAGGCTTGCTCATCTGGGTTCCAATCCGAAAATTTGGGTATACCCAACCCAGAACCCAGATTTCAAATTCAAGCCGGAACCCAGACCGGGTTAACCAGGGTTAGAAACGGGCCGAATCCCAGATGAATCCGGATTTTTCAAAACCCGGATTCGGCTCCGGATTGAACCCAGGTCTTTTTTTGGTTTTAACCCATATAAAAGCCTAAATGTATATCCAATATTTTCACATGTAGTTCTGTTTTTTTAATAAAAAATAAAAGAATAAATTTGATTGTGCACTTTAGATGTTGAAAAATATCATCAACTCCTACATCAAAATTCCATTTAATTTGCCTCACAATAAAAATGCCTGTAAAACCAAAAAAGATTCCAATATTCATCTATGCAAGTATACATGCATTACAATACAATCCACTATATATTATATTATATTATATTTATACATTACATTACAAAATACTAAATTACAATATATGAATTACAAAATCAGCGATTTAATTTCCACACCAAATAGCAACTTCAAAGTGATAGGCCTGAAAGTGATCCTGCAAAAAATAAAATAGAATGAAATGAGCAATTTACAAATTGTAAATCTTGCTTTACCTTCCAGCAAGACCTTCCTGATTTCCTCCATCTCCAACAGTTATGTACACTACTGGAGCTGATTCATCAGGTACAAGATAACGATCACCGCTTGACACATTGTAATGTATATTCCAGATGCGAATACCAAATAGGAAAACATCTCTTATTGATATGGGTTTAGCTAGTGATGCCCATCATCAATTGCAAAGCTACGATCATTATCATAACTCATCTTTCCAGCTTGTCTAAAATAAAATCTCAAAAGAATTGTTTGCATATAAATATCTTGAAAAAGAAAAGGACAATATTTTATTTAGTTCAATTTTACAGATTGTGTACAAAGAGCTCTCTAATTATTTACATATTGATGCTCATAGAAATGATTTTTTTGGCAAATTTAAATATATTGTGTGTGTGTGTGAGAGAGAGAGAGAGAGAGAGTTAGATATATATATATATATATATTTTCCTATATGTCGCTACAGTTTGAGCTATTAAATTATGCAATTAAAACTAACCAAAACTAGAATTAGAACTAATCTTAAAAATTGATTTATTTGAGTACCTTGGGAAATAGATTCTTCCATTCCAAATATCAAGACCTCAACATTTTTGCTACTTCGAATGAGAGAATAGGTCATTTGTGAGGGCATACCACAAAGGAAATTAGGGATTTATGGCATGCACTACCCAAAAAAGGTGATGTAGGAAGAGGAAAACATATATAGATCTCTAACTTCTAGAATCTACGAGAGTCTTCTTTAAAAATTATTATTTTCATAAAAATTATATGGCTTTTGCTTTTTTAGCCATGAAATCTAATTATTTTTCTTGTACCATAAGTTTTTATTGTCATATCGATCAGACCAAACAAATCAGACAACAAATAATGTAATTCAAAAATAGCCTTACTGCTTTACGACCTTCTGAAGGATGGCCTCCAAACACGCCCCCTAAAATTAAACACAGGTAAAGGTCAAATTTTGCCATCATGTCGTACTAGGCTTCCTCAAAAAACAACCAGACAGCAAATTCTGCTATCGCATTAGAGAAAGATCGTTTCATGGTCAAAATTTGTAGATAAACAAACATTGTATATATGTGAAGTAGTAGTAATCTTGTAAGTAATCTATTTTGTGCAAAATAAACATTAAACTTGTAAATAAATACAAACTCACTCGGAAAAATAAACTGCTCTTAAATATAAAATATAATTTGTTGATAATTAAAAAAAAAAAAAATCAAACTCACTTAAGTTTGAATAAAATTAAACAAATATAATTTGAATTTGTTTACAAAAGCTTATAAATTCTTAACATTTTCCAACTAACTTCCTAGATATCGATGGGTCGCACGAAACAATATCCATATTGCTCCGTACGTTACCCGTACTGTTGATTTTTCTAGTCGTTGGCATGCTTCTTCACGCCCATGCACTAGTGCATGACCTACGACTTGACCGTGGACCCAATGACTTTTTCTTTATTTTGATTTAGATAATCCAAAACCACATATATAGTATTCAATCAGCTAACAAGTGGTGGCCGGTCTCACATTTATAAATGAATACTGTTATAGCTATAAAGAAATTATATAAGAATAATCATATAAATTGACGTAATTTCATATAATTTATTAGATTTACTTTATAATAAAAAGTAATTTTAGAATCTGTGTAATCAATTTGTGGTTAGAGTATTTTTCTTTATAAATTGCTAGATATATATATGGACACATGGAAGCCAGCCTGCCTGATCAAGTTCTTAATTAGAATGCTACTAAAATACGAATTTGTAATTAAGCATTATTTATTTAATTTATCACATTAATAATTCGTTAGTCTTCGAAGACTAGATCATAAGGATTTGTTTTAAAATTATTATTTGTATACAACAGAAAATTAAGCAATATGTTTCACATTGTTTGTCTGATGTAATTGCAAGTACTGGTAGACCACAATATTATAATCAATGTCGTCCCATAGAAGACAGGCCGTGCCACTATATATATATATATATATATATTATTCCGGCGGGATATATATAATTTTATAAGTGCATGATCACTAGAGTTTTATTTATATTGGATTGAACTTTCAATAATATAATAATTTTGATCTCATTCAGGAAATTATAATAACGTCATTGCTATATATCAATATATAAATAAATGAATATTAAAATCATTGCTACAAATATATAAATAAATGGGCCAGGTTTAAGAAAATGAAACACCCACCTAGGGTGAAAATTGTACGTTACCTGTCCATTACTAATTGATGATTTTTTTTTTTTTTTTTTTAGAAACAAACATCTTCATTTGAGATAAACAATTACAGATACTTACGAAACCATAGGGTTTGAGAAAAAAAGCCTGGAATACAATCCCACCACATTTAAATATTTTCAACTCTCCAAACGTTTCTAACAAGTTGATGAGCTGCCGCCATATTACAATCTCTATACACATGAGTAAAAGAACAACTTGCAAAACAATTACTCAACCTTTGCACTTTAGTAAACAGATTACCAAGCATTGAATTCAACATATTATTTTGCTGCAAAGATTGGACTAACAATAAGCAAACACTCTCTATCTCAATATGCAAAATATCCATAGTGGAACACAATTGCATGCCTCTGAAAACTGCAAGTAACTCAACTGCTTTTGGCTCATCCACCTTTGATTCAAGTTTAGAAACAGCCATTGCAAATTTTCCCAGATGAATCATGTAGAATAACACCTACCACTGCCTTATGTAGATCTAAAAACATAGCTCCATCAGTGTTGAGCTTAAGTACACCAGAAGGAGGAGGCTTCCAATTGAAATGATTTCGAAGCTGAACGTGGGATTTAATAGAAACAAATTTGTAACTATGCATAAGCCCCAAAGAATGAGTGATTACATGTGGAGGGCTCAAGCTAGTATTGTCAAATTCCAACTAATTTCACCTATACCAGAAGCCCCAGGCAAGACAGAAAAATGGGCCAAATTATTGAGGTCCTTTCCTTCAACAAACTGTATTACCAAATCAGAGAAGGTAAGAGGTGTAAAATTAGCCATAAAAGGAAAGTACTGAACCCATGAATCTCGAAGTTGGCTACAACTAAACACTTCATGTATAATATTTTCAATAGAATGCAAGCAAAACCTGCATGTAGCTTCTATGATCACCTATTTCTACACGAATTTATCCTTTGAAGGTAGACTATCTTTATATGCACGCCATGCAAACACTTTTATCTTATTAGGGACAGGCAACCTCCACAGAGCTTTCCATAATCTCTGCTGTCTCCCCATTGAAGAGGACTTTGTTGTAGCCAAAATAGTTTGGGACATAATAAGCTTATAACAACTTTTCACTGAAAACTGCCCGCTCGTTTCTTGACTCCAAATCAATTTATTAGCTGTACCTTCTGGAAAAACCATGACTTTCATAATATCAGCCACTAACATTGGATTGAAGAGAGTTCTAAGCTTTTGAAGATCCCATCCCCTAGTGTTCTCATTAATAACAGATGCCACAACAACATCCCTGTTCTGCACTTCTGACCCGAGCTTTAGATCCAAAGACCTATGACTTGGAACCCCCCATCGATCATGCCATAAATTTGCAGTCTTCCCATCACCAATCGTCTATGTACATCCCTCCCTCAACCATCTCTTAGCCTCCCAAATACCCCTCCACGTATATGATGGACAACGCCCCAAGCTAGACTCAATAAAATTTGACTTAGAAAAATATCTAGATTTGAGTAGTTTATGTAAAACAGAATCCTCATTTTGCATTAACCTCCACCCTTGCTTTGTGAGAAGAGCAAGGTTGAAATTTCTAAGATTCTTAAAACCCATCCCTCCTCTAGCCTTCCCTTCACACAAGTTTCTCCAACTAATCCAATGAATCCTTCATTCCTCATTCTTTTGCCCCCACCAAAACTTGGACATTAGGTCCTCTATTTCTAAACAAAAACTAGTTGGCGATAGTAAGCAACTCATGGAATAAGTTGGAATCGATACTACAATAGCCTTTATCAAAATCTCCTTGCCCCTTTGAGACAACAACTTTTCTTTCTAACGTTGTAACTTTTACCAAACTCTTTGTTTGATAGCCTGAAATGCCCTTGATTTTGATTTACCAACTATAGGAGGTAACCCAAGATACTTCTCATACTGTTGAATATCACCATTACCCCATAGTAATCGAATCGCTTGCCTTAACTCCAGCCCCACAATGCTACTAAAGACCATTGAAGTTTTCTCCGTATTAGTTTTCTACCCTGAAACCCTCTCATAAACATCTAACACAGCTTGCACTCTCTTGTTATCCTCCACATTAACCTTGTAAAAAATAACACTATCATCCGCAAATAGCAAATGGTTGATGTTGGGGGCATTCCTACAAATTTTAAGCCCTGAAATATCATTTCTTATCCCATTTGCATTCAACAAGGAGGTATGCCCTTCAGTAACCTTTTCCATATCCCAACTTCTAGTTCTGTCATCAATCAACTCAGAAACTTTCCAATTTAACTGAGTTTTGGTAATTGAATCTGAAACTGGCACCAGCTTATGGTTTGGTAGCTGAAAATCAGACCATATATTAATGGCCTTACCATCTCCAACCCTCCACTTACATCCTTGCAGTAGATATTTCTTAACTTCCCATATACCCATCCACACAAAAGAAGGGTTCGCTCCTAACTTGGCCTCTTTGAAACTTGTTAAAGGAAAATATCTAGCTTTATAGATTTTATGTAACAGCAAATTGTCCTCTTTAAGGATACACCAACCCTGCTTAGCTAAGAGGGCCAAATTAAATGTCCTTGAATCCTTAAAACCCATCCCCCCATGCATCTTTGACTTACACATCTTTCTCCAACTAACCCAGCTGATTTTATTTTCCTCCTTCTTTTGCCCCCACCAAAATCTAGCTATCAAACTTTCCAACTTAGAACACAAGGAGGCGGACAATTTAAAGCAACTCATGGTGTAAGTTGAGATAGAGAGGGCTACTGCCTTAATGAGCACCTCTTTACCCCATTGAGATAACATCTTTTCCTTCCACCCTTGTAACTTAGTCCACACCTTATTTTGCAGCCCAGAGAAAGCTTGATATTTTCCTCTACCCACCATAGGAGGCAGACCCAAGTACTTATCATAATTTTGATGCTGTTGAACACCCCAAAATTGCATAATCTCGGCTTTGGTATTAGTGGAGACATTCTTGCTGAAGACCATAGAAGTTTTTTCCTTATTCACCATTTGACCTGAAGCTTGTTCATATACTTCCAATAAATGAAGAATATTTCTATTTGTTTGTGATGTGGCCCTGCAAAACAAAACACTGTCATCTGCAAACATAAGATGATTAATCTTTGGAGCACCTCTGCAAACACAGATCCCCTCCACTACATCTTTGACATTAGCTTTCTGAAGAAGAGAGATAAGGCCTTCAGTGCAGAGAAGGAATAGGTAAGGGGATATGGGATCCCCTTGCCTTAACCCTCTTGAGGGATAAATTGGACCTTTAGGCTCCCCATTCACCAAAATAGAGAATGAAACAGATCTCACACAAAGCATTAGCAAATTAGTCCATTTAGCACCAAAGCCCATTTTATTCATAACTGTTTCCAAAAAATCCCACTCTATTCGATCATAGGCTTTACTCATATCAAGTTTTAAAGACATGAACCCATTCCTTCCTTGCCTTTTCCTTTTAAGAAAGTGAACTAACTCATATGCAATTAGCACATTATCCATGATTAACCTTCCAGGAACAAGGGCACATTGTGAACCAGAAATCAACTTAGGAAGAATTGTCTTTAATCTGTTTGCAAGAACCTTTGACACCAATTTATAGATAACATTGCATAGGCTAATTCGCCGAAAATCAGAAACTAACTCAACCCTTTTCTTCTTTGGAATCAAAGTCACATATGTGTGGTTTAACAGTGAAGGAAAACTGCCAGTATTTAACACATTCAAAACAACTTAAGTAACATCCCTGCCCACAATAGACCAATATTTTTGATAAAAGATAGGAGCCATACCATCAGGACCAGGTGCTTTTGTTGGATTCATCTTCTTTAAAGCTACTTCAACTTCAGTTGCAACAAACTCCATTTCTAGTCTTTGCTTCATCTCATCTATAACTCTGCCCTTCAAAGCATCTAAAAACTGCATACTGCCTCTTTGTGTTGAAGATGTGAAAAGCTTTTTGAAATAATTCAGTATAACTTCATCTCTTGCTCCATCCACTTGCCAATTGCCAATGTCATCCCTTATACCTTTTATCATATTCTTTGCTTTTTCTTTGTGATGCTTTGTGATGGAAAAAACTTGTATTTTTATCTCCCTCAGTGAACCATAGTACCCTTGACCTTTGTCTCCACATTATTTCCTGTCTTTCCAACCAATTCTGAACCTCCATTCTAGCTTTCTTTAAATCATGTATTCTATGACCCTTAGAATCAGAGTCCTCAATTCTTTTTAAATGTTCCTTTGCCTGTCTTAACTTTTTATGCACATTACCAAAACTAGTTTGGTTCCACTTAGCTAGATGTTCACCACATTTCTGAATCTGTTTCATGACTCCCACCATAGTTCTTTCCCCAGTAGTACTAACCCAAGCCTTCTCAATAAGAGGTTTGCAACTTTTATCCTCCACCCACATGGTCTCAAAATGGAATAGCCTTTTTCCTCTACTCTGATATCTGTCCTTTTGCAACTTGAACTTGATTGGCACATGATCAGAGTATGCCACAGTACCATGACTGGCACTAGCCATAGGATAAAAGGTCTTCCATTTAAGGTTAGCTAGTCCCCGATCCAGTCTTGCACTGATGCTGTGCTCAGGTTCCCTTTTGTTGCACCATGTGAAAGGATTACCAATATACCCCAGATCCAATAAAATCATCAAGTAGTTCACGAAACTCCTGCATTTGTCTATCAGTTCTTGCTCTTCCACCAACTTTTTCATTAATACTTAGCACTTCATTGAAATCTCCCATCAAAAGCCATCCTTGATCACTTGGAACTTTTATGGATCGAAGAAGGCTCCACGTTTCATGTCTCCTACTAGCCTCAGGCTGCCCATACACCCCAGTAAAATACCAAGGATCACAGTTAGTTGAAGAATCCTAAATGGTAGCATGGATATGACTCGTAGAGTAATTTTTAATGTCCAAACTAACATCATTCCTCCATAATAGAGCAAGACCACCACCCCTCCCCTCACTGTTTACTGCCAAACAATTATCATACCCCAGTTTATATTTAATTTTTTCCATTTCCTTATCTTGTAACCTGGTCCCTTGTAAAAACAAGACCTTGGGACCTTCCTCCCTGACTAACTCAGAGAGAGCTTGAACTCCTCGTTGGTTCCCAAGCCCACGGGAGTTTCAACTGAGGAGAATCATTGGGGTCGACAGGGCTGTGCAACAGCCTCTGCCAATATCAAATTATCATTATCAAACTTCTCAACCATATTTTCTCCTACCTTCCCTTTCCCTCCTACGTCCATCTCTGTCAACTTAACCCTCTTTTTTCCTTCATGGACTAAACTTGTATTATATCCATCCTCAACAGGACGTTTCTTACATGCACTAGTACTTTTAGAGAAAATGCTCGTACCTGTGACTCTAGCACGTTGTTTCCAAGTTGACCAAGGGGATCTTCTCTGGGGTTGTTGAATCACTGAACTTAACTGGGCTTTGCTTCCTATTGAGACATGGGCTTGCGAGGCCTCGACATTCACCTGGCCCACCATAGGAGAATCCACATGGACCACATTCAAATTGCCATTACTGCCACCTTCCTAAAGCTGTAACCGAAATGCCAGAATCACGCCTATCCATCTGAACCTGATCCTCTCCATAGAATTCTCCCTCATTCACGAATCCACCTTCCTCTATATTTAAATTTTGAACATGATCAACCTCCAACGTCTCTTGAATAGCCGCCACCCATCTCAAACGGTTCCGAAAGTACACCACCGTTACAATTCCTATTATCTGCCATCTTTTCTCCCACCTTCGTCACCGCCGGTTGTCCTTACTCCGACGAACTACTCCTCCCAGGCATACTATTACCTCGTCGAGTGTTATACTGAAACCTGCGACCTCCTCCATCCGCACAAAGCCAGTTGCCAAATTGTTTATTATCAATTTCGTTCCCAACAGAACTTTTGCACTCAATATCATTGTGGATAATTCTGCCACAATCTAGACAGAATCTTGGCAGCTTCTCATATGTAATTGGGACCCATGTTTGACTCCCTTGCAGTTTGATGGTGCGACCTCTTGCCAGAGGCTTCTTCAAATCCAGTAAAATCTTGACTCTAAGAAATGCTCCCCACCCGACGTCATCCACATCCACCTCCACCTCTTCCACCACCCCAACTGACCTTCTTAGCCTTACCCCACACTCCTTTGATATCCCTACCAAAGGCAAATTATGAAACTGCACCACATTGCTGCTGTTGAACTCAAGATTTCAAGTTTCATGTGATTATAAATCTACACATGGATTTTGATGATAACAAATGAATTCAAAGAATAAAGAAGTCTCAAGCTCAAGTTGTCTACACAATGGAGTCAAGCACATCAAGGAAACAAGCATGAGCAAGAAGGGAACAAGTTCACATTAAAATTATAGAGTAATGTTGTAAATCTCTTCAAAATTCGAAATTAGGATTAATGCTCAAAATTAATATTTTATCATAAAGCATTAAAATACATTTTCCACATGTGCATGAATATTTTTGAAAATTAAATTTGAAAATTTTGAAAGATGATTGATTGTCATCTTTTGCATGTGCATGCCTTGATTAAAGGGTTGAACTTTGAAAATATTAAAGATGATTGATTGTCATCTTTCACATGTGCATGTTTTATTTGAATATTCTCAAAAGTGATTGATGCTTTTTTAGACTTATACAAAAAGTAAAAGATTAGGTTTGAATTTTTTGAAAATGAAAGTGTGCTCATTTTGTCATATGCCAAAAGTAAAAGATTAGGTTTGATTTTTTCGAAAAAGTGAATGATGTTGTCTTTGACAATTGAGAAAGAAGAACCTTTTATTTGAATTCTTTGAAAAAGTGAATGATGTTGTCTTTGACAATTGAAAAAGAAGAACCTTTTATTTGAATTTTTTGAAAAAATGAATGATGTTGTCTTTGACATGTGAATCTTTTTAAATTTGAATATAAAGTCTCATATGCCTATAAATAGATCATTTGAGAGCTTCACATTCACAACACCAAGAGCATACAACATTCATTCAAAGCTTTCATTCTCTCTTCTCTAAACATTGAGCCTTAATCCTTGTTCATTTTGAGAGATATAGCTTGCGCTGTATTGTTCTTATTTCACTCGTTAAGGAGTGTTTTCTGATAACCTACCCACTATCAGCTTTTGTATCAGAAAAAGGGTGTGTATAACCCTTGTGTGTGTAGAAAGTATTCTACACAGGGAATAGTTGAATCACCACGTGTAAGGTGATTGCAAGTGTAGAGGGTGTTCTACACGGATCCTTTGTAGCGGTGTTGTTCAAAGGTGTAATAGGTTTCTATCTCCACCTGAAGGAGGTTGAATAGTGAATTTGGGAATCCTCAAGGGGTAGCTTGAGGCGAGGACGTAGGCAGTGGGGCCGAACCTCGTTAACATACTGAGTTTGCTTCTCTCTTACCCTTACTCTTTATATTTATTGTTATTTCATATTTTGTTTATATTTTATATTATATATTTGATTTATAATTGTTATTTTTTTTAATACAACTCAATTCACCCCCCCTCTTGTGTTAGTCATCTGGGCAACAATTGGTATCAGAGCTAAGAGCTCTATTATAAGATTAACTATCTTTTGAGTTAAGATCTTATGGCTAACATTGCAGCTTCATTTGGTGAAGGTCAATCTAGTAGTCGGCCTCCACTCTTTTGTGGAGATAATTACTCATTCTGGAAAGTTAGAATGAGAATATTTCTTCAAGCTCAAGGTAGAGAAATATGGAAATGTATTGTAAATGGACCTTATATTCCAACAAAAGTGGTTGGTGGAGTAAAGGTCAAAAAGGAAGAAGAAGAGTTTGATCGTGAAGACGATAGACTTTATACTTTAAATTTAACTGCTATGAATTTATTATATAATGCTCTTAATGGAAATGAGTTTAATAGAATAATGAATTGCGCTACGGCAAAGGAAATTTGGGATAACTTGGAAGTAACTTATGAAGGAACTTCGCAAGTCAAGGAATCAAAAATTTATATTCTTACTCATGAATATGAAATGTTTAAGATGAATGATGATGAATCTATTTCTAGTATGCACACTCGTTTTACTAACATCATAAACAGCTTGACAGCTCTTGGCAAAGTTTATTCCAAGGTGGAGATAGTAAGAAAAATTCTCAACTCTTTACCAAAACGTTGGGAATCAAAAGTTACAGCGATTCTTGAAGCTAGAGACCTCAAGAAGCTCGAAGTCAATGAACTCATCGGGTCACTTATCACCCATGAGTACACATTGAAAAGAGGAGAAGAAGAAGGAAAGCCAAAGAAGAGCTTAGCACTTAAAGCTGTTCCTCATGAAAGTGAAAGTGATGAAGATGAGGAAAATGACGATAAAGATGAAGAAGTTGCGATGATAACAAGAAGAATTCAGAGGTTCTTGAAGAAAAATAGAACTCCTCCGAGGAAATCTTTCAAAAAGTTTTCCAAGAAAGATTCAGGTAAAAACGACACTTTAATTTGTTATAAATGCAATAAACCTGGTCATATCAAGCCAGATTGTCCTCTGCTAAAGAAAGATCGAAACAAGGGCAAGAAAGCAATGAAAGCTACATGGGATGATGATTCAAGTAGCTCAGATAGTGAAGCAAGCAATGAAGAATCAGCAAATCTTTGTCTTATGGCTAAAGATGACATTGAGGTAACAAATCTTGATAATATTGAAAATCCTTCATATGAAGAATTGCAAAATGTTTTAGAAGAGATTTATGAGGAATTTGAAAAATTGGGTATCAAGTATACTGCTTTGAAAAAGAAAAATTCTTCTTTAACAAACGAAATTGAAATTTTAAGAAAAGAAAGTATCATTTTGAAAGATGAAAATCTTGAATTGAATAAGAAGAAAACCGATTTAGAAAATATTGTTGAAAACTTTACGAATGGAAAAAGAAATTTTGAAAAACTTCTTGGTAGTCAAAGATGTGTTTTTGACAAGGCAGGTTTGGAATATATGCCAAAACAAAAATACAAACCTTATAAAAATTTCTTTGATAATCATTCTACCTCAAAGACTAATATTCAAAATTCTTTTCATAAAAATAATTTTGTCAAAAAAGGATATTATTATAATCATTCAAGTTTTTCATATATGTCACATGCTATTTGTAATTTTTGTAATAGAAATGGTCATAATTATCATACTTGTCCTATTAGAAGAAATCATACAATGACTATTAGGGCCATATGGGTACCTAAAAATCTTGTTTCTTCTAATACTAATAAATAAAGGACCCAAAGAACTTGGGTACCAAGAAAAATCATTTTAATTGTTTTTATAGGTATGCATGAAGTCATCCACAAGCAAAAATAAGTGGTTTTTAGATAGTGGATGTTCAAGACACATGACGGGAGACAAGACTAAGTTCTTTGATCTTAGATCTAAAGAAGAAGGACACGTGACATTTGGAGACAACTCGAAAGGGAAGATCGTAGGAATAGGTAAAATTGGTAATGAATCTTCTCTCATAATTGAAGATGTTCTACTTGTTGAAGGTTTAAAACATAATCTTTTGAGCATAAGTCAATTATGTGATAAAGGATTTACAGTTACTTTTAAAATGGATAAATGCATTATTTTGAATGATCATGATTGTAATATTTGTTTTATTGCTTTTAGAAAAAATAATGTTTATACAATTGATTTTGAAGAAATTACCTCACAAGATGCTATTTGCTTGTCAGCTCAAAATGAAACTAGTTGGTTATGGCATAGAAGATTAGGTCATGCCAACATGGAACTTATTTCCAAACTTTCAAAAAATGATCTTGTGAGAGGTTTACCAAAAACATATTTTCTTAAAGACAAAATTTGTGATGCATGTCAATTTGGTAAACAAACAAAAACTTCTTTTAAAACTAAGAAACATATTTCCACTACTAGACCATTGCAACTGATACACATGGATCTTTTTGGACCAAATAGAGTTGCAAGTCTAGGAGGAAAATATTATGCATTTGTTATTGTTGATGATTTCTCTAGATATACTTGGGTCATCTTTCTTGCTCATAAAGATGAGGCACATAATGCCTTTACCAAGTTATGCAAGAGAATTCAAAATGAAAAGGGCTATACTATTTCAAGTATCCGAAGTGATAGGGGAAAAGAATTTGTTAATAAAAATATTGAAACATTTTGTGATGAAAACAGTTTTATTCATAATTTTTCTGCTCCTCGAACTCCTCAACAAAATGGGGTAGTAGAGAGGAAAAATAGATCTCTTCAAGAGATGGCAAGAACAATGCTCAATGAGAACAACTTGCCTAGTTATTTTTGGGCCGAAGCGGTAAGTACTGCATGTTATGTTATAAATAGAGTTATGTTAAGGTCTAAATTAGATAAAACCCCCTATGAGCTTTGGAATGAGAAAAAGCCCAACATTGGTTACTTTCATGTATTTGGATGCAAATGTTTTATTTTGAATGACAGAGATAATTTAGGCAAGTTTGATGCAAAATCTGATGAAGGTATTTTTCTCGGGTATTCTACTAATAGTAAAGCTTATAGAGTATTCAACAAAAAGACTTTAACTGTACAAGAATCTATGCATGTAGTATTTGATGAATCTAATTCTCCACTCTCCAAGAAATCTATTGATGAAGAAATAGAAGGTATAAATAACACAGAAAGTCTCAATCTCAACAAAGAGAAAGCAATAGAGGAAGTTCAACATGGAGCCATCAGGAAAGATCATCAAAATTTAATACAAGATGCAACCAAACAGTGGAAATTTGTGAAAGATCATCCAGTGGAACAAATTTTGGGAGAACCTTCACAAGGTGTAAGTACTCGATCATCTCTTAGAAATATTTGTAATCATACTGCTTTTCTATCTCAAATTGAACCCAAAAATATTGATGACGCACTTCTTGATGAATCTTGGATTCTAGCTATGCAAGAAGAGTTGAATCAATTTGAAAGAAATGATGTTTGGACACTTGTTCCTAGACCCAAAAATTATACTATTATTGGAACAAAATGGGTTTTTAGAAACAAGAAAGATGAGTCTGGAGTCATTACTAGAAATAAGGCTCGACTTGTAGCCCAAGGTTTTAATCAAGAAGAAGGAATCGATTATGATGAGACATATGCACCTGTCGCAAGATTAGAAGCTATTCGAATGCTACTTGCATATGCTTGTTATAAAGATTTCAAACTTTTTCAAATGGATGTTAAAAGTGCTTTCTTAAATGGTTTTATAAATGAAGAGGTATATGTTGAGCAACCTCCAGGTTTTGAAAATCATATTTCCCCAAATCATGTTTTCAAACTCACAAAAGCACTATATGGACTTAAACAAGCTCCTAGAGCTTGGTACGAGAGACTCAGTGGTTTCTTGATTGAAAAAGGTTTTTCAAGAGGAAAAATCGACACAACTCTTTTCATTAAATATGAAAATGATGATATTCTTTTGATTCAGATTTATGTTGATGATATAATATTCGGTGCTACTAATGAAAATATGTGTCAAGTTTTTGCTAAGACTATGCAGGAAGAATTTGAGATGAGCATGATGGGTGAACTTACATTCTTTCTCGGATTGCAAATTAAGCAAGCAAAAAGTGGGACATTCATCAATCAATCAAAATATATTAAGGAATTACTGAAGAAGTTTGGGATGGAAAATGCTAAGGAAATTGGAACACCAATGAGCCCATCAACTAAACTTGATAAAGATGAATCCGGTAAGCCAGTTGACTCGAAGATATATCGAGGTATGATTGGTAGCTTATTATATTTAACAGCCAGTAGACCAGATATTATGTTTAGTGTGTGCTTATGTGCACGTTTTCAATCATCTCCAAAAGAATCACATTTAATTGCAGTTAAGCGCATTCTTAGATATCTTAGTGGTACAATTAACCTAGGGTTATGGTACCCTAAGCACACATTTTTCGATCTAATCAGCTACACAGATGCAGATTATGCTGGCTGTAAAATAGATCGAAAAAGCACTAGTGGAGCATGCCATTTCTTAGGTCATGCATTAGTTTCCTGTTTTAGTAAAAAACAAAATTCTGTTGCACTATCTACTGCTGAGGCAGAATATGTTGCTGCGGGTAGTTGTTGTGCTCAAGTTCTCTACATGAAGCAACAACTTGAAGATTTTAAACTCATGTATAATCACATTCCAATCAAATGTGATAATACAAGTGCTATAAATCTTTCAAAGAACCCAATACAACATTCTAGAACTAAGCATATTGAAATAAGGTATCATTTTCTTCGAGATCATGTGCAAAAAGGTGATATAATGTTAGAGTTCACAAACACACACGATCAGTTAGCAGATATTTTCACAAAACCTTTACCAGAAGATAGATTATGTATGATCAGAAGAGAAATAGGTATGATGCATGTTATGAATATCTCTTAAAAGATAGACCAGAGTCAATAAAAATAGAGATAGATTTTTTTTTAATACTTTTACATAAATTTGAGATTCTTAGCCTCATGTTTGAGACGCTCATTCTCTTCATACAATATCATGTCATTCTTATTCATGGGAACCGGCAAGCGGAATGAAGAATCTAATAAAGATTTCAACTGTTTATTCTTCTGCCGAATGATTCCTTCCCTTGTGTGAGACTCTTGAACAATTTGTTGAAGTACAACAATTTGTTCTTTGAGCTTTTCAACTTCGTGATTTTTGGCTTGTAGCCGCTGAGAAAAAGCCACAATAGAGGAAGAGTAGCGAGTCCCAAGACTCACCAAGTCATAAATAGCATCAGAATCTGACTTATTAGTCAGATTATTATTTTCTTGCTGCAACATGGCACCAATGGTAGCTGCAGAAAGAACAGGAGGTTGAGATGCAGAATGCCTCATGGATGGATCTAGAGAAATGTTAGAAGAATGAGCCATTGAGAAAAGAATAGAAGGCTTAAAACGAGAATGCTGAAGGAATGCAGATGAGTTATAGAGATGAGATGAAAACTTGATGCGGATTAGATGAACTTCAGGACTGATTTTATAGAGATAGCATAAAGAATAAGACAAACTATTTTCTCTTCAAATCTTATTTAGTCAAAAGAAATACAAGATATGCTGGACACACATTGTCAAAAGTTTTCTTACTAAGCCAGCGAGATTAACAGTAGATTGTCCCTATTTTTCTAGTAAACGATGAACCTCTGCTGTTATCTGCCGATGTTGACCTTGTATCTGAACCCTTTCTCGTTCCAGCTCTTCTATTCGTGGTTGCAGATCATGAGCATACCAATCTGCAAATTTTTTCAACTCTTGGTTTTCTTGCTTTAGCCTTTTATTCTCACTATCCTTATTAGCAAGCTTCTGTCGTAACTCAGATATTTGCATGTTAAGATGATCAATCTCACTCACCCTCGCCATTAACCTTCGAGACATGATCGTAACAGAGGCAGCATATTGATTACTGAGCATTCTTGATTCTGCAATAATCTCAGAATCAGCCTTACTAGAAAAACGGTTCACTGCTCCTATCATGGTATTGACGGCCTCAGGAGAGAAGATTGATGATTGATGCGTCAAGGGTTCCTGATTCAAGTCTGGAACATTAGTGGAAGAGAATTGCTCAGCCATTCTATCGTTGTGGAAAAATAGAACTCAGGTCAAGAAGTGATTATTTTTTTGGCATCCGATAGATGAAAATGATCATTTTTTTATAGAAACTCGGAGCCTTCAATCCCGTTTGTCAACAACATCAGGCGATTGTTTAAATCTTCAGCCGTATTAAATTCATAGAGTTAGGCCTCGAGGCTTTGCAGCACTTGTCGGGTCACGGACGGCTCCATTTTTCAACTATCTACAGTGACTATTAAACGCATCGTTTTCTTCAGTCCATTTTCTTGTTGCGGATCCTTTTTAATGATGCCAAAAGGGGGAGAAGTGTTAGACTAGAACATTAACATTGTTTAAATTGCTAAACTTGTTATATATGCTTGGAATTATATTTATACTTTTGCTTGAAAAACTAACGCATATTTTCAGGGGGAGCTTAAGTATTAATATAGGTTTCAAGTTTTATCAAATATTTGTCATCATCAAAAAGGGGGAGATTGTTGAACTCAAGATTTCAAGTTTCATGTGATTATAAATCTACACATGGATTTTGATGATAACAAATGAATTCAAAGAATAAAGAAGTCTCAAGCTCAAGTTGTCTACACAATGGAGTCAAGCACATCAAGGAAACAAGCATGAGCAAGAAGGGAACAAGTTCACATTAAAATTATAGAGTAATGTTGTAAATCTCTTCAAAATTCGAAATTAGGATTAATGCTCAAAATTAATATTTTATCATAAAGCATTAAAATACATTTTCCACATGTGCATGAATATTTTTGAAAATTAAATTTGAAAATTTTGAAAGATGATTGATTGTCATCTTTTGCATGTGCATGCCTTGATTAAAGGGTTGAACTTTGAAAATATTAAAGATGATTGATTGTCATCTTTCACATGTGCATGTTTTATTTGAATATTCTCAAAAGTGATTGATGCTTTTTTAGACTTATACAAAAAGTAAAAGATTAGGTTTGAATTTTTTGAAAATGAAAGTGTGCTCATTTTGTCATATGCCAAAAGTAAAAGATTAGGTTTGATTTTTTTGAAAAAGTGAATGATGTTGTCTTTGACAATTGAGAAAGAAGAACCTTTTATTTGAATTCTTTGAAAAAGTGAATGATGTTGTCTTTGACAATTGAAAAAGAAGAACCTTTTATTTGAATTTTTTGAAAAAAATGAATGATGTTGTCTTTGACATGTGAATCTTTTTAAATTTGAATATAAAGTCTCATATGCCTATAAATAGATCATTTGAGAGCTTCACATTCACAACACCAAGAGCATACAACATTCATTCAAAGCTTTCATTCTCTCTTCTCTAAACATTGAGCCTTAATCCTTGTTCATTTTGAGAGATATAGCTTGCGCTGTATTGTTCTTATTTCACTCGTTAAGGAGTGTTTTCTGATAACCTACCCACTATCAGCTTTTGTATCAGAAAAAGGGTGTGTATAACCCTTGTGTGTGTAGAAAGTATTCTACACAGGGAATAGTTGAATCACCACGTGTAAGGTGATTGCAAGTGTAGAGGGTGTTCTACACGGATCCTTTGTAGCGGTGTTGTTCAAAGGTGTAATAGGTTTCTATCTCCACCTGAAGGAGGTTGAATAGTGAATTTGGGAATCCTCAAGGGGTAGCTTGAGGCGAGGACGTAGGCAGTGGAGCCGAACCTCGTTAACATACTGAGTTTGCTTCTCTCTTACCCTTACTCTTTATATTTATTGTTATTTCATATTTTGTTTATATTTTATATTATATATTTGATTTATAATTGTTATTTTTTTTAATACAACTCAATTCACCCCCCCTCTTGTGTTAGTCATCTGGGCAACAGCTGCCTTATCAAATGAAATTTTACTCAATGGGGTATACCCATCAAACATATTCATGACAAACATGTTGCCATCAAATAACCATGGTCTCCCACTCTCCACTTGGTTCTTATCAGCATGAATAGCAAATGTGATAACAAAGACATTTCTTCCCACTTCTGTAAAGGTGGCAGGTTTACTAAGCCTCCACACCTTAGCCATAGTATTGTCAACTATATTCTTCCCAATCACCCTCTCTGACCATATCTTACCAATCAAGCTACGTTCTCCCTTTCGCTGCGCCTCAGAACTACCGTCCCCCTCAATCTCAATAGCCTCACCTTCTTCTTCATTCAACTGAAAGTTTTCCCACATCTCCTGAAGTTTTTCCAGCGCTCACACTCAGACTACGTTGATGAACCCTATCAAACACCACCCTCTATTTCCTAGAGAGAAAATAGAGAGGAGACTCAGACCTATGCACGAGATATACACAGGGTGTGTACGTTGAAGCTCGCAGAGGGAAATTAATATATGGTGCTGTTTAGCAGTGACTGCTGAGCGTGCCCTTAGGCAAAATTTATCTTTTCAATTTTTTTCATTTTTCTTATTCATAATTTTTTAACATTTTAAAATATTTTTAGAAAATATTAAAAAATATCAATACACTAATATTCAATTCCTTAATTAGTAAGTAAAAGAAAATTTTTTTCAAGAAAATTAAGTTAAAACGAAGAAACAAAATAACATTATTCTTAATATATACATGGGGTGATCAGTGAAAATCGTAGGTCTAAATCATGCAATATTACAGAAAGCTCATCACAATTTTTTTTGAAATAAGAACCTGATTCCATTGATATAACTTAAATCAGTTCAGAGGTTACAACATAACGAATGCACGAAGGACATTCTTCAATTTCATACAAATCCTCATCAATTAATAACGCAGACTTGGCAAGTATGTGGGCTGCTTGGTTTGCCTCGCGAAAGACATGTGAAGCTGCCCAATTGCATTGACTTGCAAGACAATATCTAACATCCTCGATGATAAGACCCCCCGTACTCTAGTCGGCAGTGCTCTGGCGAAGCTGATTAACAACCCTCTGGGAATCTCCTTCGAACACGATATTGGTAACGCCCATCTCCCTGCAAAATAGCACCGTTAAGAGCAAGCCCAAGGCTTCAGCATCAAAAACACCACCTGGAGATGGTCTACTAGCACGCAGGGTACCCATAACACATCCCCTACAGTCACGCATGATAGCTCCTACCCCCACCTTTCCCCTCTTCGAGCTAACAGCAACATCCCAGTTCGCCTTGTAGGTGCCAATTGCTGGCTTCCTCCAAGGTTGACTCCTTGGTGAGGTATGTTCCGAAACTATAGGAGCTCTGTTGGCTTCTTGGTAGGACGATAGTGCATTCTCTGCTTTACGCACCACCATGTTGGGGGAAACAAAATCCTGTCCGTGAGTATAGGCATTTCTCCTATCCCAAATTTCACGCTGGGTGTTGGCCACCACTTCTAGATCAGACATTACTAACCTCTTGGTGAGATCTACCCAGATATTGAGGAACAGATCTGAGCTTGTGGACATCTTCTGCACTTTGATGATGCTTGCAGCCCAAACATCTTTTACTGCTCCACACGACCACAACACGTGCCCAGAGGTCTCCGGCTCTAAATGGCAGATAGGAAATAGGCTGTCTATCACCACCTTTCTTCTCTTAAGGTTGGCTAGAGTGGGAAGAGCTTCATTACATGCTCTCCAGATAAAAGATTTCACAGAAGGAGCAGTTTTCATTTTCCACATCGACTTCCACACCTGGGTTTCTTCTCTTTTGCATGATGATTCCCCTTCTGAGTCATCCACCTGCTGTCTATGAAAATGATAACCACTTCTAACTGTATACTGGCCATTAGGAGTGAATAACCATACCCTCTTGTCGTCCCTTCCCCCTACGCTGATAGGGAGTCTTCTAATGGCTTGGCATTCTGCATCTGAGAACATCTCCACCAATAGACTATCAATCCATGTGTGCCTGACAGAGTCAAAGATATCACTGACCTTGGTACACCAACAATCAGCTGGCTTGGTAGATGCAATGCTGGAATAAGGCATACCCGGCAGCCACCTATCATTCCATATGTCAATACTTTTCCCGTTCCCCACTCTCCATGCCAAGCCCACTCATAGAAGGGACACCCCCGAGAAGACACTTCTCCATGCATAGGATGGGCTATTGCCTAGTTTTGCACCAAATATATCAGAGTTATGGAAATATTTCTGTTTTAAAACTCGAGAGACCAAGGCTGAGGGGTTTTGTATCAGCTTCCAACATTGCTTTGCTAGGATAGCTAAATTAAAGCTTCTAAAATCTCTGAATCCTAGCCCTCCCAAGTCTTTTGAGGAGCTAAGTTGGTTCCATGGTACCCATTGTATTTTCGAATGGTCTTCATTGTAACCCCACCAAAATTTTCTGAGTAGTTGGTTGAGTTTTTGTGATATCGAGAGAGGTAAGAGGAATATACTCATAGAATATGTAGGTATCGCTTGGAGGACAGCTTTGAGGAGAATTTCCTTTCCTGCAGATGAGAGTTGCTTTGTGTTCTAGTTTACAACTCTTGCCCAAGTTCTGTCGATTAGAGCATGGAATGCGGCTACTTTACCTCTTCCTATCATGGTAGGCAGCCCGAGATACTTTTCCATTGTGCTGATAGCCTTAATATTCCCAAGTTAGAGGAGCTTTGATTGTGTCTCTCTGCTTGTATTCTTGCTGAAAAACAGGGATGACTTTTCTTTGTTAACGACCTGACCCGACGCATTTTCGTAGTGTTTTAGGATGTTCAGAACTTCTGAGAGTTCATTTGGAGATGCTTGGCAAAAGAGAAGGCTATCATCAGCAAAGAACAAGTGGCTGACTTTTGTAGGGCCCCTGCCGATCGGTACACTTGTGAGGATTCCACTAGCCTCTGCTTTATTCAGCAAAGCAGTCAAGGCCTCTGCACATATTATAAAGATGTAGGGAGACAACGGGTCCCCTTGTCTGATGCCCCTGGTTGGCTTAAACCACTGTTGCGGTTCCCCATTAACAATTATGGAATAAGTGACCGAGGTGATGCATTTTTGTACTAGCGAAACCCACTGATGAGGTAAGCCCAGCTTGGTCATGACGGCCTTCACAAAACTCCACTCTACTCTATCATACGCTTTGCTCATGTCCATTTTTAGGGCCATGAAACCTCTTTTTCCTTTCATGCGTGCCAACATGGAGTGTAGCACTTCATACGCTACCAACATGTTATCCGAAATAAGACGGCCAGGTACAAAAGCACTTTGGTTGTCGGAGATGATATACGGCAGTATACCTTTCATTCTGTTTGCTAGAGTTTTGGTCACCAATTTATAACAAACGTTGCACAAACTTATGGGCCGAAAATCTGTAACTCTCTTGGGATTCTGCACTTTCGGTATTAGAGAGATATATGTATCATTTATAGCGTTGATGGAACCACCTCTATTCAGAACATTTAGTACAAACGAAGTGATTTTAGCCCCCACAACTTCCCAGTTTTTCTGATAAAATTGCGCTGGAAAACCATCGGGTCCAGGGGAGCCCAACGACTTCATCTGAAAGATTGCACTCTTTACTTCTTCAGCTGTGAAAGGCTTGGACAGATCCTCACTCATGGCCGGGGATATCTTTTGATCCATGGGTCTCAAACAATCATTTATACTAAAAGGGAGAGAAGTAGTAAACAAAGAAGAGAAGAAACTTGTAAAAGCTTCACCAATTTCGGTTTGGGATGAGACTGTTTGACCTTCGGGGTTGGTGACTGCTTTGATGGTGTTGGTCCTCCTCCTATGCGATGCTTGATTATGGAAATACTGGGTGTTCTTGTCTCCCCTTTGCAACCAGTGTTGCTTTGCCCTTTGTTTCCACTTGAGGTCCTGTTCTGCTAGTCTTGATTCGACCCTCCTCTGTAGATGAGACAGCCGGGTGATGTGTCTTCCCTTGCTGTTGTTTTGGAGAGCCCCAATTTCTTTTAAATCTTGTTCGACACCTTCCTTCTCTTGAGCTTTTATCCGTTTGTCCCACAATGTATACCCTGTTTGGCATGCCTCTAGTTTAGCTCTTATGTTACTATCTTCGGAGTCCCTCAAAATTCCCATGCCTCTAGTTTTAGCAATTCCCAACTACCCTTCCTTTTTGATTGTTCCGGATGGCCATAGAAACCAGTGAACTGCCATGGCTGTTTATTCTCCTCGTTTATCATCACACTAATATGCCACCTTGAGAAGTTGACTACAGTAACCTCCCATTCCCCTTTCCAAAGGAGGGCTAGACCTCCACTTGCTCCCAGGCTGTCCACGGCAAAAACAAGAATCGAATTTTAAGCTCCTTTTCACCTTGTCCATCCTACTCCTACTACACTTAGTCTCAATAAGGAAGACTAAGTGGGGCTGCTTATCCTTAGTTATTTTACTAAGGAATCGAATTGCTCGAGGGTTCCCAAGCCCTCGGCAATTCTAGGATAGAATATTCATTTGTCGTGGCAGGGCTGAATTTCAACCCCTGCCACTTTGATTTCTGCATCATTCTCTCCCCCCTTTGACTTCCCTCTTTTTCTTGGAGGGCTCTTATCTTGTTTTTGGATTGTATTTCTTCGCTTTGCACCAATCACTGAGTAATTATTGGTTATATCAGTAAAGACAGGTTCGGGGTGGCCACCACCATGGGCTTTCCTTTTCCACCTACCAGTGTTATTTCCGACTACCCTTTGAGTTCCTACCCCACACTCTTCTGTTGCTATTAGGTGAGCTTTTATAAAGTCAGATTCCTCCCCCTGTAGAGCTACCTCGGTCACTGGTTCTGATCCCTTCTGTTTTCGAGCTTGTTTTTCCAAAGTGGCCCCACTGTCCACTTCCATCAAACACTTGGTGTTCATGGAGTCAAGGGTGTTTTGGGCAAAGTCTTGAGCCTCAGCTTGTCTAGATAGAGCCAAGTTTCTGCCAATACTAGTTTGGTGTAGTACTTCTCTGTCCACTTGCCCCTCTCCCGTACACTTGTTCTGGTTTTTTGGGTTGGGGGGATCGGTTTGTGATAGAAGTGAGACCTGGCCATTCTTGAGCTTCTCTTGTTTATCTTCCTGCACCCCATCGCGAGTCCCCATTGATTCCTACCCATCCGACCCTCCCGTCTCCTCGTTCGATTGCTTTTGGTTGAAAGGACTGTGTTTTTGTGTTTCTGTTCTGCCCCCATACTTCCGTAGATCAAAGATAGATGAGTTTGATGGTTGTGCTCTCAGCCATGGCCCGAAAGGTAGATCCTGTTTATCTTCTGGGTTTTGTTCATAACGTTGTTGGGAACATCTTTTATTTTTATGAAATAGAACACCGCAATGGAAGCAGAAGCTTTGTAGGCGTTCATATTTAAGGGAAATCCAGTGCTTCTTCTGATCTATCTCTAGCCATTTACCTCTTAGTAGTGGCTTATGGATGTCTAATGCCATTCTGATTCGCAAGCATCGGCCCAAAGCTAGGCCATCAGAGTCTGAGTCTACCCGGATAACACTGCCAAACGATGCTCCAAATTTCTCCCCTATGGTCTCATTCATTGCAGCTAGAGGAAAATTATGGCATTGAACCCAGAAGGGTTCATACCGAAACTGTAAAGCATTTATCGATTCATTCTCGTTAACCTCCTGCAATGTGAGCAGATTCCTATCAAAAAACCATGGTCTTCTGCCCAAGACCTTTCTTAGATCCTGTTCTGCCTGGAATTCAATGAGGAAGACTTGCTCGGTTAGATCTTTGAATCTGACCCACCCACTTAGCCTCCAGATTTGGGACATAGTTGATCTGAATGCTTCATTGTTGACTCCCCTTTCAGATAGAACCTTACCCACAAGGCACCACTTTCCTCTCAGTTTGTTATCTTTTGATTCTTCTTCTGTGATTTTGACCGTGCTGGTTTCCTCTGTTGACAGTCGGAGTCTCTCCCACCTCTTGGTGAGATCTTCTTCCATAGCACCTAGGAGCGGTGAAACCTCACAGCCGGTGAGACCAAACCGTTAGCCGAACGACAAACGGTACTAGACACCCTACACTTCTCGCTTGCCGAGATGGGAGGGACCGCTCCTTTCTCGATTTGACTTTTTCAGCTCATCACAATTAAACCATAAAGAGGGAGTCTCACAAGGCTTATATGCTCGGCCCACAAGGAATCATGATGACATTCTGCATTTGTCATCTGCAAGCCCATTTAAAGTTCTGATTGGATTAAACTATGATAGTATTTAAAAGCTTCGAAAAAAGTAGTTTGATTATATAAATATTATAATTTTTTATTTTTTAAAAATATATTTTTTTCTACTTATCTTGTCTTCAAAATATTACTTTCTAATACATATGTTTTAAGAAATTCATTTTTTTAAAAATATTGTACTTTCCTAATTAGACAAAATGGAGAGAAGAAAAGAAGTGCTTGAGAGCATAATGAAAGACAATAAATATTTTAGATGAGATCATGGAGAATAACAAGACTATTACAAATAATTTTAATGAAGATGTGTATATATATATATATATAATCAGACATTTTTTGTATTTTTATTTTTATTACTCTTTGATCAATATGATATATATAGAAATTTATTTAAAAATTAAGGTTGGCATCTATCAAAACTAGACTTAATTAGGGTCGGCTAAAGGGGCAAGTGACTTTGGCAATTGTCGAAGGCTCCAACCCTAGTCAAGGCCCCACAAATTGATTTTCTTAATATGACACCAAAGAAAAGTAGGTGGCGCCATGATGGTCCTAGAAGGCAAAAATTGCACGGCTTGAAGTCGTGAGTGGGGACTAATAGCGGCATTGGAAGGGCTGAGAATAGAGGGGAAGGTCACTGCCCGGTGGGGAAGAGGATGGGAGGGGTGGTGGAGGCCACAGATGGCGCACAACAGCGAGTTGGGCAGATGAAGAAATGGCGGAGAAGAGAGAAAGGGACGTCGTGTGCGCAGGGGGAGAAAGCAAAGGAAAAAGAAGAAAAAAGAAAGAATGAAAAGAGAAAAAGAGAAAAGAAAAAAAGGAGAAAAAGAAAAAGGGACAAAGAAAAAGGAAATGAAAAATTGAGATCTAGTCTTCTCATCTTGGGTCTCAAAACTGATCCAACGAAAATGTTTTAAAATGATAACTTAAGTTAGAAACACAGTAACTAAATAAAATAAAATAGTAAATCCAATAATAAAATAATTTAAAATAAAGAGAAATGTAAATAATAAACAATAATTAATAACAAGAAGACACATTGAAATAGATTTCAAAATTTAAAATGTCGTAAAATAATATAACAAAACTCATATAATTTTAAAACAAGATGACCAATAATAAAATAAATGAAATAATTATTTAATTAAAATACACGTAAATACGGGATATCACATTTAACACCCCCCGGGCAAAAAAAAAAAAAAAAAAAAAAAACAAGACTTTGGCTCACACATTATAGCCTAGCTCAACCAATGAATATTTCTTTTCTCTTCCTTTGTGACCCCACCAAAAATTAGACATTAACCTCTCTAAATCAGAACACAAAGTAGAAGGTAATAGAAAACTACTCATGGAATACGTTGTGATAGAAAGCGCCACTGCTTTTAAAATCACTTCTTTTCCCCCTTGAGAGAGAAATTGTTCCTTCCAATTTTAAAACTTTTGCCACACCTTTTGTCGAGACCTTCCTGCCATAGGAGGATGGCCTAAATGTTTATCGTATTGCTGAATCTCTCCATTCCCCACAGTAGTTTAATGTCATCTCTAACCTCCTTTCCAACATTACGATTGAATAATATAGTTGTTTTCTCTTTGTTAATCTTCTAACTTGAAACAAATTCATAACTAGCCAAGACGGCTTGTACTCTTCTATTCTCCTACACATCAACCTTAATAAAAATAACACTATCATTTGCAAATAGCAGATGATTAATGTTTGGTGCTCCCCTTCAAATTTTCAGACTCAAAATCTCCCTCCTCACCCTTGCTTCTTTTAAGAGAGTAATCAAGCCTTCAATGCAAATCATAAACAAATAAGGAGATAAGGGATCTCCTTGTCTCAAACCTCTAGATGGAATAATAGGCCCTTTTGGATCACCATTAATCAACATTGGAAAAGAAACAATTTGAACACAATACATAATCGTATTAATCACGGTTTGATCAAATCCCATAACCTCCATAATTGATTGTAGGAAGCTTTGATCATATCTAGTTTTATGGATATATATCCCTTTTTGCCTTTCTTCTTTGTTTTAAGATAATGCACTAATTCAAAAGTAATGAATTCATTATCTATAATCAACCGACCTAGAAAAAAAGCACTCTGACTCTCCCCAATGACACAAGACAAAACCTCTTTCAATCTATTTGATATCACTTTTGCAAGCAATTTATAGGCCACATTACACAAACTAATGGGCCTATAATCACTAGCTTTTTCAGGAGACTTCTTTTTTGGAATGAGAGTAATAAATGAATGGTTTAAAGAGGTTGGAAAAGAACCTGAATTCAAAGCATTGAGGATTGCTTGTGTCACTGAAGCACCAACTACATGCCAATATTTTTCAAAAAACATGGAGACATGCCATTTGCTCTTGGAGCTTTTGAAGGATGCATTTACTAAAGTGCAACCTTGACTTCATTTGCAATATAGGCTCTGGTTAGCTTCTCATTCATATGACTTGTCACTCTTCCTGCTAAAGGCTCTAAAAAAGCCAAAGACCTAGTCGGATTTGAAGAAGAAAATAGATTGTTGAAATAATCAAGAATAACTCTATCATTTCCTTCAGAATCATGCTAAACCCCATTATCATCTTGTATTCTGAGCAGTTTATTCTTCCTTCTTCTTTGAGATACCTTCATATAAAAATACTTTGAGTTATAATCATCCTCCTTAAGCCACAAAGCTTTGGATCTTTGACGCCACATAATTTCATCCCTTTCAAGCCATTTCTAAACTTCAGATCTTGCCAAATCATGTGCTTCCTTGCTAGCTCCTACATAACCTTATTCATGAACCTGTGCCAAATTCTATTTTACTTTCTGTAACTACTGCTAAACATGCCCAAAAGACTGTCTATTCCAATCATTCAGCTTGATTCCACAATGTTTAATTGAATCCATCACTTCACTTATACTGGACTGTGAAGCACACCTACCCCAACTTTCTTTAATAATTTCCTCACAAGCTTGCTCACCAACCCATATAGCCTCAAACTTAAATAGTTTTTTGGCCTTAGTATGTTCCACTATTCCCTTCATATCTACCCAAATTGGAATATGATCCAAATATGCAACTAAACCATGAATAACACTAGCATTTGAGAATAATTGCCACCAAGTGGAGTTGACTAAACATCTATCAAGCCTCTCACTCACATTTTGAACTCCTTCCTTATGATTACACCAAGTGAAAGGGTACCCTCTATAGCCCAGATTTCACAACCCACATTCGTTCACCACCTCCCTAAAGGACTGAACTTGACTCTCCTATCGAGGCCTACCACCGCGTTTCTCATACTGATACAAGATCTCATTAAAGTCCCCCAAAACTAACCAAGGACTCCAATGAGCTCGACATGGATCCCTTATTAGTTGCCAAGTTCGGTATCCCTTATAAGCATTAGGATTACCACATATTCTAGTCAAATACCATGAATTCAAATTATGATATTTAACAATAACATCAACATGAGAATTTTAATAATTAATCACAGATAAGTCAACATCTTTCCACCATAAAATTGCCAAACCCCCCTTTCGTCCACTACAACTAATAAGTAAACAATTCAGAAAACCAAATTTGAACTTATAGGAATCAAATTCATGAACAATAAGCTTTGTCTCCTTCAAGAAAAGCACATCGAGCAGTTCCCTCTTAATCAAATCATAGAGGGTACGAATGCCTCGTGGGTTCCCAAACCTACAAGCATTCTAGCACATGATCTTCCTAGCAGTGCTGGACCCCAACTGCATTCGATTGATCTGCTGATGTGATACCCCCCATTTTAGTGTATTTTAATTGAATGATTATTTTATTTAAGTTAAACTTGTTTTAAATTTATCGTGTTTCTCGTTGGATTATTTTATGATTTTTAAGTTGTGAAATTTATTTTGAAGGACTTTCTTGATATTAATTATTGTTTTGCATTTAATTTGCTCTAATTTAATTTATTTTATTGTTGGGTTTTAATTATCTTATTTTATTAATATTGAGTTGTAGTGTTTTTATTTGGCTCTTATTTACTTTTGTTGTGCCTTTTTATTTTGTAGACCTCCTATTTTCGGACCGGGCTTATTTTTAGTGGATTTTTTCTTTGTTTTTGGGCCAAGCCCTTTTAGTTTTCGGGCTTAGCCCATTGCACCAATCTAGCCAACTCTTTTTACCTATATGGTATCATTTGGCTAGCAGCCCTTAGGGCTTCACCTCTGCTTTCTTCTCCCTGCACCGTTCACTCCACTTCTTCTTCTTTCATGTTTCAGTTCCTTTCTTCTCTCTTCTTCAGCTATTTGTCACGCAGGCTGTTGCTTTTCTTCTTCTCTTTCATTTATTTTCTTCTTCTCCTGCCATGCACCACCTGCTCCTTCTTCCTCTTCATTCGATTTGCTTCCTTCTCTTGCGTCTTCATCTGGTATTTGGTTCTCATTTTAATCTCTTTGATTTTCATCTATTTTGCTGTAAACTAAACCTTCTCTTTCCCTCTCTTGTATTTATTTTTTTCATCTTTTTTCCTCTCCATTTGCAGGTCTAAATCCATGCGGTCTTGTTTTGTTTTTGCCCCATTTTCATGCTCGATTTTCTCTGATTTTCCTTAGTAATTTTGTGGTTCATGCTTGTGATTTATCTCCTTACTTTTCCTTTTGTTTTGGTCCTTTTCATTGCTCAGTTTTTGGCCTTGTCATGCCCTATTTTGGTCTAAAACCGTGAGCTTCATTTTGGGTTTTGGCTATTTTTGTTCTTGCCTTGAGCCTCACTTTTTCTAGCCATCATCCCCTTCATTTTACCTCTTGTAAATCATTCTTTTTTTAAAATATCACTTCAAATTTCTTTGTTGTCCAAACCCATTTTTAGTCTCAAAAATGTTGATTTTTGGTGATTTATTTTTGGGCTAGCTTTTGGCATTAAACCGGGTGCTTGATCTTTCAAAAATTTTCCATTAGCACTGTAAGTAATTTTCCAAAGAGCTTTACAAGATTTAAATATATTTTACACTAACAATTCTTTTGTGATTTGGTTAGTTGTGCCAGACTTTGAGTTCGAGGAGTTTGGGAATCAGTTGGATTAGAGGATGGAGTTGTTTATGAAATTGGATTATGATGGGATATTTTATTTGTGGTGTTCGATGTCTTAGTATTTATCATTGTGTTCATGTGCATAATTGAAAACTAAGTTTTCCTGTTGAGAAAATATTTTTGGGTGTGTGTGTATCACGACCACAAGTCGAGATGGGGCATTATCTCGATTGAGCTCTTCTAATCATTTAGGAGTGTAATATACTAAGTGACATCGCCTGCGTTATCGTTGGGCGACAATGGGATAGGATGGGATGGTAAGGCTCTCGAGCCGACTCCATAGCCCCTCTATTAGTGGGGTTTAGAGGATGCTTGGCCACGAATGTGCTGGGCGCAGAATGGGACATCGCTCGTTATAAAGTCACATGCACAGTTGTTACTCGTAGTGTGACGAAGGGAGTTAGGGTGTGCGAATGATCCTTACGGGAGATCATGGTGCTTAAGGTTTAAAATTGGATTTTATAGTAGGTCATTTTCTATGAAAATGACAGATGTTATTTTTTATGAAATTGGTTTTTGGGCCAAATGAGATTTTGGCATGTGTTAGAAAATAATTATTTTTGGAAAATGTGGATTTTTGGGTCTTATACACATTTCATCATATGCACGCATATTTGTTGTTATATGAATATAATTTCTTCTCTTGGGCTGTTTGGTTTATTAGTTGCTGAGACTTGCAATCTTATTGTATTTGATACCTTGCAGTATCATTTCATGATATCGTAAATTTTGATGCAGACGATGAAATAGAGCCCGAGGATGCAGCTCCGCCGAAAGAGTAATCGGGGATCACTTTCTCATGCGATGGGATTTGTTTCCCACTTTTGGATATTGTATTTTTGATTTATTTATGTTTTCACTAGATAACTATAATATTTTTTTGAAATGCTAGTATTTAAGTGAATTTGTATTTTACAATTCTGATAGTTAGTTGATTAACTTTAATGTATCCGCTATTCTTTTTTCTTACACGTGTTGCATGTGCACACGTAGCACATGTCATTGGGGTGTGTGACTTTTGTTGTCATCATCCTGAGGCCTCAATTATTGTATTTTCATACCTGTGAGTTGGGGGCATCACAGGTAGCATCAGAGTAGTTCGACTCTAGGTAAAACCGAATGTCCCTTAGGTGCAATACCAGAAAATTTTAAACGTTTAATTTGAATTCTTTTTAGTTAATTTGAATTATTTTATTAAATTTGATTTTTTTTAAATTGAAATTATGTTATTTTATTTGTAGAATTTATTTTATTTTATTTTGTTTTGTTTTGTTTGGAGTTGAAAAGTGGGTTAAGGGTAACACTATGGCAGGAAGATGGTACGACCATGAATGCCATTATTAGGTATGAATATTTAGTATAGTAGGCTTGAATTTTTATCAACTTTATTTATTTTTATAATAACGAGGCTTGAAGGGGACGACATGGCCTAGGCGAACTCTTTGGTGTAGGAACTCAAGTCACAACTGAGGAGGGGGGATAGTTTTAAATTATTTAGGATACTTGAGGTCTTGGATTCTGTAGAATTTATGAAATGAGGCTTTAGAGTAGGAGGTTGTAAGTGCAACAAACTTCAAGGATAGATTTATAAGAATTTCATCCAAAGTATTGAGGCCCTATAGATTTTATGAATGTACTTTTTAGGAATTAAGGTGGTAGGTTCAACAAGCATTGTCGGATTAATTAAATTAGAAGTTTTAGATTTTGCCGACTCGGATAAGCAATTTGGTAGCAATTTGGGCTTTAGAATTTACAAGCTTTTTAAGGCGAATGTTTTAGATTTAAGGTCATAGTTCTTTAGGATTTCAGGAAATGATTCTTATTTGGTTTAAAGTTTTAGAATTGCAGAGTTGAAGGACTGAATTATAATAAGATTTAAGTTCTTAGTTTTGTAGACTTAGTACACTAACTTAATCTATTATGGGGATTGATTAGTCGATAACCATTAAAATAGGATTGATTAGGGTTGAGTTATTGATATGAAAATTTTTCTGGAGAGTATTTCTTTGGGGATTGAAGGTATAATCTAGTGCGTGTATTTTTTTGAGGATTGAAGATATCGATCTAGTTCGTAAAAGGTTATGGACTTGGTTTTTGAGCCAAATGGGCTTTTGGCATGTGTTGAAAAATAATTATTTTTGGGAAAGGTAGATTTTTGGGTCTCATGCATATTTCATCATTTGCATACATATTTGTTGTTGCATGAATGTATTTTCATCTCTTGGGCTGTTTGGTTTATTAGTTGCTGAGACTCGCAATCTTATGGTACTCGATACCTTGCAGTACCGTTTCATGGTACTGTAGATTTTGATACAGATGATGAAGTAGAGCCTGAGAATGCAGCTCCGCCTTAGGAGTGATCGGGGATCGTTTCTTTTTGGGATGAGATTTGTTTCCTGCTTTTGGATATTGTATTTTTTATTTATTTATGTTTTCACTATATGACTGCAGTATTTGTTTGAAATGCTTGTATTTAAATGAATTTGTATTTAACAATTTTGGTACTTAATTAATTGACTTCAATGTATTCGTTGCAACTTTTGTCTTACACGTGTTGTATGTGCACGTACTTAGTACTTATCATTGGGGTGCATGATTCATATTGCCATCATC
The DNA here is from genome assembly GCF_018687715.1 of Carya illinoinensis. Taxonomy (NCBI): domain Eukaryota; kingdom Viridiplantae; phylum Streptophyta; class Magnoliopsida; order Fagales; family Juglandaceae; genus Carya; species Carya illinoinensis. The sequence goes on from NC_056756.1 coordinate 41,373,505, forward strand.
CTGATACCTCAATTTCCATACATGGGAGAGTTGGGGGCGCCACAGCTGAACCACTGTCATCCTCGTCCATAGCTGACCAGAATGTGCCACAGCTGAACCACTGTCATCCTCGTCCATAGCTGACGAGAATGTGTTTCATTGTTTTGCTGAGACTCCATCGGAACCCTCACAGACATTCGCTTTCCTCTTTCGTGAATGAGCCAGAGAACCGCTTTGTGATTGCAAAGGTTCCGTTGTTTTGTTGAGATTGGAAAGTCATTTCCATTTTTTGCTAGTCACACCATCAGACCCCAGCAAGCTTGGAGCCTCTTCTAAGCCTCTGATGACTTTAGTAACCTTAGGCCCTTCTTGCAAACCGATACTCTCAAGCGAAGCTGATCCCTGCTTGTCAATGGGCCTGTCCACCTACTTCTTCGTAGCCCAATCAGGCTTAAAAACTCTTGAGGCACATCATCTGGCCCTATTATAGTTAAAACTTCTCTGCCTGCCTTTTTGCTGAATCATGAAGACATTCAGTTTACTGAAAAGTAGTACCCTTATTCAGCATGACCGTAATTCCTGCGTCAGTTACTGGTTGAATATCCGGTCCCTTATAACTTTGATGGAAGCTTACTCTCACTCACTTGTAATTGGCGTATTAGGCGATTAGATCTAAGATTACCTCAAGACAACACAAAGATCAAAATTAGTTTGTTGGTGAAAATTAAAACTAACTCAACCTAGCACTTATCTCTCTAAAGTTTTGAAGAGAAAAATTCTCATTGAAAGACAACATGACAATAATGAAATAACAATGCAATAGCTGAAACTTATATAGTGGTCCTCTAGGGTTTAGGCCAACTAGATCTAGATATCACACATAAATCACTCCTAAGTTTAAGGAAACATAATCTAATCAAATGCGCATCTATCCCCTGACGAACCATCTTCTGCTACCTCCATCGCCACTTCCCCCCTACTGTCGTCGGAATCAAACTCGTACCAGTGATGAATGTATTGGAAAAAAATCAGGATTCTTCCTTTTTTTTATTGTGTTGCCACAATCTCCATAACCCACCGCTCTTAACCAAGCGCCATAAGGAGGTTCATCTACAGCAGTAGACAGAAATGAATTACAGAGAAGACAATCCATATCTGCGTGTCCCCTATGACCACATTGATTACAAACATTCGGCAATCGTTCGTATGAGAATCTGATCCGGAAGGACTTGCCAATACCAATGTTAATTTTGGTGCCTCTTAACAGAGGGTACTGCACATCAACAGTCACACGAACTCGCATGCATGTACTCACCCCATGCAATTTCTCCCTTATCTAGATTGACCTCCTCAACTCTACCAATTTTGTTTCGCACCAACCGGCCCACAAACTCATTCAACAAAGCTTCTGTAAGATGGACCTGATGAACCTGTTGCCCCCCATCAACTTCCTTCACCAGGAGAAGTTGCTTATCGAACGACCACAGCCCCTCTCAGATAACCCGTTCTTTATCCCACATGTCATCAAATTGTGCTAGATTCAACTCTGAGTTCATATCACAGAATTTTACTTGCAACACAGGCCGCCAAGCTTTCCGCATCGTGGCTTTGAAAATCTCTTTGTTGTAATGCTTATCAGTATGCAGTTTAAGAATCACGCACTTTCCCCCACATAAAGTTGCACTTTCAAGCTTTTCCGGTGCCACCACCACCGCTTCATTCTCTCAATCAATCAACGATAAATGCTTATATAATTCATTCAGATTGTCGTCCATAGGTGAAGGCCTTAGGAGAACCAAGTAAAAATGAAAGAAACTGCACACAGGCAGCACATGAACCTCTACGTAGAAACTCTACCAAAATTTCAAACTTCGGCCCGGGGGGGGGGGGGGGGGAAAGAGTTAATTTTCCCAACTCCAAGACAATTATATTTAAATTCTTTACCCAGCTATGGCTTAATCTGTTATATTAATCTTTCTAACTCTATTATTGGACTCCATGTCAGATACAGATTAGAATACACATGTAACAAGTAATAGCTAGGAATTAAACTCAAGCCATATCTAATTTGACTAATAAATATTCATATCACACCAACATTTAGATTTTAAATAAATAACAAACATAAAGAAAGAAAAAAGATTCAAGCTAGTCTTTGTATTTTTCTCCCATTGTAATTTAAAATATGCAAGATACACTTTGTATCAACTTGGAACACCAAATCAAAATTGTTAAGATATAAAATAAATAATAAAATCTAGTTCTCTCTATTAGTTTAAACTTTTGAGACAAGTGATGATTTTTCAAAAGTCAGATCATGGATGCACACAACAAGATTTTCTTAAAATACTAATTTATGTTGTGACGGCACACATCTTGGAGAGTAGGACAGATAAAGTAACCATTCAACGTGAAATCTTTGCAGTTTATTGGACATTGAGTAATTAATGATATTCACGTCCAATTCCGCTACATACAGATGAATTGGTTCACAAATTCGAGCACCCTAACTGACATGGTGTATTGTTTTATTAAAAAATAAATAAACAAAGAAAACACGAAAACTCGCTTTTCCTCTGGATTTCGTGCTTATCAACTTCAGGGAATCTGTTACAATTTGTGATACCCTGTTTTTACGTGTATTTTTACTGAAGGGTTGTTTTTAATTTGAATAATATATTAGTTTATTTATTTTAAATTAATGTGTTTTAATTGGTTTTAATTTATTTGATGTGTTTAATTTATTTTAGTCGTTTTACGGTTTTTAATATCGTTTTCGGCGGATCAGTTTTTGGTCTCCAGAGTGAGGATTGGACCTCATTTCTTTTCTTTCCTCTTTTTCTTTTTCCCTTTTTCCTTTTCTTTTTCCTTCTTTTTCTTTCTTTTTCTTTCTTTTCTTCTTCTTTCTTCTCCTTTCTCTCCCACGTACGCCCAGCTGCCCTTTTTCTCATTCCCGTCGCCGCCACTTTGACCGGCCAGTTCTCCGCCGTCCGGCCACCGTTTGGTGCGCCGTCACCACCATTCTCTTCCCCTTCCACCAGAGATCATCCCCACCAATTTTCAGAGCCATCGGACCAGCCGTTAGCTTTCGAGAGCCGCCGGAAGTAGCTGCACCTGCTCTGTTTTTGCCCCTGTCGCCGGTTACTTTCGCAGCCCAGAACCGCCGCTCTCCGGCGGCGTGGCCGACACCACCCACCCAGTTTTCTTCCCCTCTCACCGGTGAACATCCCCACCAAGTTTCACCTCCATCCGAGCCACCGTTAGCCGCCACGAGCTCCTCCAAGCCATACGGTTTTTCACCGTTTCCGGCGCCGTCGCACCACCTCCGGCCACCATCTTTTCACAGCTTCTTCCCCTACCTCTTGCCGACCTAAACCACCAATTTTCGGCCACGATCCGTTGCCGGAGCAGCTCCCACGAGCTCAACTCCGTTCAGCCCCTTTTTGGCCTTCGATCGCCATTTCCACCACCACCCACGGCCAAAACTCATTTCCCTTAGCTTCATAAATATCTCAAGGCCATTCCCTATCAATTCCGAGCCTTGGTTTGTCCCCGTTCGAAAATGGGTAATTTATTACCCACAACAACAGTGTAAATTACACTGTTACGTTGCTTTTTCTCCGACGTTTGCAATGCCGGGTGTTTTCTAAAATTACCGTATAGCGCTGTAAGTATTTTCCAAACCCTATTTTCAGATTTAAATATATATTGCTCTTTCGATTTAATTAATCTGCTGGTAGGTTGATTCCGGACTGAGTCCGAGGAGTTCGGGGGTCGGATGGATGGAGGACGGAGTTGCTTGATTTATTGTTTTATGGTTGGTTGTTTGTTTTGTGCATTGATAATTGCATTTGCATGGTGCATGCACGGGTATTTTATTTTATTTGAGAAACCCTGTTTTGCTGGCGTGATTGGATTTTCGGGTGCGTGTGTCTCACGAGCCCAAGCCGGGATGGGTTATTATCTCGGTGGAGCTCCTCTGGTCACTCGGGAGTGGATAATACTGAGTGACGTCCCCTGAGTTGTCGCTGGGCGACGACGGGAGCGAGGCTAGAGGATGGCCCGGCCAGGTACGCGCGGGGCGCGAGTCTGGGCATCGCTCTACTCACCGACTCCGTGGCCCTTCGCTGGCGAGGGCTAGAGGATGGCCTGGCCAGGTACGCGCGGGGCGCAAGTCTGGGCATCGCTCGTTTAGGTGTCACATGCGCGGTCCTTACCTGCGGTGTGGCACATAGCCAGGGTGTGCGGATGATCCCTAGGGGAGATCATGGTGCATGCATAACCGGTGTGTTTTTATGGTTATCGGATGCGGGCCATTTTCTGGGAAAATGGCGAGTTTTGGTTTTGAGGCTTTTGATCCATTTTCTGGGAAAATGGTGGTTTGGGCCATTATCTGGGATAATGGTGAGGCGTGGTTTTTAAGAATATGTTTTTATGGGGCCAATGGGTTTTTGGCGTACGTGCAAAAATGTGGTTTTGCGGGACATGTGCATTGATTTTTCTTGCATCCATGTTGTTTGAGTTCTATGTGTTTTTATCTGGTGGTGTTTGGGTTTTACTTACCTGCGGTACCATTTTTGGTTCCGTAGCTTTTGGTGCAGAGTTTGAGGAGGAGGAGGAGGAGGCTGAGCCCGAGGATGCGGCTCCGCCGGGTTGCTGAAGTTATGCTTTGTATTTGATATTTTATTATATGCGTGTTTTGTAATATTTTATTTATGTACGTTTTGGAATAGCTTTGTATTAAACAAGAAAATTTTGGTACTTAATTATTGACTTGCTTATCCGCTGCGTGTTTCTTTGTGCACATATGTTGCCTTTGCACACACTTGGCACACGTCGTTAGGGTGGTGACCCGTGATGTCATCATCTGGACGTCTCTATTTCCCCGTGTTCGGGCGTGGGGATTTGGGGGCGTCACACAATTACTAGGCCTCCATCCAGTATTCTTGCGACTTCATCGAGACCCCCATCCCTTTAATCGAAACAAAATAAAAATCAAGTCTTTGAATTGAAACCAACGCAAAAGGAAACCCAGAAAAAGCATGCATAAAGCAAATAAGGGTGAAGAGAACAATGGAGTCGTGATCCGCGAATTAGAGCAAACAAAACCGAGAGAATGGTACGGTTGAAGAATTGGATTAGAACAGAGTGAAGAAAAAGAAATATGAATCCGTGTCTCAAAGCAAACCAAGAAAACAAGTTATCCTTGCAGGATTTGCTCGTTCATTGGAGTCGCTGTTTTGCTTTGCTCGAACTACAGAACCTGCAAAATGTTATTCTCGATTCAAGAAATATTGTTGTATTTAGATAAAGACTTTGTAACCTCAAATTCGTAGGAAGACAAGGGAAGGTTAGGCTACATGGAAATGGATGTGGTTCAGAGATTGGAGAAGGCGTGATTCAGTGATCAATCCCACATACACCGAAATGCAAAACACAGCGTTTAATTTTGTTTGTTTTGCTAGATCACATTTCGTGCACAAGATGTGCACGAAAACGCTTGTATTAAGACTTTTTCATTCACAAAAATTCTATGTGCAGTTACTTTTGCGTACTCCATTGATGTGATTGGTTGTGTATTAAAAAAAATCGATCCAACCAATCATATTAGTAGAGTGCGTAAGGAGTATGCAAAAATAAATGTATGTAGCATTGCTCGGAGTGGGGGTATGTAGGGATGCTAGTAGGGGGCCGGGAAAAACTAATTTTTATAAAGTATATTCTAGAAAATGAATCTCAAAAAACTTCATTTCTTGAGGGTTTTTTTCACGTGGAGGCTGAAGCCACCCAAGGCACAATTATATTTAAAATCATTAGCCAAGAGTGATTTATTTTCATAATATATTAATGTTTCTAACTCTATCATTGAACCCCCTGTTGATCTAGTAGAGTTTAATTTGAATCCATTTCTATAGCTTTGCTGTTGTCGTGGAGTTTTTAACAGGTGGTAAGAAAGTAATTTCTTTTGATAGGCCTGAAAGTGATAGAAGTTTGGCAATGTTGTTTACTTCTGCAATAAAAGAAGATCGTTTACGACAAATTTTTGGGGACCATATTAACAAGCAAGTTACAGCATGAAATCCCTCTTCTACAGGAAAGTCTCCAATTGACATGGAAGCAAAGGGCCAAAGTTCACTGGTTACAGCAGGGGGACAGGAATACCAAGTTTTTTCACCTGAGTGCTAGTCAAAGACAGAAGAGAAATAGGATTTCTTTGGTGAAGGACAAGGATGGGGTTGAATGCAGATCTGCTGCTGCAATTGGACAGGCTTTTAATAATTTCTATCTACATTTGTTCACCTCATCTAATCCATCTCACATTGATATATGCCTGCAGGATCTCCCCTCTAAAGTTTCTGCGTCCATGAATGCAGACCTGTAGCAGGCATTCACTGAAGAGGAGGTTAAGACTGCTGTCTTTCAAATGGGACCCTATAAAGCACCAAGTCCTGATGGTTATAGCCCCTGTTTCTACCAATCACACTGGGATTTGGTGGGTAAGGAGGTTTGTAATGCTGTCCTTTCCTTTCTCAAGTCTCCTTCGAACATTGCCACCATCTACCACACTTTTCTGGTGTTAATTCCTAAATCTAGTAACCCTGAAAGTGTTTCTGAATATAGACCTATAAGTCTATGTAATGTTATCTATAAGATTATCACCAAGATGCTTACTAACAGATTGAAATCTATTATGCCTTTTCTCATTTCACCAAACCAATGTGCCTTTGTACCTGGCAGACAAATTTCTGATAACATATTGGCTGCCTATGAAACTCTCCATACCATGTCCACACAACTCTCTGGGCATAAAGGCTTTATGGCTCTAAAGTTGGATACGAGTAAGGCCTATGATAGGGTCGAGTGGAAGTTTATTCAAGCTGTTTTATTGAAAATGGGGTTTAATGAGCAATGGGTTGCCTTAATCATGGCTTGTATTTCTTCCTCATCTTTTTCAGTTTTAGTAAATGGTGTTCCTCACCATTCCTTTCGACCTGGTAGAGGCCTTAGGCAAGGCTGCCCCCTTTCCCCTTACCTATTTATCCTTTGTGCCGAGGCCTTCAGCTCTCAATTGCTTGCTGCTGAACATCATAGGCACTTGACTGGTGTGCCTATAGCTCGTGGTCAGATCAGACTTAACCATCTGTTTTTTGTAGATGATAGCCTTTTATTCTGTGGGGCTTCTTTGCATGAATGGGTTCACTTGAATACCATCCTCTCCATCTATGAAGCTGCCTCTGGTCAGCAGCTTAATAAAGATAAAACTTCACTATTTTTCAGCAGGAATACTAAGGCTGCAACAAAGAGGTACCTTATGGAGGTGGCAGGTCTTCATGCTTCTACTAATCTGGAAAAATATTTGGGGCTCCCCTCTGTGGTTGGCAGGTAAAAAATGAGGGCTTTTCATGGCATAGTAGACAAGGTGATCAAACGGCTGGATAATTGGAGGAATAAGTTCTTGTCTAAAGCAGGGAAAGAAATACTTATCAAAGCTGTTCTGCAAGCTTTACCTACCTACAGTATGAGTGTCTTTTTACTTCCAAAGGCCCTATGTTCCAAATTGCATTCATGTTTTGCCAAGTTCTGGTGGGGACATCAAGACAACCACAATAAGATACATTGGAAAAGCTGGGAATTCTTAAGTTCAGGCAAAGCTGTTGGAGGGTTGGGTTTTCGGGATCTTCATAGCTTTAACTTGGCCTTATTGGCCAAGCAAGTTTGGAGACTCGAAATGTGTCATGAGTCCTTATCAAGTAGAATTCTCAAGGCTAAATACTTCCCTCACACCTCAGTTTTACAGGCTGGCCTTGGTTCAAGACCCTCTTACCTTTGGAGAAGCCTGTTTCACTCTATTCCTTTAGTTGAGGAAGGCCTCATGTGGCTGGTGGGGGATGGTACTAAGATTCGAATATGGCAAGACAAGTGGCTACTGAGGAATTCTTCCAACAGGATTCAATCACCGGTGGCTGTTCTTCCTGAGGATGCTGTTGTTGCTGAGTTAATTGATGTCCACACAAGATGGTGGGATGTGGATCTTCTGCAAACAGTGTTTCAAGAGGATGATGTCAAAGAGATTCTCAAGTTACCTCTGTGTTTCCTGCCACACCTTGACACACTAATGTGGAAAGGAACTTCCAATGGGCTTTTTTCAGTTCGAAGTGCTTATCACTTGCATAAGCAATCCCTCTCCAGAGCTTCTGGTGAATCTTCCCTAGCTGGAACTAGAATTTCTGTTTGGAAAAGACTATGGTCTTTACCTACAACTAATGCAGTGAAACAATTTGTGTGGAGTGCTTGCACAGATTCACTGCCTACTCGAGCTAATTTACATAGGAGGAAGGTGATTCCTAATTCCTCTTGTCCCATTTGTCAGTTGGAAGATGAAACTCCATTCCACATTTTATGGTCCTGTCCATCAGCCAAGGATGTTTGGCTTCTGTGTTCTAAGTCCATCCAGAAGGCTAACACTTCATCCCCCCACTTTTTTCAAGTCTTTGAGCTGCTCCTCAACAGACTCTCATGTCAGGAGATTGTGATGTTTGTCACCTTAGCTTGTCTCATCTGGTTTAGAAGAAATGCCTGGATTCATGATGGTCCATTTCAAGACCCAAAGGTGCTCTATAAAACTGCCATTCAAGCTATTGAGGATTATACTACTGCATCTTCCACTCCTGTACGTCTGGTTTCTCATCCTACTGGTGTTGCTTCTCATTGGCAATCTCCTCCATCTGATTGGGTGAAAGTCAATTGGGATGTTGCTGTCAGAACTGCTTCTCATAAGCTTGGTGTGGGTGTGGTGATCCGTGATTCAACTGGGTCTGTCTTGGCAAGTCTGATGCAACCATTGGCATACTGCACTAATCCTGTGTTGGCTGAAGCTCGAGGTCTACTTTCTGCTGTGTTATTTTGCCAAGAATTGGGCCTTGATTATATTATCTTTGAGGGGGATAGTAGCCAAGTTGTTCATGCTGTTTTGCAAAAGGCAACTCCTGTTGGGCAATTACAGGGCCTGGTGTCTGATGTCTGCAGCCTTTTGAGCCATATGCAGTGGCAGATTTCACATGTTAAGAGGGAGTTGAATGAGGTTGCTCATTGCTTGGCCCAATCTGCAGCTAATCTAGATAGGGAAATAATCGATATAGCTTGTATTGCTAATTGCATCTCTTCTCTTGTACTGGCTGAGTGCCGTGTTTAAGATCAATAAGATTGACTAAGTTCCTTTCAAAAAAAAAAAAAAAAAGAGGAGAGGATAGGTATACAATGAAGGAAGCGCAACAGAGCTAGAGGGATTGAGAATTATGGAAAAGTGTTGTGAGAAACACAAACCAACGATAGCAAACTAAAGTAAAAGCAAGCATGATTAAGCAAACACGACACACAATATACGTGGTTTGGCAAATTGCCAATATCTACAAAGCTACATAAATCTTATTAACTAGAGGAGATTACAATCACTAAATCTCAATTCACACTCTCTAGGGCTTTTTGCACTCTTACACAATATGCATTCACTTGACAATTTTTCCCCTCAAAATATGCTGAAAGTCGTCCAAAATTCATCAAATATAACATATTTATAGTAAATGGCACTGGAAACCCTAATTGGCCAAAAAATAAGTCATTCCCTCAAGTAGCGTGTCGAGCGCTCCTTGAGCGAGCAGCCAATGAACATTGGCTCGAGTAATGTGCCAAGCGTAGCTCAAGTGAACACTAGGGTTTGTGTATTACTCGAGCTCACCACGTGCGAACTCATGAGTTGAGTTTTGCTCTAGCCCACTGTCGAGAGACAGTCGAGCAAACTTAATGGTTTCTCGATTTTCTACTCTCAATCAATCTCCACATGCAACCCAATAAAAAGCATCCATGGGGAAAGGTTGAGCTCTGTGCAGAAGAGATCACTAAATACTTACTCAGTGCACCTGCAAACTCTTTCAGCGTTGATGTCGATTATGGCTATTATTTTCTACAAGCATAGGTGTTGGGGTTTAAAAGCATGAGCAACCAAGTCTTGATACCATTGGACGATGGCAGATGATGAATTAGTCCGCGGTCTACACATGGCACAGCCACACATGCACATAAATTTGTGCCAATTGCTGAATTCGTCATTTGTTATGTCTGATCAGTCTTCTTGCAACTTGGCTTCCTTTTCTTTTTCTGTAATAAGTCTTTCATTACCATTAATAAATGTACTTTAGAAGAAATGGTTTAAATAGTCATGTGTTGTCTTTCATTCTGTTTTTGTGAGCAATATTGGTTAGAGTTTTTATATATTACCCTTTCTTTTATTTATATTATATATTATATATATATTATATATAAATATAACATGGCAATAGGTTTTCTCCATTTCTGAGAACTTGAGCTCCATTCTTTTGTCATATATATAACGTCTGATTCTTCATCATAGCAAGCTGCAGGCGTGCTGTCAAATCTGCACATTACTTCTCTTTGTACATTTCCATTTTGGTCTTGTGCGTATCAACTTGGTGCAAACTTTCAGAGACAATTGGGAGGTCATCATGGATTGATGGTGCAGGAATAAGTGAGTTGTCCAATCCCCTGTTGCATACCCTGACCTTCTGCCTAGAAGCTCCTTGAACACCTCCTTCGCTACGGCATGGGAGGTATTTTCAGGATCTCTCTCATTTCTTAAATAAATCACAGTTATGCAATTGCACATAACACAATCATTACATTCGTCAACCTTCAAACTTAATTATTGATGTCAGACCTTAAAGCCCTGGACTGCAATCCATGCAAATTTTCCGAGATAAAGACACCATTAAATTAAACAGAACCAAAGTGTATTAGAGCTCACATATACAAATTGAGATAGCTCTATCACAAATCTTCCCCCCACCCTCGACCATCGAAATTATAAAAGCTGTAGATCAAACTCCATTATGGTTATAGACAGCTTGTTTCGTCTGCATCTTCCCTCTGTTCAGCCTTTTCTGCTTGGATATTTCTTGCCCAACAACCATTGTCACATTAAAGATCCTAAACAAGTATTTTAAGTAGTCACACAGTAGTAACCAGAATAAAAATTTCAAATCCCTACGATTTAGAACTTTAAACACACTAACATGACTTGGCAATATTTACATATATTTTTTAATAGATTTAATTACTATTATTGATTACCTGAAATTCAGTTGACGCCCTTCGCTTACACAAATGTACCAATGTACCCAAACTGGTTGGTCCACAAACATAGCATGCATGCATGCACCTTCAAGTAAAGCCTGTCCATAAGCTGAATATTTCTGATATTGCAGATATGGTGGATTGCATTGGATGTAGCCAGTTTGGAGTCTTAGCCTAACAATCTCTCTGTGATTTATCAACTCCCATACAAACCAATCATATATTCAATACATGCAAACCAGTTGATGTCAATCTGTATTAATACATACAAACCAGTCATGTCCATGTCAATGGTGCAGTGAACTTTTGGATATTTAGACCCTAAACACTTCCCTGTATCGTAATCTTACTTCGACAGACCTAAAACTAATAGAAACCTAGCAATGGACATTTTCTGAGTAGCAAAGATCTCGTGTACGTAAAATCCTTGAGGACCATATTAATGCAAGTGATGGTAACATTGAAGAGATAATGGAAGTTGGTAGGGAGCATTTGATAGAGTAGAAGAGTTAATATAAATTGTTAGAACATAAAGGATGAATACGACATGTCATTTTGTATATGGTCTTTGTGCAGCATTGTTGTTTACATGTTATGTTTATTTTCATTCTTTTATTCACTAATTTACAACAGTATAGGATAAACTAGGAATCTTTTTGGTAGTTTGTTATGCCTTACTTTCGTGTATATAGACTATGGCCTTGTGCCTTTGAGCATAACAGTGAGAATATTCAGAATTCATTTTGCTCTCCATTGTTGGTCTGTTTCTAAGCTTTCCTTAAATGGTATCGAGAGCCACTGAGCAGCAACACTAATGGCTGATTCTGAAGTAGTCACCCTACCCAATTCGCCCATCCCTAACCCTAATTCACCCATTATCACAAACACCTTATCTCCATACCTAAACTTACACGATCCTTCCAACCCGTTTCAATTAGATCATGACGACAGTCCAACAATTACTCTCGTTGCTGATCTACTCACTACGAATAACTATCCAACCTGGTCTCAAGCCATGCACCGGGCTCTCCGAGCCAAGAACAAGCTAGGATTCATCTTTGGCTCTCTCCCGAAACCCACAGCTCCAAATGACCCTTTGTTAGACCTTTGGGATCGTTGTAATGACATGGTTGTGTCATGGATCCAAAACTCTATCTGTCCCTCCCCAAAGTCCAGTGTTATTTTCGTTGATGATGCATGTGAGATATGGCTGGATCTTCAAGAGACGTTATCTTCCAACTCAAGAAGGCTTTAGCCTCTCTTTCTCTAGAAGGTGACTTGGAAAGTATTTACTATGGAAATCTTAAAACTCTTTGGGATGAGCTTGCAATTTATGATCCCATCCTTGTTTGTACCTGTAGCACCGTGAAGACACTTTTCAACAGGTCCCAACGAGACGGTGTTCTTCAATTTCTAATGGGTTTGAATGATTCTTATTCACCCATTAGAGACCAGATTATGCTTATAGATCCTCTCCCCCCTGTTTCGAAAGTTTTTGCTCTTGTTCAACAACAAGAGCAACACTATCAAATAACTTCCCATTCACCCTTAGCTGAAACCATCGCCCTTGCTATAAACAAACTATACAGCCCCACCAAATTCCTCTACAAAAAACAATCCAAAAAGGACCGTCCCTATTGCACCCATTGCAAAATTTTAGGTCATACTATGGATAATTATTTTAAGCTTGGGAATGTTGAACCACCACTTTGCACACACCATAATATAGTCTCACAGTGTTGACAAATGTTACAAGTTCAATGGCTATCCACCAGGTCAAAAGTTCCACAACAAGCATCCCCATGTATCACATGCTAACCAATCGAGTCTATCCATGGCTAATGACTCTGAGGGTGTTGGTGATGACAATGTGGCACTGACAAAGCTTCAATATCAGCAACTACTATCCTTACTCCAACCTCAGGATCCTATCTCGACTACTATCCTGCATTCCACCTCTTCTACACGTTCTTCTCACCAACCAGTCTCATCCTCAAAAATGTCTGATAATTTTTCTTGTTGTTCCACACACACACATCACTCATTACACACACAATCGACCTAGATAATAGACAAAGGAGCTACAGACCATATGGTCAATAGCCCCTCTCTATTTTCTGCAATTACCTCATTTGTTTCTTACTCTATTAATCTCCCCAATGGAAGTTTAGCTCCTATGTCTCATGTTGGTATCATTCAATTAACCAACTCCATTACTCTCAGAGAAGTCCTTTGTGTACCTTCATTCAATTTTAATTTGATTTCTGTACCTAAATTGACCAAAACTAATGCCTGTTGTTTTCTTTTCTTTTCTTCTTACTGTTCTATTTAGGACCTACATTCTTGGACAACGATTGGGAAGGGTGACCTTCGGCATGGTTTGTATCACCTACAATGTCACAAAGTTTCCCCCTCAGCTCTTACAAATTTTCTTTCCCTCCATTTACATACAAATACCATTCCTACACCCTCTACTTCTGTTGCACAGAACCACACTCAACACAACCTATGGCATTCCCGCCTAGGTCACTTATCTCCCACTAGATTCAAGTTAACTTCTGATCCTCATGATGGCTCTTTGATTGATGAAAACTTTTGCACTTTGTGTCGTTTAGCCAAATTCAACAGATTACCCTTTCCACATAGTCGTACTTCTTCCTCTCGGATTTTTTAGATTATTCATTGTGATTTTTGGGGTCCTTCCCCAATTATTGCACATGATGGTTCTAAGTACTTCTTGACTATTGTGGATGATTTCTCACGCTCTACATGGCTCTATTTACTTCAAACCAAAGTTGACACCTGCCACTGCATTGAATCTTTTCATCAATTACTTGCAACACAATTTGACTTGAAAATTAAAATCTTAAGAAGTGATAATGGTGTTGAATTTCAAATGAAAGAATTCTTCAATAAAAATGGAATAATCCACCAAAAAAGTTGTGTGGAAACCCCTCAACAAAATGGAATTGTTGACAGGAAACACCAACATTTGCTAAATGTCACTAGAGCTTTTTTAATTCAGTTTGGAGTGCCTAAACAATTCTGGAACCATGCTGTTCTTACAACAACTTATATTATCAATATACTTCCCACACCAATTTTACATAATAAAACCCCTTATGAGCTTCTTTTTAAACAAAAACCAAGTTATGCTTATATGCAAATTTTTGGCTCTTTATGTTTTGCTGCCACTACTTCACAAGGTAGAAATAAATTTCAACCAAGAGGGCACAACTGTGTGTTTTTGGGTTATCCTTTTGGTATTAAAGGATGCAAACTTTTAGATATTCAAACCAACACAATCTTCATTTCAAGGGATGTTAATTTTCATGAACTTGTGTTTCCTTTTCAAAAACATACTACCAACAACCCATCTTCTCATAATTCACCTTTACTGTTTTTTTTCCTAACCTTCAAACTGATTTCCGCCCCCCCCTCCCCCCCAACACACACACACACACACACACACACACACACACACACCTTCTCCTACCATTCAAACATATTTTCTTTCCATCCACTTAACTCCACCACTTGCCTCACCATCCAATTTTGATCTAGCAAACCAAAACTCTAATACTCCTACCACCTTCCCTAAATCTGACCACAATCCTTCTAATTTACCTTCCTCTTCCACTTCTCCTCAATAGACCACTGTTACACCCAAACTCAGAAGATCTTCTCAGGTCCGAACTACTCCTCAATATCTTAAGGATTTTCATTCTCAACATGCTCCATATCACTCATCCACACAATCTGGTTCTAAGGATGTTCCTGTTTCCAATAGTAAGCCTTTCTCCTTAGTTAATTGTTTGTCATATCATCAATTCACACTTGCCTTTCAAGCTTTTACCACTTCTCTTTCTCTGCAAACTGAGCCCAGTTCCTATGAACAAGCCATTAAGGATCCTGCTTGGTGTAAGGCTATAGAGGCTGAAATTGAAGCTTTGGAAAATAACCACACTTGGACACTCACTGATTTACCTAAAAGAAAATCTACCATTGACTGTAAGTATGTGTACAAGGTAAAATTAAATTCAGATGGTACTTTGGAAAGATTGAAAGCTAGGCTAGTAGCTAAGGGCTACACACAAAGAGAAGGAATAGACTATGTTGACACATTTTCACCTGTAGCCAAACTTGTATCTGTCAGATTTTTGCTTAGCATTGCTGCTATTAAGGGCTGGATCTTGCATCATTTTGATATCAGTAATGCTTTTTTAAATGGTGATCTCAAGGAGGAGATTTACATGAAAAAACCACCTGGCTACAACAAGGGTACCCCTTACCAAGTTTGTAAACTGCTTAAGAGCATTTATGGCCTTAAGCAAGCATCAAGGCAATGGAATTACAAGTTGACCTCCTCTCTTATTGACTTTGAATTTAAACAATCCAAATCTGATTTCACTTTATTCACCAAGCATGAGGCAAATTCCTATATTGCTATTCTAGTTTATGTTGATGATATCTTGGTTGTTAGCAATTCAGATGAATCCATTAGCACTCTTAGAACTTTTCTCAATCTTAAGTTCAAAGTAAGAGACCTTGGCTGCCTAAGAAACTTTTTAGGCTTAGAAGTGGCTAGATCTTCAAAAGGGATTCATTTGTGTCAAAGAAAATATGTTTTGGACATTCTATCAGATTCGGGTATGTTGGGTTGTAAGCCCCTTAAAATTGCTTTTGATCAAAATTTCAAGATTAGCAAAGAAGATGGCAGTCCCATAACTGATCCTAGCATATTTAGAAGGCTTATTGGTCAATTGTTGTACCTAACAATAACTCTGCCTGACATATGTTTTGTTGTCCAAGTTTTAAGTCAGTTTATGGATTGTCCCAGTGATACTCATTTGGCTGCTGCTTATAGAATTTTGAGATATTTAAAAGCTACCCCTGGTCAAGGAACACTACTCCCATCCTCATCTCAGCTTCAACTCCATGCCTATTGTGATTCTGATTGGGCCTCTTGTGTAGATTCTAGGAGGTCCACTACCGGGTATTGTATTTTTCTGGGGAATTCTCTAGTTTCTTGGAAATCCAAGAAACAAAATGTGGTATCTCAGTCTTCAGTTGAAGCCGAGTATAGATCGATGGCTACCACATGCTCGGAGTTGACTTGGTTATGTTATCTTCTCACATATATTGGATTTCATCATCCTCAGGCTGCATTTCTTTATTGTGACAATCAAGCCACACTTCACATTGCTGCCAATTCGGTTTTCCATGAGAGGACCAAGCACATTAAACTTGATTGCCACTTGATGTGGGATAAAATCCAAGATGGGAGTATCACCACTGCCTATGTTACTTCTCAAACACAATTGGCTGATCTCCTCACCAAAGCCTTGCCATCTCACATCATGAAGATACACTCATCCAAGATGGGAATAGTTAATCTCTATTCTCCATCTTGCGGGGGGGTGTTAGAACATAAAGGATGGATACGACGTGTCATTTTGTATATGGTCTCTGTACAACATTGTCGTTTACATCTTATGTTTGTTTTCATTTTTTTATTCACTAATTTATAGCTGTATATGATAAACTAGGAATCTTTCTGGTAGTTTTTTATGCCTTACTTTCGTGTATATAGGCTACAGCCTGGTGCCTTTGAGCATAATAGTGAGAATATTCAGAATTCAATTTGCTCTGTATTGTTGCTCTGTTTTCAAGCTTTCCTTACATATATTTAGAGAGAAAGCTTAAGAAAAACAAATAGATGAAAATTGAAAGATTGCATATACATGTCTAACCTAAATCTAATGTTGCATATTCTAGCGGATATGGAATATAAGTCACGGTCAGATCAGAAAGATTGCATATATACGTGGAGTGCTGCCTACTGCAAAATTTAGGCTACCATTGAGGAAACCTGA
Organism: Carya illinoinensis; assembly: GCF_018687715.1. Taxonomy (NCBI): domain Eukaryota; kingdom Viridiplantae; phylum Streptophyta; class Magnoliopsida; order Fagales; family Juglandaceae; genus Carya; species Carya illinoinensis. The sequence goes on from NC_056756.1 coordinate 41,390,508, forward strand.
ATTGATTAATGGGGCTTTGGGTTTTGTTTTCTCGGATGTGGAGATGGATTGGGCGGCAGAGGAATTGAAGTTTCCTTTGGTGCTAAAGTTTGTGTCGAAGAGGCCATCCATTGATGCGTTGAAGCTACAGATTATCAAGACCTGGGGTTTTATGAAAGTCCTTATGATAAGTTTTATGGATGAGGTTCATGTATTATTACATTTGGCAAATGAGAAGGATTAATTGCATGCTTGGGTTAGGAAAGGAAGGATGGTAGCAGGCTGTCAATTTCGTCTGTTTAACTGGTCGATGGAATTTGATGTCAATAAGGAGCCCTCCTTTGTGCGACAGTGGATCTTTTTGCTTGGAGTTCCATTACATTTGTATCGCATGGATTTCCTGTAGATTTTGGCCTCTCGGCTCGGTAGATTTCTTGGTTCCAGCAATACGACGTTGTATAGAACATGGGCTACAAAGACGTGAATATGTGTTGAAGTGGACTTGCAAGATGAGCATGTGGATGGTTTCCCTTTGGTTGCTGGAAAAAACAATTATGGCAGAAAGTAATGTACAAGAATAGGGAATTTTATTGCAATAAATGTTTTAGCATGGGCATATGGTGGTAGTGTGTCGATCTGGTGAGAAAGCAAGGGCTGAAACAAGTAGAAAGGAGGGGATGCGAGGATTAGGAAAGGAGCGTGAGGATCAAATTTGGAAGGAAGTGGGGAGGAAGGAGGGCGCTGTGGTTTCGTCTGATGTTAAGAAACAAAGTATGGATAATCTGCAGGAAAATCAAATAGAGTAGCAGGAATGTATGTTGGAGTAGGGGCCAATAGATAATATGGTGAGGAGTGAGGGGGAAGTGAACGCTGGGGGTGAGAAGGAGACGGGTATGACTCAGGTAGTGGAAGGGGAGATTGTGCTGACAGAGAATGTTGGCGGGTGGTGATCACTGTAAGGAGGGTGAGGCTAATAAGCAGATGCCAATGATGGTCCAAGATACATGCCCCGTGTTAACAGAAATTACCGTTGATCAAGATAATGGAAACTCTATAATGGAAAATTCTGAGGTACCGCAGAGGAGTTTGGGACAAACTAGGAATGACATTTCAACCGAAAGTGATGAAGAGGAGTGTAAGTATGGTGTGATGTTGAAATCAGAGTTTCAAGTGATGATTCATTGTCACACGTGAAAGAGGATGGTGAGGACAACCTTAATCAGATAGAAGATGGGAAGCAAGGCTCATGCCAGGGGAAGTTGGCTCTTGGTTTTTCATCAGAGAGGGAGGCAGGTGAAATTTCATTATTGCGGGGCAAAGAAAAAATGTATGAGTCAGACATAGAGCTCCGATTGATATCCAAAGATGCCAAAAATATAGAGGAAAAAGGCATTGAGAAAGTCTCAAAGGGTTCACACTCGATCTCATAAATTGGATTTATGATTGATACAATTTTTTTTTTCAAGAATATTAGAGGGTTGGGCAGGTCTCGAGGTAGGTTGAAGAAGTTAATTAATAAGTTTTATGTTGATTTGTTTGCAATTTTAGAGCCATTCGCGGCTGAGGAGTGTATGGCAATGCTAGGGAATTTTTTGAACTATCACATTTTCTCTCTAATGAAAATTAGGGTGGTAAATGGTGGATTTTTTGGAATCATATAAATGCCTTTGAGGTGACTTCGATCATGGCGTAGATGGTTTCCGGTTGGTTTACCAAGGACGGCCAATGGATTTTGGTGACTTTAGTTTATGTGAAATGTTCTTATGTTGAAAGAAGAGAGCTATGGAGAAGCCAGGAAGAGAGTCAAGTTTCGGATTTTCCTTGGTTGGTTCTGGGTGATTTTAATGTAATTCGAATGGATGCAGAAAGGATTGATGGAAATCCAAGACCTCTATTATCTATGACGGAATTTAATGATTGTTTACATCATTGTAGGCTATTTGACTTATCAAACACAGGCTAGCATATGTCTTGGTGTAATGGCGATGAAGGGGCATCTCATAGCTGAGCTATGCTTGATAGAGTTCTCATTAATAATGCTATTTCAGATTTTTTTGGTTCAGCTCATTTCAGATATCTGAGTTGGAAATCCTCCGATCATTGTCCTATGGTGGTATATACGGATACACCATTCTCTTTGTATGGACCTTCTCTATTTCATTTTCAGAATATGTCGAGTTTGTATTAAACATTTTTGTTGTGTGTCCAAGATGCTGGATCAGGAATGATTCGGTTTTGGGACTCTTGAAACTTGGTGTTCGCCTTAAGCGAACTAAGGTTGCTTTGCGTGCATGGAACATAAATGTCTTTGGGAGAGTGGGTGCCAACTTACTAGCTCTGGAGGAGAGGATAGACATCCTGGAAAATCAGTTGCAATCAGGCTATTCTAAGGAGGTTGAAGATGATTATTTAGCTACTAAGTTGGAGATCCAAGTTTGGGAAAATAGGGAAGCCACTCGCTTGAGACAAATTGCAAAAAACAAATGGTTAACTGAGGGGGATCAAAACACTAAATTCTTCCATTCGGTTATTAATCAGAGGTGTAAGAAGGGTCATCTTGATAGAATGGTTCTGACCGATAGCTGGATCTGGGATGGTGCGGAAGCGGTGCATAACGAGGCTACTATTTTTTTCCAGAATTTCCTTTCAGAGTCTTCAGTTATTGAACCTTGTGATCTGTCTAAGTTAATTCATAGGCAAATTTTAGAGGTTGAAAAAAATTTTCTTTGCCCAGAACCGATGGAAGTTGAAGTCAAAAAAGCGGTGTTTTTTATTCCTAAAGAGAGTAGTCCACGGCTCGATGGATTTGGTTCAGAATTTTATATGTCTTGCTAGGACATTGTTAAGGAAACTGTCTTGGAAGTGGCAAAATATTTTTTTCAGGGTACTTCACTTTACAGGTTGTAATTGTGACGCCCCAACTCCCACGTAAGGATACGTGGAAATCGAAGCATTGGGATGATGACAACACGGGCACGCATCCCATTAATAAGTGCCGAGTGTGTGCACATGCAACACGTGTAAAACAAAAGATGCAGTAGATAAGTTACGTCGATCAACTAAGTACCAGAATTTGTTTAAATACAAGTTCGCTTAAATACAAGAGTTTCAAAAGTAATACAATTTCTCCAATAAAGAACGTAAATAAACCAAAATACAATAACCAACAGCGAAACATAAATCTCATCCCATGAGAAAGTAATCCTCAATCTCTACATCCTTATCTACATCAAAATCTACGGTACCAAGAAACGATACAGCAGGTAAGTAATAATCCAAACAGCCAATATGCATGCACATGGTGACAGATGCATGAGACCGAAAAGTCACCCTTTCCCAAAATGAGTAATTTTTCATGCACACCAAAATCCCATTTGGTCTAAAAACATATCTAGTTTATTAAAACATCCGCTATTATCCCAGAAAATGGCCCGACATAAATTCTACTATTTTTCCAGAAATGGTCCTCAAATCCGTTAACCAAATCTCGCAATTTTCTCAGAAAATGGCCTATTTTCCATTTTTAACCACATGCACCATGATCTCCCCTAGGGATCATCCACACACCCTGGCTCCCTTCACCACACCATGGGATAACGACCATGCGTGTGACTTCGTAATGAGCAATGCCCAGTTCTAGGTCCAATGCGTTCATAGCCAAGCATCCCCTAGCCCCTGCCAGTAGAGGTGCCATAGAGTCGGCACGAGAGCATTACCATCTCGTCCGATCCCGTTGTCGCCCAGTGACAACCCAGTGGATGTCACTCAGTATATTCCAGTCTCGAGTGACCAGAGGTGCTCCACCGAGACAATGCCCCATCTTGGCTTAGGGTCGTGATACACATGCACCCAAAAATTCATTTATCACATGAAAACCCGGTTTTCATTTCCAACACATGAACATGCATGCAATATGCAAAAATTCAGTTTTCATTTTACAAACATGAATATGCAAGCACCATGCAATGAATACGACAAGACACAAAAATATCCAAAAAATCCCAACATTATCCAATTACACAAACAACTCTGTTCTCCATTCCGACTTACCCCTGACTCCTCGGACTCAGTCCAGCACAACCAACCAATTCATAGAATATTTGTTAATGTAAAACTATATTTAAATCTTAAAGGTCATTTCAAAATACTTAAAGTGCTATAATATAATTTTTGGAGGATCAATGAGCTGTAAAAGGCATTGGCAAAGCAACGACACAATGCAAAATGCACTATGGCCGTGGGTCTCAAAGTGGTAATTTTGAAGAGGAGTTACAGGAGGCTTGGGTTGACCATGGAGGGGCTCATGGAGGTTAGTGAAATATATGATGGTGGCTGGTGGCAGTGGATGGCGGCGCACGGAGGAGATCAACCAACTTTGAGGAAAAGAGACCGCGGGAGAGTGAGGGAGAGTGTGGTGGCTATAGGTCAGAGTGGGGCATGAGATTGGATAGGTGAGGTCACTAGTGCATGGGGAAGCTGTTGTTGGTGGTGCGGTGGCCAAGCGACGGTAGATGGCAGTGGAAAGGGGAGAAAATCGTGGGGGGTCGTGGCCTTTTTGGGAGCAAACGGTGATAAGTTAAGGGCTGAGATTGGTGGAGGATGTCGGCCAGCAAGAGGGGAAGCTATGGTGGTGGTGGCGGCGCTAGACGGTGGCGCACGACAGCACAGTGAATGCGAGCCCACTCGGGCTATACACAGCAATGAAAGAGAAAGAGGGGGAATGGGGGGTGGTGGCTGGGGTGGGTTTGGTCACCGGCATGAGGGGGAGCGGTTGAGGTGGGCGGTGGCAACCACGGGCTGTGCACAGTGGGGATGGGGCAGCTAGGTGAGCATGGAGAGAAAGAGGGGGGCTCACGCACAGGTGGGAGGCAGGGGAGGAAGAAAGAAAAAGGAAGAAAAAAGAAAATAAGAGAAAACAGAAAAGAGAAATAGAAAAGGAAAGGGAAAAGAAATGAGATCCAACCTTTCCTGCTTGAGATCTCAAAACTGATCCAATAAAAATAAATTTAAAAATGGAGAATTAAATAAAATAATTTAAACATAATGACTTAATAAAATAAAATAATAAAATCCAAAAATAAACTAATTTAAAATAAAGAGCATAATAAAATAAATAAAAGCCAAATAAAAATACTACAACTCAATATTAATAAAGTAAAATAGTTAAAGCCCAACAATAAAATAATTCAAGGTAGAGAGTAATTTAAATGTGAAATAATTATTAATATCAAGAAAATACATTATTTAAATCTCACAACTTAAAAATTATAAAACAATACAACGAGAAATACATTTAATTTAAAATAAGAGAACCACTAATTATAATAATTTAAATAATCATTCAGTAAAAATACACATAAATATGGGGTATTGCATTATTCTTCCTCGTTTATTGTTTTAATTCCGAAGGTGGATAACCTTTCGAGTTTTGATAAATTTTGCCCTATTAGTTTATGCTATGTGGCTTATAAATTTTCTCAAAAATTATTGTTTTCAGACTCACTGATATTGTTGAGAAGTTAGTCTCACATGAGCAAGGTGCTTTTATTCCTGGGCGAAGCATCTTCGAAAATATTACACTGGCATAGGAAATGGTTCACTCTTTACATAAAAAAAGGATTGGCAGCAATGTGATGGTTAAATTGGATATGACTAAGGCTTATGACAGAGTAAACTTGAGTTTTCTTTCGGAGGTATTTAAGTCTTTTGGTTTCTCTGATCATTTTTGCAACCTTATAAAAAATTGTGTGGAGTCCTTGTGGTTTTTTGTTATGATAAACTGAACCTTTAAATTTTTCAATCAACAAGGGGTTTGCGCCAAGGGAATCCCCTTTCTCCTTTCTTATTTATCACTATGGAGGAGGTTTTGACAAGATTGCTTAGGAGGAATTTTGAGGATCGTCGTATTGGAAATTTCTATCATCCAATTGGGGCTCCTCTAGTATCTCACTTATTATATGCGGACGACATCCTTATATTTGCCAATGGTGGAAAGAGGTCTATAAAAAATTTGGTGAATGTTCTTGAGACGTATGAGAAGTGGTTGGGTAAGAAAATCAGTAAGACTAAATTAGCGCTTTTCTGTCCAAATACTTTACCCTAGCTCATAAATGAGGTTTATTGAGAAGCACAGGTTTCATGGAAGGCAAATTACCTGTTACATATTTGGGTGCACCTTTGGTTTCAAGAAAGTTGACATCCCGAATTATGGAGCCTCCTATGGAAATGATTTGAAAGAAAATTGCAGGATGGAAATTTAAGTTTCTCTCGCAAGGTGGAAGATTGATCTTGTTACAACATGTATTGTCTAGCACGCATATACATTTGATGTCCGTTATTAATGATCCGCTGGTTACTATCTCTCATATTAATTCTCTTTTGGCCAATTTTTTATGGGGCAAGGTGGAAGGTAAAAGGAAGATTCATTGGTGATCTTGGGGGAAGGTTTGTAAACCGACCTTGGAAGGGTTTTTGGGTTTAAGAGATCTTAAAGAAGTTCAGAAATCTCTTCATATGAAATTTGCTTTCAGATTGCTTACATCCAACAATTTATGGTCAAATTTTTTCAAGGCCAAATATTGCAAATATGACCACATTATAGCCAGGAAGGAGAGACCAAATGACTCTCGATTTTGGAGATCTATGGTGGCCATCATTCTGGAAGTTATGGATAATGTGAAAATCTTGGTGCGGGGTGGAAACTCTTCATTTTTGTTTGACAGGTTGCTCGTTTCAGGCCCATTATCTGTAAGCACAGAGGTAATTTCAAACAACAAGTTATGTATTAGGGACTGCTGGTTGAATAACAACTGGCATTCTGATTTACTACTGGAACTGGTGGGGGCTGATAGAACCATGGAAATTTTTCATAATGTGCCAGCTGGTAAAAGAGGTCAGATGTTTTCATTTGGAAGCCTGCCCCTGATGGTAAATTCTCCACAATAATAGCATGGGAGGCAGTGAGAAGCCGAGGTGATAATTTGGTTTGGAATGAATGGTTTTGGCATCCTTCATTACCCAATAGAATACCAATCTGTTTATGGAAAGTCTGGATCAAATGCTTGGCCGTAGATTATAGAGTTTTGGCCAAAGGCATCTCGATTGCTGCAGCGTATGATTGCTGCGCGCAGAGATGCCAAGAAAAAATTGATCACATTCTCTCCTTAGGCGAGGTGGCTGCAGTGGTTTGGTGATGGGCTAGTGTGGTGTTGGGGATTCCTTTTCAACTGCTTCTTCCCTCGAAAAATAGAGTCACAAGCTGGTTCTCTTATGCCCGAAAATCCTCTATCAAAGGTATTTTAATTGGATTAATTCCGTGTTTGATTACATATGTGTCTCCGCAATAGAAGGTGCAAAGCAAGAATAGAGGGTGTGCAACCTAGTGCAGAACAACTTTGGGGACAAGTTCGGTATTGGGTTAGTTCTATTGCCGAGAAAACAAGTGCTTCACGAAAACTTAATATGTCGGATATTGCTATTATGCGGGAATTTCAACTTCTAAATTAGAGTATTTATGCCAGGCCATGTAAACTTATTTCATGTGTTAAGCCTCCGAAAGATTAGATCAAACTTAATTGTGATGGTAGCTATAGGGGAAATCCAGATAATTCAGGAGGTGGAGGTATTTTTCGGGATTTCCATGACATGGTGAAAGTGGCTTTTTCAAGTCATTTTGGACACGGTACGAATAATAGTGTGGAATTAAAAGTAATCTGGGAAGAAATTCATTTGTGTAAATGGCTTCATTATGTTACTATGATAATTGAAAGTGACTCTCACATCGTTGTTGATTGGCTACGGGAAGGTATATGCACCTTATGATATCTTTGGGATTTTTGGAATGATCTCGTGGCGGAGTTAGAAGGGGTGAATTTCATGGTGCTATATCAATATAGGGAAGGTGATATTGCGGATGATTTTCTTGCTAGAGAGAGAGAATTGGAAAAGAACATGATTTACGATGAGCAGCATCTTCTACCTCGTTATCTTAAAGGTATCCTTCATATTGATAGGTTGGGTCTTCCCTCCTTTCGACAATAGGCTTGTTTAGTTTGTATTTCTTTTTTTGGTTTTGCAGGTTTGTGGTTTTTTTGTTTTTTTGTGTTAGCCCTGTGCTTAGGCTTGTTTGAGTGGTTTGTTATTTTTTTTCTAGGCCTGTTTAGACTTGCTGTATTATAGGCTTTTTTAGATTGGTCCTTGCTTTATTTTTTGGGTTGGTATTTGTTGGTTTGGTATTTGGAAGGGTTTTATTCCTTATTTATTATGTTTCAAATGTTTGGTTTATAATCGCCGTATTCTTTCACTATAAATGAGGGCTTTGTAATAAATTTGAGATGGGGCCACCATATGAGTGGTTTCTGGCTTTTTGAAAAAAGAAAAAAACAAAGTCACGGCCAGATTGGGTATTATTCTTAACTTGTTTGTTTTTTTAGTTTCTCCAGTGTTAGCGTGTTAGTCTGATTAAAGAATTCAATATTTGAGAAAAGAAACTGATCTATAAATGACTTTATATTCAAACAAAAACAAAAATAAAAAAGTTTTAATTGTGATTTTATCAAAATGAAAATAAATTAAACACAAAGTTGATAAGATCAATAGGACCTGACACTGACTGATCATCATGTGGGTGGTCGAAACTTGGCCCGACAAAAGTTGTAGTCATTGGCATGCATGATAAAAGTAACATGAAAGTTCACGTACGATAAAGTGAGTAAAACAAATAATAGAACAATCACTTCTTTTTTGATCCAGAAGTACCAATCAAGTACCATCTTTTTTTCTCTCTTTTATTCAATCTCACACAGTGCTTAATTAACTTTTATTTGATTGGAGATTTTTCATGTTGGCACTTTTTTGTTTTCATTATCCAATACTTATCATCTAAACAATTATATATTTTCTTGATCTAATTAGTTTGAAGTTAGTGACTTTAAAATTCCTATAAAAATAATATTAAATGCAAATTAGGTAGGCATATGTAAATATATGTACTCGCAATGCGACGAAAATACATTAATATTAGGTAGAAATGCATACATATGTAAATTTGAGGGGAGGAAAACTTTGGAAAAAGAGCTCGAGTAGTTTTGGAAGAAAAAGTGGTAAAACTTTAAAGTTCCATTTTATTGTTTTATTAAAAGCAACGCCTCAAGGATATTTAATTCAACATTATCTTTAAACTTCAATCATAGCTTCTTCGTCGTTGGCCTTCTTTGTCAATGATTGTCCCACGTACCACTTTTGGGATATGCCATTGGCCTGCTTAGACAACATGTACTGGCAGGACCCCTAGCTAATATTCGCTAATTTCGAGACATGATAGATCGTGAACTCATCTTTCATTTTTTGACCTATTTTTGCTGGCTTAGTGCTCTGCGGGGCTTCCCTGTTTCATGGATGCATTATTAAGTTAGGGCACGATTATCTTCACTCTGCTTTCAGTCTTTCTCGTGAATATCTACATTACTCTCAATTCAATATATATTTGTTTATTTGTGATAGTGATAATCTTGTGAAAGTTATATATATCATCGTCCTGTTAGGAAGAAGCCGCAGGTATATATTTATCTAAGAAAATGATTTACGTAACTTTAGAATGTGTAAGTTTTATGTATTTAATTTTTAAAAAGTAGATAAATATGATATTTATATGAAAAAAACTTATTTTTAGTAGAAAAATAATTTATACAATCTCAGGTTGAGCAAGCCTAGGACACCTTTGAAAAAAGTTGGTAAATCTTAAATTTATATGAAGAAAATAATTTTTTAATAATGAATCCTACTTTTTTTTAATATGTTCTCTAAACTAGTTCACATGCATATATTTCAATGTGTATATATATATAATATTCTATATCTGCCGCTTCTTTGATAGACACTTAATATGCTTTAACTCAAGTCTTGATTGAGCCTTCTTCATATAATACATATATATGTTACTTGCTTATTGATATAAATTCCTCAAACCGTTTGTGAAAACAAAAATAGCATGTAAACTAGAAAACTTAGATCACAATGCATGTTTGAACATGTGCAGCTATCAGCATTGGCCTTATAGTATTGTTTGTGGGAGGTTCGTCACTATATTGTGGACTAAAAAGAAGAAAACTCTTCAAGGTGAAAGAGAAATTCTTCCAACAAAATGGCAGCTTCTTGCTACAACAAAACTCTCGAATGATAGAACTTCCATGCAGCCGTTAGTCGACGAACTGCTTGAATTTTGGAAACAAGGTGTACCTACGTATGATGCCTACACAAAGGAAACCTTCATGTTGCACGCTGCTTTAATGTGGACAATCAATGACTTTCCAGCTTATGGAATTCTTTCTGGGTGGTCAACAAAAGGAAGATTGGCTTGTCCTGCTTGTAATGAGGGCACAGACGCCAATTGGTTGAAGTATGGCAGAAAACATTGTTATATGGGACATCATCGTTTCTTGCCGCCTGATCACATGTGGCGAAAGAGAAAAAATTTGTTCAATGGTAAAGAAGATCATCGCATGCCACCAAGGGTTTTAGAAGGATCGGATATTGAAGCTCAACTGTTGATGCTTGGGGATGTGCAATTCCGTAAATCTCATCGAAAGAGAAAACAAACTATTGAAGAGTTGAACTGGACAAAATATAGCATTTTCTTCAGGCTACCGTATTGGGTGACCCTGCGTCTTCGACATAATCTAGATGTCATGCATATTGAAAAGAATATATTTGATAACATATTGAGCACTTTAATGAACATTCTTGGTAAAACTAAAGATAATATCAATTCTCGACGTGACCTAGAGACTTTTGGATTCAGAAAAGAATTACATTTGAAGTATGACGGTGAACATGTTACAATGCCACACTCAATGTATACATTACACGGTGAGGAAAGGAAGAAGTTTTGTAAATGGCTGGCAGATGTGAAATTTCCAAATGGATTCGCTTCGAACATCTCGCATTGTGTTTCTGTACGAGATTGCCGAATCTCAGGGTTGAAAAGCCATGACTGTCATGTTTTCATGCAAAGACTACTTCCTATTGCTGTTGGGGGGTTTTTACGACCTGATATTGGATTGGCCTTGACTGAACTGTGCACTTTCTTCAAGGGGTTGTGTGCCCGAACCCTGGATGTTAACCAAATATCACAGTTTCAAACTGATATTGCCACAATTCTATATAAATTAGAGATGATATTTCCTGTTGAGTGCTGTGGAGTCTGGTCCACACCGCTCGAGCGGAGGCATTGGCCGCTCAAGCGAAATCAGGCAGAGTCGAACACTCGATGTCAGCTCGACAGTGAGCTCGAGCAGGAGGAGTTCGCTCGAGCGGAGGCATTGGCCGCTTGAGCGAAATCAGGCAGAGTCGAACGCTCGACGTCAGCTCGACAGTGAGCTCGAGCGGGATAAGGAAGAGAAGTTCGCTCGACGCGCTCTCGACACACCGCTCGAGCGAACATGCGTTTTAGGGATTCCGCCGTTTGAACTATATATATGATTTTTGCCTCTTTTGTCTGTAACAGAGCAGCTACGAAAACACTGTGGATGTACAGTGTTGTGACCCATCTTGTAGTGTGATTCCTCAATAATAAAATCCTCTGCAGCTCCCGTGGACGTAGGCAATTTTTGCCGAACCACGTACATCTTGTGTCGAGTGTGATTGCGTGTGTGATCGTTTTTCTCATTCGGTGTTATTTCAATTCATTGTCATCGTTTTTTCACAACAATTGGTATCAAGAGCCAAGGTTCGGGTCTGAGGAGAAACGATGGCTGGAGATGATTTGAAGGTATCGGGGATCGAGAAGTTTGATGGCACGGATTTTGGATACTGGAGGATGCAGATAGAGGACTACCTCTATGGGAAGAAACTCCATCTTCCACTATTGGGGCAGCAACCGGAAAAGATGGATGATGCTAGTTGGAATCTGTTGGATCGACAGGTTCTGGGGGTTATTCGATTAACCCTGTCGAGATCCGTTGCACACAACGTCATCAAGGAGAAGACGACGGCGGATCTCATGGTGGCTTTGTCAGGTATGTATGAAAAGCCGTCAGCGAATAACAAGGTACATCTGATGAAAAAGTTATTCAATTTGAAAATGGCAGATAGTACGTCTGTTGCACAATATCTGAATGATTTTAATACTATCACAAATCAATTGTCGTCTGTTGAAATTGAATTTGATGATGAGATACGTGCACTGATACTATTGGCTTCATTGCCAAATAGCTGGGAAGCCATGAGAATGGTTGTTAGTAATTCTGCTGGTAAAAATAAACTGAAATATGATGATATTCGTAATTTGATTTTGGCTGAGGAGGTGCGCAGGAAAGATTCAGGTGAGACCTCGGGTTTGAGTTCAGCCCTAAATGTTGACTCTCGAGGGAGATCACATGACAGGAATTCAAACAGAGGAAGATCAAAATCAAAGTACAAGGGCAAGAGCAAGTCGAGGCCTGGTCAGCAGGCAACTTGCTGGAATTGTGGCAAAGCTGGCCACATAAAGAAAAACTGCAAAAACCCCAAGAAGACGGAGAATGATAGTGCTAATGTGGTAACTGAAGAAGTACAGGATGCACTATTGCTTGCAGTTCATAGTCCAGTTGATGACTGGATACTGGATTCAGGGGCTTCCTTCCATACATCTTCCCACCGGGAACTAATGAGGAATTATGTTGCAGGTGATTTTGGGAAGGTATATTTGGCTGATGGTGAGGCTCTGAACGTAGTAGGGATGGGAGACATTGACATTGCACTCCCTGGCAAGAACAAATGGACCTTGCAAAAGGTCAGGCACATTCCTGAGTTGAAGAAGAACCTCATTTCTGTTGGGCAGCTTGATGAGTGTGGTCATTTAGTGGTGTTCTCAGACAGCACCTGGAAGGTCACAAAAGGGGCATTGGTACTAGCTCGGGGTAAGAAAACTGGTACACTTTATATGACTACTGGTTTAATTGACACTATTGCTACTACCGTTGCAGAGAGCACAGCAGATTTGTGGCATTGTAGGCTTGGCCATATGAGTCAGAAGGGCATGACGGAACTTCTGTCTAGAGGCAAGCTACCAGAACTGAAGACAGTTGATCTCGGTATGTGTGAGAGTTGTGTTATGGGGAAGCAAAAGAAGGTCAGCTTCTTGAAAAGTGGCAGGACGCCAAAGACAGGAAGACTTGATCTTGTGCACACAGATGTGTGGGGTCCTTCTCCAGTTGCATCTTTTGGAGGTTCTCGCTACTATGTTACGTTCATTGATGACCATAGTAGAAAGGTATGGATTTATTTTTTAAAACATAAATCTGAAGTATTTAATGTTTTCAAAACTTGGAAAGCCATGGTTGAGACAGAGACAGGCTTGAAACTGAAGTGTTTGAGGTCTGACAATGGTGGTGAGTATGTTGATGGCGGCTTCAAGGAGTACTGTGCAGCTCTGGGTATCAGAATGGAGAAGACCATTCCTGGGACACCACAGCAAAATGGAGTTGCTGAGCGTATGAACAGGACCATTAATGAGCGTGCTAGAAGCATGAGGTTGCACGCTGGACTACCACCCACTTTCTGGGCAGATGCAGTCAGCACTGCCGTTTATTTGATAAACAGAGGGCCATCAGTTCCACTGGATTGTGGATTGCCTGAGGAGGTTTGGAGCGGGAAAGAGGTTAAGTTTTCTCACCTTAAAACCTTTGGTTGTCTTTCTTATGTGCTTGTTGATTCTGATGCTCGCAGTAAGCTTGAGGCTAAGTCAAAGAAATGCTATTTCATTGGCTATGGAGACGAGGCATTTGGCTATCGTTTCTGGGATGATCAGGGTCGGAAAATCATAAGAAGCAGGAATGTGATTTTCAATGAGAAAATGATGTACAAGGATAAGTCGAGTACAGTTCCTGCAGTAGCTCCTCAGGAGTCCGAGTTTGTAGGATTGGATGACCTACCAGAGGTCACAGTGCAGTGTATAGATGAGAGTGACGGGGAGAGTGGGTCCAGTACATCCATTCCTATTATTCAGCAGGCAGTTTCAGAACCGTCTACTCCTACAGTTGCAATTCGCAGGTCAGTTAGGACTATACGTCCCCCACAGCGTTTCTCACTTACTTTGAATTACATTTTGTTGACAGATGGTGGAGAACCGCAGAGTTATGAAGAAACCTTGCAAGATGAGAATTCTAGCAAGTGGGAGCTGGCCATGAAAGACGAGATGGATTCCTTGCTAGGGAATCAGACATGGGAGTTGACAGAACTTCCATAAGGGAAGAAGGCATTACACAACAAGTGGGTGTACCAGGTGAAAACTGAGCATGATGGCAGTAAGAGGTACAAGGCTAGACTTGTTGTAAAAGGCTTTCAGCAAAAGCAGGGTATTGACTACTCTGAGATCTTTTCTCCTGTGGTAAAGATCACAACTATCAGGATGGTACTGGCTATGGTTGCCACTGAAGATCTATTTCTTGAGCAGTTAGATGTGAATACAGCTTTTCTTCATGGAGACCTTGAAGAAGACATCTACATGCACCAGCCTGAGGGGTTTGTGGTACAGGGAAAGGAAGGTTCAGTTTGCAGACTGAAGAAGAGCTTGTATGGCCTGAAGCAAGCTCCTAGACAGTGGTACAAGAAATTTGACAACTTTATGCACAGTGCAGGGTATATTAGATGTCAGGCAGATCACTGTTGCTATGTCAGGCATTTTGACAATTCTTACATTATTTTGCTGTTGTATGTGGATGACATGCTTATTGCAGGGGCTAGTATTGATGAGATCAATAATCTGAAGAAGTAGATGTCAGAGCACTTTGCAATGAAGGATTTGGGAGCTGCAAAGCAAATCCTTGGCATGAGAATTGTCAGAGACAGAGTCAGAGGTACGTTGAGACTCTCACAGGCTGAGTATGTGAAAAAGGTACTCAGCAGGTTCAACATGGACAAGGCCAAACCAGTTGGCACACCCTTGGGAAGTCACTTCAGACTCAGCAAGAATCAGTCACCAGAGTCAGAGGAGGAACGAGATTACATGAGTTAGGTTCCTTATGCCTCAGCCATTGGTTCACTTATGTATGCTATGGTTTGCACAAGACCGGATATTGCCCATGCAGTGGGAGTTGTGAGTAGATACATGAGTAACCTAGGAAAGCAACATTGGGAAGCAGTGAAGTGGATTTTGAGGTACCTAAAGGGTTCCTTAGAAACCTGTCTATGTTTCTCTGGAGAGAGCTTGGAGGTGCAGGGCTATGTTGATGCTGATTTAGCTGGAGATATTGACAGCAGAAAGAGTACCACGGGCTTTGTTTATACACTTGGTGGTACTGCAGTGTCATGGGGTTCTAATTTACAGAAAACAGTTTCTTTGTCTACAACAGAAGCTGAGTATATTGCAGTGTCAGAGGCTGCAAAGGAGATGGTATGGCTACAAGGCTTATTGGAAGAATTGGGTAAGAAGAATCAGAAAGGCACTCTCTACAGTGACAGTCAGAGTGCCATATTCCTTGCCAAGAATCCAGCATTCCATTCCAGGACCAAGCACATTCAGATCAGGTATCACTTCATACGGTCATTGTTAGATGACGGACAGTTGTTACTTGAGAAGATATGTGGAAGCAAGAACCCTGCTGATATGTTGACAAAGGGTGTTACGCTTGAGAAACTGAAGTTGTGCGCAACTTCAGTTGGTCTTCTAGAATGAAGACAGGAGCAGTGAGTTGCAGAGGTGGAGGATATCATGTTTGAGGAAGACGGAGATACAGCGAGTGTACCAGTCTCCAAGTGGGAGAATTGTTGAGTGCTGTGGAGTCTGGTCCACACCGCTCGAGCGGAGGCATTGGTCGCTCGAGCGAAATCAGGCAGAGTCGAACGCTCGATGTCAGCTCGACAGTGAGCTCGAGCAGGAGGAGTTCGCTCGAGCAGAGGCATTGGCCGCTCGAGCGAAATCAGGCAGAGTCGAACGCTCGACGTCAGCTCGACAGTGAGCTCGAGCGGGATGCGGAAGGGAAGTTCGCTCGACGCGCGCTCGACACGCCGCTCGAGCGAACATGCGTTTTAGGGATTCCGCCGTTTGAACTATATATATGATTTTTGCCTCTTTTGTCTGTAACAGAGCAGCTACGAAAACACTGTGGATGAACAGTGTTGTGACCCATCTTGTAGTGTGATTCCTCAATAATAAAATTCTCTGCAGCTCCCGTGGACGTAGGCAATTTTTGCCGAACCACGTACATCTTGTGTCGTGTGTGATTGCGTGTGTGATCGTTTTTCTCATTCGGTGTTATTTCAATTCATTGTCATCGTTTTTTCACAACAATTTCCCCCATCTTTTTTCAATGTCATGGTCCACCTAGCTGTGCATTTACCCCGTGAGGCCATACTTGGTGGTCCAGTACAATATAGGTGGATGTATCCATTTGAGAGATATCTCGGCAAGTTCAAGCGGTATGTTAAGAATAAAGCCCGACCAGAAGGTTCAATAGCCGAAGCCTACATTCACATTGAATGCCTAACATTTTGCTCATTGTATCTCCAAGATGTTGAAACGTAATTTACTCGAATTGACCGCAACATTGATGGTGAAGCCGAGAGTATAGATGGATTCAAAATTTTCAACCAGAAAGTTCATCCAATTGGTACCGCTTCCAATAGGAAATTATCAGATAAACTCCTAATTGAAGCAACCTGGTACGTCCTCAACAACTGCGCTGAGATTGGACCTTACCTAGAGTAAGCATTAATAATCCCTCAAGTTTACAAAATATTAATTTCATTATATTGGAGACAATCCTACATATCTTTTTGAAAATGATGATAATCATTTGGCTTCTCCAAATGCAGGGAGCATTACGAGAAATGTAGGGTGCACAACCCAAATTCTATCGATCGAACACATCATACTGAATTTCCAAGTTGGTTGAAGAAACGTGTAAGTTAGCTTCCTCCCTATCTATTTAGATGAACCAGACCCTTTAGGATTGGCCTTGAAAAATCTATAACTGATGAGCTTCCAACAAAATATTGATGTAGGTTCAAGACCAGCGTATCACCAACCCACTTGATGTGGCCGATGATCTATATGCATTAGTTTGTGGTCCTGAACGGTGGGTTGCATCCTATACTGCGTGCATAATAAATGGCAAAAGGTTCCATACTAAACAACATGAACTTCGGTGTCGTACACAGAACAACGGGGTGTTGGTAACTGGGGATGAAAATACTAATAATGTAGACTTCTACGGTGTTATTAATGAGATCATGGAGTTACACTACATAGGTTGGCGTCGGGTGTACTTACTCATGTGTGATTGGTTTGACGTTGGTGATCCAAGACGAGGGGTACGAGTTGATAACCATATGACCAGTATCAACATGGATAGGACTTGGTATAAGGATGAACCATTTGTGTTGGCATGCTAGGCTTCCCAATGTTTTTACATCAGATATATAAGGGCTAAAGGGAGATGGTTTGTGGTGCAAAAGTACACGAACAGGAATGTATATGACATTCCATCAGTGCCAAGAGTGGTAGAAGATATTGATGGCTCAACAAGTGATGATGATGCATATCAAGAAACTGAGGAGTCATATAATTATGCACCACTTCAGTGCGATGCATGTCCAGTGACAACTCCACTGAATAGGGAAGATATAGAACCTATCTTGATTGAGGCACAAGAAGGGTCAAGTTCGGTTGGTCAGAAGGTGGGTTCGGAAGACTTTATTGACGATGACATGATTGATTCTGGTTCAGGAGATGCTTCTGGTGATTGGGAATATTCAAATGAGGAGGACTTTTCCACAGACGACGAGTCTCTATCAGCCTAGGCAACTAGGTAGAATTGTTACTGCACTTCTGCTATTTGAGTTTACCTTTTATGTAATGTGTATATGGACAATATAAGGTTTCCAGATATATATGTATGCTTCTTTCAACTCCAACTAGAATGATCCGACATTGTTATGAGACGATTTACATTTGGGTCAAGTAATGTTACTTCGGAATGATCAGTAGTTTGAAAAATCATTTACTTCGGAATGGCAAGATTATGATCGTAGGTTTAATGATGTTTCTTATATGCTTGGCTTTTTGGTCTAAAAAGTTGATGCAACTCAGACACTGTTTGGCATGATTAATGCATGGTAAACTTTGTAGTGAAACATCTATGTAGCATTGATTACTTCCCAACTTTGTCATTTCCTTGATCTCTAGTGAATACAACCATATATATGACATGGCTTATATAATATTGTCCGATGTTTAATTGATTGAAATGTGTGCCAACTCCAACTCCTATTGCTAAATTAATTATAAACTTTATTTTTAAGACATCCTGTATATATATAACATGTTTTTAATTGATCAGTGGGCTTATTGTTGTTCTTTGGCACGAAACCAGGTCTTAACAAAGACACAGGGGGAAAACTGTTTGAAGTTTGTCTATTACCAACTTCAGATAGCAAGAAATGAGGATCAACCCCAGACGTAAATATGTTGACTCTATAGGAATTTCTTTTAGTAGATATTAGTCACATTAAAAATGGGTATTAGACTGCTTTGTCATTTAATGTGGATCCCATGCTTTATGACATTGGTTGGAATCGCTTCTGACTTGTGAATGGGGTTTTGTATATATATGCAGATGACACGATGGCAGAAAGTTCCCGAGGAAGAGGGGCTGGAAGACGTTCCCGAGGCCGTCGATTTGTACCCTACTTAACAGAGCACGCCGACCACGAGGAGTTCGTATTAGTTCTTACCACAGCCCTGCAAATGACAATAATGAGTCCGGTTCGGATGACTCAACTCAGCCTCCCAGTCATCCATGGGAGCCTCCATGTCCCATTCCGATGCCCCCACCCGAGCCGGATAGAGAACCCTCACCCGTAAGAGAGCCTCTACCTACCGGGGAGAACATTGTTACTGTTGTCCCCCCACCTAATGGAGAAAATATGGGTACGGTTGTCACCCCACCAAACGGAGATAATATCGGTACGGTTGTCATTTCTTTACCCTATCGCTATAGGCAAGAAAGATGATTTGTTAAGACTGATAGTTTCTTTTTGTTATCTTTGTAATACAGACACGACTGCCCCCACAATGATTGAAACAAACCAAGAGCAGCCCAAACGGAAACGTGGGCCAGCTAAGTGTATTGCGTTTGAAATGTTGAGACAGCAAGGAAAATTTTTGTTGAAGATTAATGACGGCGAAACGGCACTATGTTGTACGAACTCATCCATGTTCACAGCACGGCTAACGCATATTGTAAAACAACACTGCGATATGAGCTATGCGAGATGGACCGATGTGCCACAGGCACAAAAGGATGAGTTGGTCGACCGTGTGAGGGTAAGATATGTGCTTTTCATTTAATCTAGATTGGGGTGGGCGTACAAAAGAGAATAACATGTTAACATGATGTTCATTAATGTAGGCTGACTTCGTGTTGGATTGGGATCGGGAGAATCATAGGTTGACCGTCTTGAAGCAATTGAGGAAGAGGTTCAATGCATTCTATCACCAATTACACAAAAAATATGAATCTTATGAAAGCCACGAAGAAGCATTGGCCACTGGATGTTCAATGGTTGACTTGAATGTTTGGGTTACCTTGTGTCGGATGTGGGGAAGCGACGAATTCAAGGTATGTATTGGTTATTGAAAATATAAAACACGTCTTGAACGATAGAAAGGGAAAGTTTTTTATGTCTGTTTATTATGTGGAATGGGTAAGCTGACATTGGGTATACAATGGCAGAAAATGGCTCAGCAAAATCGGGAGAATAGAAAGGCGTTATATGTCAACCACACAACTGGCCGGAAATCCTTTGTAAGGATCTTGGAGGAGAAGGTAATTTCAACTGATTTTAGTCTAGTATGATGTCACAACCTGTAACAGCCGCTAGAAATTCAATTAAGGAATTTCTATTGACTTTAAGAACCTCGTGAAAACTCTGTAAGTTTACATGAATTGACTAATTGCATAAATTTTAGCCTGTCAACATAGTTAGTGTTATCACTCACTATGGTGCCAGAAATGCGATTTTAATTATTTGAGATAGTTAAAAGTGTCAGAATACATTATAGTCTACACCACTAGGCTTAATTGAATATTTAGGATTTTTCAGTACTAAGTTTATTACATTTATTTTTGGAGTGAATAGTAACCTTGGTAAATGTACTAAGCGCAGTATTTTCAAAATCACAATGTGAAATTTCCAAATTAGGTTAGCGATATTTTATTTGGACACTTGGCAAGATCTTAACCACACATAATGAATAGTATTAGATACTTGGCACAAAGAGAAACCATTAGATGGAATTGTGAAGGAAATCAAGCTGTGAGATCATGACACTTAAGCAAAATACACATTTAGAAAATATCTTAAGAATAGAGATTTAAAATACACATGGAAATATTTTAGCCACCTTACTCTTCCAAGTCTACTCCACATTTGGAAAATATATTGAGCTGATTTTTATAGATATTATTGGATAGAATATTTTGAGATAATCTTTTATAGATATTTTAGGTAGGAGAAAACCACACTCAACTCTCAACTCCAGCCTTATCATCTCCCTTATCTCGTCCATAAGCATCTCCAGCCATCACCCACGAACTTATCTTCATTTACACGTTCCTTTAAAAGAATATCAAACACTTTCTCTCTGACAACTTTTAGGAGTTCTTTTGCACGCCCATTTCAAAGTTTTTGTAAGTGTTTTATCATAAAGTCTCCTTCATATAAGTTGTTCCTTTTTGAGTCTAGTTTACATGGATATCTTATTTGTCCCATTTGAAGATCATTTGGTCAGTCAAATATTATGTAAACTATAGAAAGGTCATTCTGGGAGATAAACTGGAGAATATGTTATAGTTTGGAGTTTTTGACCAAGCTAATGGATAAATTTTTATGGAGTATCGTTAACATGTATATATGACTATTGGTTGAGGATTTTTGCATGATTAAAGGTTTTGATGAAAGATTTTCTTAGATTTAGAAACTTAGAAACTGGAAGAGGAAAAACAGTTTCTGTTTTGAGAAAGTTTAACTCTTTGGTGGTCTAAATCTATTCCAATGACTTTGATAATTTTATTGGAGGATCCTAAGCATCTTATATACATGTTATATTATTATTTTAAAGATATTTGATGTTAGTTTCAAAGATATGAAATTTTATGCAAAGAGATATTCAAATAAGCCAAAGTGTGGATGTTCTTGGCTAAATTTATGTTTTGATTAATTTTTAACCATGTGATCTTGAATTAGAAGCTTATATATGTTTTACGACATCTTTTTAAACCATGTGATGGTTTGGTTTGAAGATTACATATTTATAAGTCATAGATCAAAAGGTTGATCAAAACAAGTTGGAAACAAAAATCAATGGAAATAGCATATGAGAATTTCGGCTCTATGGACTTTTAATAGTTGTGATTAATTTTAAATTTTTCTGAGTTGATATTTAAGTTTAGGACAAAATTTACATGAGGAATGTAAATTTTGGAAACTTTTGGAGTTAGTATGTAAAATCCTTAAATTATGGGTTAAACGGTCATTTTCCCACATGTAGAGAGTAAAATGAAAATTTTACTATTTAAGTTAGTATTTTCCATATTTCAATTTATTAGTGATTTAGTGCTAACTTTTAGAATCACTAATTACAGTTCCTCATGATCGCGCTTGAGGTTTTATAAGAAACGCGGAGATCGAGGTAAGTTAGCTTTTAACTTACTAGCAGTCTACTGTGTATGTGTGCTAAGTAAAAGAACTACAGTGTATGTATGTATGTATGTTATCATATATGTCATGCCATGCCAAGTTATCACGTAATTGTCTATTATACAGAATTTATTCTGTCATCAATTTTTATCTGTTACATAATATATTCTGTCATGTATTATTATACATTACAAGTATGTCATGGTAAATATGTTGTCTGTTATATGTTATGCCATGTTACGAAACGTTTCTATCTCAAGTTGGTCATGTATTTCAAGTTATGTTCAAGTCAAGTTTGTGTAAAATACATGGGGCCACAATAACTGTGGAGTATGTATTTACACGTAAAATACATGGGACCACAACAACTGTGGAGTATGTATTTACACGTAAAATACATGGGGCCACAACAATTGTGGAGGATGTATTTTTCATGTTAAGTCAAGTTTGTGTAAAATACATGGGGCCACAACAACTGTGGAGTATGTATTTTTCATGTTAAGTCAAGTTTGTGTAAAATACATGGGGCCACAACAACTGTGGAGTATGTATTTTTCATGTTAAGTCAAGTTTATGTAAAATACATGGGGCCACAACAACTGTGGAGTATGTATTTTTCATGTTAATTCAAGTTTCAGAGCAAGTTCATGCTAAGTCAAGTTTCAGATCAAGTTCATGTCAAGTCAAGTTCAGTTCATGTTTCAATTTAAGTTATGTCAATTATGCTATGTTGTACGCCAAGTTATGCTTTAATTACTTATGAATTTGATTATGCATTTATGCTTTTACTGTCATCCATGCATCATTAGCCTATGTGAAAGTTTTAGTTAACTTGCTGAGATTTGTAATCAAATCTCACTGTGGTAGTCCCAACCACCATTCCCTCCGAATGGTAGATCTTGTTACAGGACCTAAAGGAGGATCAGGAGCTGACTAATTAGACATAGTCGACTGAACGATGGTGCGTCGTTAAATGTTAATATAGTAGTTAAATTACTACTTGTACGATGGAGTTGCATCTCCAGTACTTTTGGATCATAACCATTTTGGACTAGTGCTGTGATCTTAGTTATTCAATGGATCTTTATATATGAAGTATGTTTTAAGTATTTGGGATATTTTTAATTTGGTGCATAGTATTGCTAAAGAAAAAAATTATCCGCTGCGAATATTGTATAATGTTAAATGCATGTTAGGAATATTGCATCTTATATGTCATGAACGGGGGCAGGTAACCTTGTGTTGCATGTCTCGACGCTTCAAATGTCCGTTCGATCCGAAACGGAATTTGGGGGCGCCACACAACCCGTTGTCTTGCTGATAATTTCTATCACAAACCTATTGATGCATTCCTACTAGTCTACGAATTCCATAATGCTGGGCAATTGGTTATTTAAAATCACATGCAGAAGGAGGTTTATATAACAAGGTTTATATAGAATGCTCGAATTGAAATTATGTGATTTATTGTCTGGGAACGGTTTCAATCCTAATAATATATTTTTTGTAAGGGTTTTATTGCCTATAAAGTTGCATTTGTGACTATAAGGTTAAGAAATGTAGGGTGTCCTTGTGTTTTTGTGCATTGTGTATTGTATATTTCTGTTTGTGTGGATGACGGCTAGCATATGTGCATATCTTTCCCGAATAAAATATTTTGATCTCACATGAACATATACCTGACATCCTTACACACTTGTAGCGGGCTGCAAATGCGGATTTGGTGGAATTCTATAAAGAGACTCATTGGTCAAAGAAGACCAGGAAATTTGTCACCTCAGCAACTAAAGCTACTTATGTGAGTATGATCAGTAACTTAGGTTATATATTGTGATTCAAAGGATAGTTACCAGCTTTTCTTTTGAATGTGAGTTATTCATATGTCACTACACAACTTAACAATACACCCTTTTATAAAATTTTCACATGCAGAAGGAGATGATTGAGAAGCTGGATGGTCTCGAGCCTGAGCAACGCACCAATGAGGCTGCAGCAAGTGTATTTAGGGAGGTCCTTGGCTCTAGACCTGGATATTCAAGGGGGCTAGGAGAGATGGTCATCCCGGATTCGACAAGACAGCAAGACAGGGAGAGAGAAAAAGAGTACCTTGCAATGATTGAAAAACACAAGCAAGATGCAGACAATTACAAGAAAGATGCTGAGAATTACAGGAAAGATGCCGAGGGGTACAAGACACAGCTTGAAGCAATTGAGGACGAAGTCATGAGACTTCGTGAGAGGCAAAATGAAACTGATAAGTTGATGAAGGAATTTTTCCTCAATTTCCAGGGAAACACGGAGTCTCTCCAGTCTCGTGGAGAGACTCCTTGAGCGATGACCAAAACTGTTATATAAATATTTTTTGGGTAGTGTGGGCACTTTTTGGTATTGGTTTGATGGTGGGTGGCCAAGATATAAACTATATATATATATATATAAATTGTCCTACACATATATATATATACACCCAACGAGGAAGGTTGTCTACTTTTGTAATGTGTCGGAGGCAAAGGGCAACTGGTGGGATTTTAGATGCTTGACTGTATGAAACTTCAGATATAGTCAAGCAATGAAGTTGGATAAGGAAATTTTGGGATTTTTTGGGCTTCACATATAGTCAAGCAATGTTGTTCTTCAGGATGTGACTGGCGTGGGCTCCAATGAATGTTCAGCACATAGCACTGGGTATTATGTGCAGGATTAAACCCTGTGCAGTAGATGCAAATTTATATGGAAGTTAAGTAACCCCAAGATTCCTTCTTTTTCATTTGATACTACACTGTATGGTTTTTCATGATAATTAAGGCCTTATAATATCACTTATAGTGATGGACTTATATGCAGCCTTAGATTCAATGGGTTAGACAAAAATAATGATAGAATTCCAGCTTAAACCGTATTGGATTGTCTGTGTGAACAGTTTCATTAAGGCTACCTTAGAGGGATAAGTACTGCAAGTGATCAATGCTTTTCAATTTCTACCATATACTGTGTTCGAAACTCCACTATGTATAACACTATGCTGAATTTGTGTATTATTTTTCAGTATATCTATGGTAGAGAGGTCTCATCTTGATCTTTTAATGTATTTTGACTCTATAGGAAAGATGAGGCAATTGGTTGGCAACACTACAAATTATCTTGCATCCGTATCACATGGAGTGACCGGGGTCTCATATATCTTGAGGTATGGTAAATGCACTGCCATATTAGTTATTATACCCAGTATTTTTTCCTGTTAAAGTATTTTAATACATGTTGGCCTTTAGGTAAATGTGAAATAAACATAAGTTTTTTCCTTAATTAGTTTTTTTTCTTATGCACGCTGATATGGTATTCATTTGTGGTGAAGCACATGTTTTCTCTGATTCAGGTATGGTCGACCAATGTTGTGTGTACGTATAGATTATATGCACCGAATATTTTTATATTTCTCTGGTTTTGGTATGTAACTTTAGGAAATTTGAGGATGTTGGCTTTTACTCAAACTTTACCACTTTAGGACCACGTGATATGAAATTTTGGAGCTTGTCCACAAGCAAAGCCTTTTACATCACTTTAATCACTGAAATGGGGTATACCTGAAGCTAATAATATGAAAAGTACTGTCATGTTCTCCACATCTTTACCAAATCCTTTTTCATTTTCAAATTTCAGTATGGTCATCGTTTGGCATTTTAGTAGAACCAAGAACTTTGATAGCATATGTTTCAAGGTGAACCACATACATTTCCCTTTTCTGAAGATGATTAATGTATCACTAAACTTTAGAGCCATGAGAACGACCAATGAAATATTCTCAACAATGGTTTTTTTGACCATTGTTCAAAGAGATTCAGAAAATGTCTTCATTTTCAGAATAGGTCTTAGAGTTGAGGAAATTATTTGAATGGAAGTAACAAAATATCAGTACAAAAGGAAGCTACATTCTGTCAAAACACTTTGGCTATTCCTTGGTTGATTATAGCCAATGTGAAACTTATTGATTAGGGTTGATTGACTAAGAAATTGGGGGTGGAAGCTGATTTTGCATTACATTGTGCATTTATAATGATGCACGATGTATAGTGTGTATTTATATAAATACTGGACAGATTGGTACCTAATCAATCAGTTTCTATCTTTTTAATTCTATGGGTATGGGTAACACACAATATTAGTGGTGAACTGGTTTGCTTTGAGATTGGAGATATGTTTTCAAGTTATGGGTATAAGTGGCCTGAAAACAAGCTATATGCCTTTCAAAAATCCTGTATTCGGATTATATTTGTGTTGGGTGTAACACAAATGCTGATTGTATCTATGTTTGTTGTTAGAGTTGGCATGAAATCAGTATCAATCTGACCATTTTTCTAATGTTGTATATCTACTGCAGAAATTTATATCTTAATTTTAGGAATGTTTATATTCTTGGAGTTGGCATGTGCTATATACTGTGACATTGAGAATATACGCTGTGTTCAATAGGTTGATGAAGTTGATCCATGTGAAAAGATGATTTCTCAGATATGAAAAGAAGCTAAAATTTACAACATATATGACATAGCAGGGATATATATTCAAAAAAGGGAAATATATGTAAAAACAAAACTGTGAGGAATAAAAGCAAAACCTAACCAAGAAATGAAAATACTTGGTTAGGGTTGCAAGAACTGATTTCTTGCAACCCTGATTTTTACTCTCACCAATACATGAATTGTAGAGAAATTTCTAAACTTGCTGGTATTTGTCTTAGCTTGTTTCTAGGTGAACTACCCTTTACCAAAACTGTTGTTGTATTGATGTGCAAACTTCTGGAACCAACACCTTCCAAGCAATACTGGAATTTCTGCCCAACATGTATATGTTGGACTGATGTCCACAGAAAACTGACCCTTCCAGCAATCACAGCACAGGTAGGATTTCTGGTGAAGAATTAGTGAGTAATAATCAGCTACTACCCTAGCCAAAAATGGAAAAATCCTACTTCAAAACTTTCCAGTTCACAGATTTGATCTTAAAACTTGTGTGACTGATTGAGCTGAGATATTGCATATTTTAGTTATTTAAAACCAATGTATTTTAAATTCATCATGACATTATTATTGGTTTTAAATGGAAAAATGATTAATAAGAATAAATGCAAGTTATGATTTAAATTGATTAATAGCATGAGTTTATGCTTAATTTTATAACTTGAGATATAATTGGATAATGTTTATTCATATGCATATTTTATTTAGAAAGCTTAGTATGAGATAAATTTTGTGTGTGATCCATATGTTAAATTTTTTTTAATAGATTGAAAGTCATTAACGCATGCATGACTCAGAACAATGGATTTTGGCTTGTAGGTCCTACACACATGGCATGGAAAGACATATTGAATTGATGACCACTTCTAGATTGAAGAGTGCCGTATGCACTTCATCCCACCAACTCAACCGAAGTCCAAAAAGGAGGCTAAAACCAAGAAGAGATAAGAGAATTCGACTGAATTGAATTGGAATTGGAGGAATGTACTGAATTGAGGCAGCACCAACTTGAATTCAACCATCTATATATATATATATATGTGTGTGTGTGTGTGTGTGTGTGTGGCTGGACGGTTGAATAAAGGTGTGAAAGGGGAGATGCCATGATTGGTGTTAGGTGCATGATTTGCTTGTGCTTAATGTGTTGTGTTGAAACTGAAAAATAAAAAAGGAAAGAAAGCAAATTCGGTACATGTGAGTGTTGTGCTGGAATTAATTGAGAAAAAGGGTGAAGAACATGTGATAAATTTCGGCTGAAATTGATTGGAAGAAGCCGTGCTTGACTCTTGAAGAAATCGGCTGGAGTGAATTGCATTTGGGGGAGATTGGCGCCTACTTGACATATATATATTGATGGACGAAATGGATACATGTGCTGGAATGAATTGTGAGGGAATTTGGACCGGTCAAAGCAGTAGGTGAATGAAGGAACATGTGCTGAAATTGAAGAAACAAATTGGAGAAACAAAAATGAAGAAACCGAACAAAGAGTTAGGCAAGAGTTAGGCAAGAGTTAGGCAAGAGTTGAATAAGAAGTTAGGCATGTTGAACTTTGTTGTTTGGTTTGAATTACTAAACCAATTGAATAAAATAATTGAAGAGGAATGCAATGGAAGACACGGCAAAAGAAAGAGGAATGCAATGCAAGATACAAAATAAAGAAAGAGGAATGCAAGGCCAAAAATGAGTATGAAAGCAAGATTGAAGACTTGGTTGTTGGGTGTGAATGCAAAACCAATTGAATGAGAGATGAAGTAGCCAAGATGTTTGGCTATAAAATGAGGTGCACAACCGAAAACAAAGGGAGAACATTTTAGAGTACAATTGGGTGCAATTGAGGACAACTCAATCTTAGAAAAACACTTGTCAACACATAATTTTCTGCTATTTACTTGAAAGAATTAGCTCCTTTTTGTTTTAAGAAATTTTGTTTCTCCTTTTAAGTTTCAAAGCTTTGTTGTTTTATCATTTTTTTTAGTGCATTAATATTTGTTCTAGAATTGTATTTCATTGAGTGTAATACCTTAAATTCCATTAAGTTACTAGTTTGTTTCATTTCTAGTTTGTTTCAATTCTAGTTTGTTTCATTACTAGTTTGTTTCATACAATAAAAGGAATTGTTTTAGAAGTTCTAAATTAATTGTGTTACTTTAATTTATTGCAAGAAAGATTTGATTTTAAGCTTTTGTTTTTGTTTTTGATTTTTCTGAATATCATACGTGAAGAGTAGAGGAATTGTTATAGCGTTTTTATTAAAGGTTTAGAGATTAATTTTCAAGAGTGATACGTAAGAAATTGTTCCTTTTCGTTTCGAATTTCAATCGAATCGTGAAAGGACGTTTTCGTTTAGATTTTTCGTTCCCTATTTTATTTAACTTCAGTTTAAAGTTTATAGAATACTTTTAAGTTTCTGTTTACTTATTTCGTGTTATTTATTTTTCTTACTTCTTTAAGTTTTCATTTAATAGTAATTACAACTATTATATGTTATTTTGAGAATTCGTAATTTAATTACAAAGATGAATTCTAGAATCTTAGTTTTGGGCATTTTAAATTTTCCGTTCATGTTTTGTCGATTACTTTCTAATTTAGTTTAATGCTTAATTTAGTTTTATTAATTTCTGAGTTTAATTTATAAGTCCTTTACATTCCAATCCAACAAAATTTAAAAGACATGAATCTAGTCCATGACTAGTACCCTATTTCATCCATTGCATATACCATCATATTATTTTCTCTTTGTGAAGTTTTTCATATTTTTTCAACAAGTTTAATTTTAAGCAACTTTTCCCTGAGGAGACGATCTAGGAATTTATTCCTAATTATTACACGACATCCTCCTGCACTTGGGATAGCATTAGTGCTACTCATTTTTGAGTGAGTCAGTGACTAAAAGGACATTAGCTAAACCACATGAGGCAACAACCAGTGCATGTTATTCAGGACGTGGGCAGATTTACAAGTGTTTGCTGCTGAAATTTAATTTTCAGTTCTCACTACACGAAAAAGACCATATCTATCAAGTATTTTTAGAAGGACAGCTAAGAGGTTGTTTTGGGACTTATACCTGTTTCATGATAACTGAAATATTTCTAACTACTAAATGGTATTTAGGTAGAAAGAGTTAGATGTTATGGTCTGGCAATTGGTGGTGCAGAGAACAACTATAAATAAAGGCATCATGCTGCATATAATTGGAATTTCCGATTTTAGATGATTTGGGCCTCACTATGTTATATGTATTTGATTTTGCCAGTCATGAGAGATTGTACAGCTGGATAAATTAGCTGAAGGATTGATAATTTAATTGTACATGCAACTTATCTCACTAAAATCTCCTTGTACATGCCAGAAAATGTGAAGTTCCAAGAAGCCATTACTCTAGCTGAAGTTCTGAACAAAACTTGTTGAATCCATGGAGGGAATTGTGAAAATCAGTAAACAGGTACACATCACTAACTTAGTCAAAGAAGAAACCGGGTACTAAATGACATGTTGTGTGTGTGTTGATGTATGGAGTCTTCACTGCATTAATGGATTCTGCCATAAGGGCTTTTACACATTGAAGACACAAGAATTCCATGAGAGTGAATTAGGTTGTTGCATTAAATGACAGGTTCCAAATAGCTGTTAAATGATATGTTAAATTCTGAATGTATTTCTCTGTCTTTATAAATGTTTGATTGGGTTACATGAACCAATCAAACACTCAATATGTGCATTTGGACGAGCGATACTTATGGTCCAGGCATCTGGTTCTTCCTCCTAAGAACAAATAGGATTCATTTAACATCTTAAGAGCAGAACCATGTAAATATCATTAACAATATCCCATACTTAAAGCTGAAATTTCCAGTTTTAATACATACAGTCCCAACAGTTGGGCCATGCTTCAAACCTAGAAAAAACAATTACTTATCTTTACTGTAAAGTATGTTATATCTCATCTGAACTTGAACCGTTAGACAATATGGGTTTTGATGGGTTCCTGAGATGTCAATCTTACTTGAATGGAAGTTGAACCATAAAGTAGAACTTCACTCGTTGGCAAGACAGAATGATGTTCCTTTTTCACAAGTCCTTATGTACATAAATGTTTATTATATAATCTGTTGCAGTTAGTAATTTATCCTAAAAGACAAGACAATAGCATATATTCTAGCAAAATATCTGAAAAGTGGGCATAAGGGTATTAATATTTCACGAGTTTCTAATGACAGTGCAGGATCATACCATGGTGCATGAGGGTTTAGATCATCATCAATATGCTTGATAATCTGCTAGCCATTGTGTAGTTAGACAATCCCTTGAATTTATGGTTTCTATCTAAGATGTGAGATGTGTGTTTTAGCGTTTTTTTGGGGTATCTTGCTGCTCTTGGTGGAATTTATTTTTGTTTCATACTCTGTTTTCCAGCAAGCATGCATGCAAATTAGTATATTGCAATCGCCTGACTACTCATTTTATCCCGCCTGCCAGGTTTTGTTGGAGAGAGATTTTGCCTATCAAGAATGCAAAAGTAGTTTCCCTCGTACTGACGCAGTTCACGATGAAGTTGTTCTAACCTGCACCACCAATGCCCAGGTGCACTTGGTCTAGATAACATTGTTAAATATAAAAGAGCCGGACAGTGTGCACTATATATTTAGTAGTTCGTAACTTGTAGGTTCTTGGTTCCGTGTGGTCCACCTCAATGTATAGCACATAATTACATTAAGGTCTCATGTTAAACTGGGATTAGATGAATGAATGTGTTTTATTTATTATATCACAAGGAAATGGTTCTTTTTTAATTTGATCCATCATATTAATGAGTGGAACTAAGGGAAGTTCCAGGTTTTAGTATTATGTTATACTAGTAATTTATGGGAGTACTTAATATTGGATAGTTGGGCAAATTGTGGCCGTTTCATGTAGGTGAAAAAGTATTGGTAATTTAAGAAAACTGGGTTTAAGGTATTTTGACTGCAATACCTTATATTATTTCATCAGGGTCTTTGGGCGTATATAAGTATTTCAATTTAGTCACTAAATTAGACATATAAATAATTTAGTGATTTACATCCTAATAATTTGTTGAGTGTGAAAAATGAACATTTCAGATAGCCCGGCTCTTTAGCCGAAGCGGAAAAAAAAGAATGGCCAATGGCTTTTTGCAGCGATTATTGCTCACTGCAAAAGACCAGCGAATGTAAACCTAAAGCGTTGCAAACAACACTAAAATTGCTACAAATCCCTAATTGCAGCGTTTTTTTAACGTTGCAAACCTCCTAAAGCAACGAACATAGCACGCTGCAAATAGATATAAAAGCAACGTTTATAAAATTTGTTGCCTTAGTCTCACGTTAATTGCAACGTTTCTAAACGTTGCAAAATATTAATTTCAACGACTACTGTGCGCTGCAAATACATTTAAAGCAACGATTTAAATATTTGCTGCTTTTGCATGACTCTAATTGCAGCGCTTATATCTCAATTGCAGCGGCTTTATGATATTGGAAAAAATGTCTAAAGCAACGAAACTTATAATTGTTGTTTTGCACATCATGCTTTTGCAGTGCTAATGTTATAATTACAGCGTTAGCTTGTCGCTGCTGTTGGAGTATTGCATCACATATTGAAAATATGGAGTTAAAATCCAAAGTAGAAAAGGCTAAAATAGTCAATATGTCATAGTTAGTTAAATCTGTTATTTTGCTATAAATAGAGTTCCATAGCAGACTTGTAAAATTACTTCTTTTTCATTAATGCAATTCAGAATTCTCTTCTTTTCCTCTGTTTTTCAAGTTCCTCCCTCACTTGATCGAGTTCTTATCATGGTATTAGATTAGAAATTCCGCACCTTTCTCTTCTGGGATTCGATCCATCTTCTTTCTTCTCTTTTCATTACACTTTGTTCTCTGCATTACAAATTCCTCAAGAATTTGTAGTGATTTTTCTTCTCTGCATTACAGATTTCTCAAGAATTTGTAGTGATCTTTCTGCATTACAGATTCCTCAAGAATTTGTAGTGATTTTTTTCTGCATTACACACTCCAAGATCGTGCTTCTTGATCTTTCTTGAAATGGGTTCTGAAACTTCTGTTGATTCTGTCCCAAACATAAATCCATTAGACCTTTCATCAAGTCCATACTATCTGCACCCTAGTGATAACCCTGGTGCCCTTCTTGTCTCAGAGATCTTTACTGGAGATAACTATGTTGCTTGGAGCAGATCCATTACCATTGCTTTATCTGTCAAGAACAAAGTGGCATTCATCGATGGTACAATTCGACCTCCACATTTTTCTGAATCTGTTCTTCACACAGCTTGGTTAAGGACAAATAACTTGGTACTTTCTTGGCTTATAAACTCAATTTCCAAAGATATTCGAAACAGTTTGCTAGATGTAAATTCATCTCTTGATCTTTGGAATGAATTGAAGACTAGATACTTAAGAAGTGATGGACCAAGGGTTTTTCACCTTGAAAAATCTTTGAGTTGCATCAACCAAGGTTCTTCATCTGTCAATGAGTATTTCAGTGCTTTTAAAACATTATGGGATGAATATGTAAGCTTTCGTCCTTTTCCAACATGTACTTGTGGAAAAATGTCAAGTTGTACATGTGATCTTTTCTCTTTTTTACTACAAAGGCAACAATCAGACTATGTTCTAAAGTTTCTGGTTGGTTTAAATGATTCTTTTGCATCCATAAGAAGTCAGTTGCTTCTTTCAATACCATTACCACCTATGGCCAAGGTCTTTTGTTTGTTACTCCAAGAAGAGAGCCAAAGACAGCTAACCAACTCAGTTTCTACTGAAACTCATGCATTGATGGTTAAACAGTCGACTTCTGCAGCAAATCAGTACAGATTTTCCAAAGAAAAATCCAAGAAGTCTATTCTTCATTGTACACATTGTGGATACAATGGACACACAGTGGATAAGTGCTTCCAGCTTCATGGATACCCTCCTGGGTGGACTGGACCGAAAGGAAAGAGAATTTATTCTGCTGCTCATGCTGCAATTACAACTACTGATGTCTGTAAACAAAACAGTAATGAGTCTCACATGGTTTCTTTGACTTCTGAAGATTTCAATAAGCTGCTACCTATTGCCAATTCCTCTCAGTCATCTCAAATCCCCTCAAACACCCAGAATTTATCATCTTGCAATCTTGTTACTTCCTCTCAATTTTCTGGTAATTCTTCTTGCAATTCAGTTTCTACCATTGCAAAATCTAATTGTTCTTGGATATTAGACACTGGTGCAACAGATCACATGATCTGTTCACCCTCATTCTATTGCTTTCCTCCTAAACCAATAAATATATCTGTCAATTTACCCAATGGACAAGTTATACCAGCAACACACATAGGAACAATTTGCATTTATACCAATCTTTTCTTGCAAAATGTCTTATGTGTACCATCTTTTACCTTTAACCTTTTGTCTATTTCTAAGCTAACCAAAGATTCTAATATTTCTTTGTCTTTCTTTCGTACTCATTGCCTTTTACAGGACCAATCAATGAAGAAGATGATTGGGATTGCATTTGAGAAACAAGGCTTATATTACTTCAATTCTGCCTCTGAAAATTCCAAGGCTAATCCAACTCATTTTTCTGCTACATCTAAAAAATCATTGGACTTATGGCATTACAGATTAGGCCATGTATCTCTTTCTAGACTTTCTTCTCTTAAACATCTTGATCCTTCTATCTCTATGGATTGTCAAAATGTATGTGATATTTGTCCCTTAGCAAAGCAAAGAAAACTGTCATTTCCTGTATCACATAGCAAATCTAATAAAATGTTTGATTTGATTCACTGTGACATATGGGGTCCTTTTGGAACCATTTCTTATTCAGGCTATAAATACTTTTTAACAATTGTTGATGATTTTACACGTTGTACTTGGGTTTATATGCTTAAAACAAAATCTGAAGTTCCATTCCTACTTAAAGGTTTCTGCAAAATGATTACAACACAGTTTGATGTTGCTGTCAAAATAATAAGATCAGACAATGGACCCGAGTTCCTACTAACATATTTTTATCATGAAAATGGAATTTTACACCAAAGAAGTTGTGTAGAAACCCCACAGCAAAATGGCCTAGTAGAAAGAAAGCATCAACACTTGCTTAGTACAGCTAGGGCTTTAATGTTTCAAGCCAATATTCCATTATCTTTTTGGAGTGACTGTGTTCTCACAGCAGCTCATATTATTAATAGGATCCCCACTCCTCTTCTTAAAAACAAAACTCCCTATGAAATGCTTTTTAATAAAACACCAAAACTTACTCATCTAAAAATATTTGGTTGTCTTTGGTTTGCTTCAACACTTCAAAATCACAGACAAAAATTTGATCCTAGAGCTGTCAAGTGCATATTTCTTGGGTATCCCTCTGATATAAAAGGCTACAAAATAATGGATCTCCATACTAAGAAAGTTTTCATCTCTAGAAATGTTATATTTCATGAAAACATTCTTCCTTTTACAGCTATACCATCTGATCCTCAAAATCACACATTTCTATTTCCCCCATCAGCAAATTCATACAGTTATGATACTTTCCATAGTAATCCAGTTGCTAATCCACCTGTATTATCAACTTCACAGATGAGTCATCCACATATTAATGATGATCATAATGATGATCATCAAAATTCTTCTATATCTCAGAACAATCATATTTCAAACAATCCTCCACAACTCAGAAAATCAACTCGACTTAGACAAGCACCTCATTTTCTGCAAGATTATTATTGTAGTCAAGTTTCTTCAAATGCAGCTCCTTCAATTTCTTCTACTGATGGTTCTAAACAAGGTAATTTCTACTCTATCTCTCCTTTTCTTTCTGCAAATAGACTTTCATCATCTCATAAAGCCTTCCTTGCTTCTATCACAACTTCATTAGAGCCCAAAACATATAAACAGGCTGCTCAATTTTCAGAATGGCAAAAAGTTATGCAAAATGAACTTAATGCTTTAGAATTAAACAAAACATGGGAGCTTGTTACTTTACCTAAACATAAACAGACCATTGGTTGTAAATGGGTGTTTAGAATCAAATACAAAGCTGATGGAACTATAGAGAGACATAAGGCAAGATTAGTGGCAAAAGGTTACACTCAACAAAAAGGTCTAGATTTCTTTGACACTTTCTCACCTGTTGCTAAGATTACTTCTATTAGACTTCTACTTGCTGTTGTTGCAATTAAGAATTGGCATATTCATCAGTTAGATGTGAACAATGCATTTTTACATGGTGAACTACATGAAGAGGTCTACATGGATTTGCCTCCTGGTCTGCCAAATCAGAACAACAAAGTTTGTAAACTTTTAAAAAGTCTTTATGGTCTTAAACAAGCCTCTAGACAGTGGTTTGAAAAATTGTCTAACTCTCTCATCAGCTATGGCTTCTCTCAAGGTAAATCTGATTGTTCATTATTCATCAAAAAGTCAGCAACATCATTTATGGCATTGATAGTGTATGTTGATGATGTATTGTTAGCCAGTGATAGTTTACAAGATATTGAACTATTGAAGAAGTTTCTGGATGAACAGTTTACAATCAAAGACTTGGGGCCATTAAAATATTTTCTTGGACTAGAGGTAGCAAGATCTCACACTGGGATCTCTCTTTGCCAATGAAAATATACACTGGACATTCTACAAGATACTACCCTCATTGGTTCCAAACCTACAGCATTTCCTATGGAATCCAATCTCAAACTGGCTATTGATGATTCAGAACCATATGAAGATCCATCATCTTATAGAAAACTGGTTGGCAGATTGTTATACTTAACAATTACCAGACCAGATATTGCATATTCTGTTCAAGTTTTGAGCCAATTTCTAGCTAAACTGACAATCAATCATCACAAAGCAGCAATAAGGGTACTTAGATACTTAAAGGCCACACCTGGATAGGGTTTACTCTTCTCTTCATCTTCAGAACTTCAGTTGAAAGCCTTCTCAGACAGTGACTGGGCAGGCTGCATTGATACTAGGAAAAGCATAACAGGTTTTGCAGTGTTCTTGGGAAACTCTTTGATCTCATGGAAGTCTAAAAAGCAAGCCACTATTAGTCGATCCTTTGCTGAGGCTGAGTACAGGGCTCTTGCAACTACAACTTGTGAAATACAGTGGTTACTCCATGCACTACAAGACTTACAGATTGACCACTCTCAACCAACCCTCTTATATACAGACAACAAATCTGCTATGTCCATTGCCACAAACCCAGTACAACATGAAAGAACCAAACACATACAAATTGATTGCCATTTAGTTCGAGAGAAGCTGCAGGAAAAGCTCATCAAGTTATTCTATATTCCCTCTCGGCTGCAATTGGCAGATATTTTCACAAAGCCACTTGGATCATTGCCTTTTCACCATACTCTTCACAAGATGAACATTATTAACATTCATGTTCATCTTGAGGGGGGGTGTTGGAGTATTGCATCACATATTGAAAATATAGAGTTAAAATCCAAAGTAGAAAAGGCTAAAATAGTCAATATATCATAGTTAGTTAAATCTGTTATTTTGCTATAAATAGAGTTCCATAGCAGACTTGTAAAAGTACTTCTTTTTCATTAATGCAATTCAGAATTCTCTTCGTTTCCTCTGTTTTTCAAGTTCCTCCCTCACTTGATCGAGTTCTTATCAGCTGCAAATATAATCAACAGCAGCACTATACGAAATTGTTGCTATTGACAAATTTTATTTGCAGCGATTATAGATTAATTGCAGCGAATTAAAGTGTTGGAATTAATGATAAAAACAACGAAAACATATATACGCTGCTGGAGCGGGTAATCTATTGCAGTGACATTTAGACAAATTGCAACGATAATGATCGTTGTAAGTGATATTTTGCAGCGCTAACTACCAAATGTGTAGATGATTTTTGCAGCATGAAAGTGAATATAATACAGCAATATTAATATGTTGGAATAGAGAGCAGTTGCAACGTTTTTATCGGTTCGTTGGAATAGAGAAAAAATAAAGGGTTTATACCGTCGAACGTGCAAGGAAGTTGGTAATGCTGAAATTGAGAAGTTGCAGCGTTTTCAGATAGTATTTGCAAGTATTTTAAGCACGGCAAAAAGCCTAAATCCTTGTAATGTGAATAAACTTCGGGATTAATATTTGTTTTTTCATTTTCTTGATCAATATTAGTTAAGTTCCTGCAGATAGATCATATATAATGTAATATAGGATCGTGGCTGAATATGACCGCAACATATATATTGGAGACTAGCTAGATCAAATTTGCCGATTGTATTCATGTATATATCATGCTGATCGATCGGTACGTAGGTGACTCGTGACCATGTAGTATTATTTATTTCAATTTCATATCCCTTCATACTGCATGCATGAATGACTGAATCCGGCCGTGTCACATCAGTAGAAAGAAATTCACCAGTCTGCAGGTAATGTTCCAAATCATCATGATCATCATGTGACAGAACAATTCCTTTTAGCTAGACGTTGAGTGAACGTTCCCGTAGCGTGCAATATTCAATAATTAGGTAGGTGTTCTTAATTAGGCCACGATCATTGCATATATACATTGGGCCCACTTGTATGCTTATAGTCCTTACGGAGCAATAATATTGGGTACCAAGTATCGTCTCTTTTTTTTATTTTCACAAGCTTAACTATGAATAGCTTACATCTAGCTGGATGGATCTTCTATTTCAAATCTTCAAGGATTATGCTTGAAAACGATTCAAACCTCAATTGTATTACCTAGGAAGAAGTAACATAATAATTATGAGGATAATGTTAGATATAATTATGTATTTATTAAAATATTGTGTAATCTTTTTAGAAAAGAGTGATGTCTATTAATAAAAAAATTAATTATTACATGTAGATTTTATATTTATTTATTTAAAAAAAAATACACGGTACTTGGGTACTACTTTATTATAACTACACATATTATTTCTCTAATTATAATAAGTTCCAGCTACAATTAAACCACTTTCATCAAGAGTTTCAAATAGTATTAAAGTCCAATCCAATTAGAAGTACAAATTCATCATGTGCGCAACTCAAATTGTTTATAATAATTAATAGTGGTGCTAAGTGATTTTCATATTACAATTAAAGGTGGTAATATGTTATACGATCTGTTAATCCAACACGAACACGACACGATAATATATAGCAGATTAGGGTTTAGTTTTAACGGGTTTGGATCAAAACGAATTGACCCGTTAAGACACGATTGCTTAACGGGTTGATAATGAGTCAACCCGTTGTAATCTATTTTGGTTGTTAATAGTCTTTTTGTTGTTATAAATTAGTCGTAATTATCAGTTTTTCTTGTAGTGATTTCACAATTTCCAGCACCAAAAACAAGTTCGTGGCCATCGGCTGTGACACTTATGCATTCCTCAATGCTTTCCAGAACAATGAACCTATCTCCATAGGCTGCACCTCTACTTGTCAAAGTCTTAGAAATGTTTTCAAAGGATCTTGCTCTGGAATTGGGTGTTGCCAGGTTGAGATTCCGAAAGGATTGAAGAACTTTACTTTGGAAGCACGTAGCTCTAATAA
This sequence comes from Carya illinoinensis, assembly GCF_018687715.1. Classification (NCBI taxonomy): domain Eukaryota; kingdom Viridiplantae; phylum Streptophyta; class Magnoliopsida; order Fagales; family Juglandaceae; genus Carya; species Carya illinoinensis. The sequence continues at coordinate 41,429,245 of NC_056756.1, forward strand.
TCATACAAAAGTATGGGACTTCAGTCCACGCAGCTTTGCTTTTGTGGCTAAAGAAGACAAGTTCAAATTCTCCTCTGATTATCTTAAAAATAAGCGAGCTGACATAAATGATACTTTTCCAATGGTTCTTGATTGGGCAATCGGTAATAAAACATGTGAAACTGCTCGGACCAAGCCGGATTACGTTTGTGGACGGAATAGCGCATGCTATGATCCACAAAATGGTGATGGGTACCGTTGCAAGTGTAATAAAGGTTATGAAGGAAACCCATACCTCCATGATGGTTGCCAAGGTACGTACGTACGTAAGAGTTGCATATCTGATAAAAGATTCTCATAAATTTTAGGGAGAGAAGTTTTATGTAGAATTAATATTGAAAAATATAGAAACTTTGCTACTTAATTTCAGCTATGCGTGCTCATATCGTCTTTTTTTTTTTTTTGAAAGGAGACTTGTATTGATTTCTATGTCACCATAGCTTGAATACAAGGTGGGATGTGTACAAAAGTAGTGGTTAGACCACTGATTCCAAAAGCATCCCTACTCAAGGCATGAGCAACTGCATTGGTTGCCCTTACAACATGCCTTACTGACCACGATCTAAACGTGCTGAGAATTTCCCTGGTGTCTGCTACAATTTGGCCTACATAACTGAGAGTATTTGACTTTGCTTTTAGGCCTTCCACCACCAGCAAGGAGTCCCCCTCCAGAACAACATCCCGATGGCCAAGGGATTTACAGAACAAAACAGCCTGTTGGGCTGCAAAGGCTTCTGCCATGTGGGGATCAGGAAATAAATCCTGCTCCATACGCAGCGTTGCTAGTACACTGCTGTTCCAGTCACGTAGAATAACCCCTACTCCCACTTTGCATGCAACTTTATCTACTGATGCATCCCAGTTTACCTTAATTTTGCCTTGAGGGGGAGCCTCCCACGCCTGGTTGATTTGATTCTTCAGCACCCCTGCCCTCTTGATCACTGACAGCTTCTGTAAATCTTCCACTAGTTGCTTTGATTGTCTTACTACTGCAGAAGGATGAGTGAGGTGCCCCTGGAAGATTGCCTCGTTTCTTCTTTTCCATATGTTCCAAGCAGTTACAGCAAAAATTAGTAGTTCTGTTGTCTCCTTTGATTCCACCAAGCCCTCAAGTTTCTCTACCAAAGAAAAGGAACCTATGCTGGCCTTTTGAAACTTCCTACTGCTCATAGCCCATACATCCCTTGCTGAGGGACATTCCCACAGTACATGTTCCATGGTCTCAGATGTTTGGGAGCATATGGGGCAGGCTGAGTCTTCCACCACCTTCCTTACCTTTAGATTAGCACGAGTGGGAAGTGCATTCAGGCAAGCCCTCCACAGGAAAACTTTGGTGGCATTTGGAGTGTTTAAACTCCATAGACTAGACCACGGGCCTTGTTGTGTACTTGCTTTTGATGTCTGACCCATAAGCCGATCTTCCAGTTCATTCTTTAAATGGTAAGCTGATTTGACTGTAAAGAAGCCCGATGTTGTACACCTCCAATACAAACTGTCTGGCTTGGACAGTGTGCTGATAGGGATTTTCAGAATAGCCTCAGCCTCCTTTTTGGAAAACATGGTGGTTACCAGGTCTCTCTTCCATTGTGAAGTGTTTTCATCAATCAGCACAGATACTTTGGTACTCGCTTGTAGGAATCTAAGTGACTCTTGAGGCTTGTAGGTAGTGGGAATGTGTAGCCACTTGTCCTTCCATATCTCAGTTGATTTACCATTCCCTATTCTACACCTCATCCCTTCCAACAATAATGGTCTGGCTGCCATGAAACTTTGCCACACTAAGGAGGAATTGTGTCCTTTTTTTGCCGTGAGGAACTTACCATTTGGATAATACTTCACCTTCAGAACTTGGGCTGCTAATGAGCAGGGATTAGTGACTAGCTTCCAGCCTTGCTTGGCTAGCAGAGCTAGGTTAAAATTTGAGAAATCTCTGAAGCCGAGTCCCCCGTTGCTCTTGCCCTTCTTCATCTGGTTCCAGCCGACCCAATTTATTTTAGCTTCCTGATGCTGCTGCCCCCACCAGTAATTTCTAACTAGCTTGCTAAGTTCTTGCACTAAACTCTTAGGAAGCCTGAAAATGCCCATGCTGTATGCTGGTATGGCTTGGATGACTGCTTTAATAAGTACCTCTTTTCCAGCTTGAGACAGAAACTTATTCTTCCAGTTGGAAATTTTGGCTTGCACTTTGTCAATCAAACCTCTGAAAGATTGGCTCCTGTACCTTCCAACTAAGGCTGGTAACCCGAGATATTTTTCATACACATTTGATCCCCTTATCCCTGCTATGCTTAGGATAATTTCTTTGGTTTCCTCTCGGGTGTTTGAACTGAAAAAAATGGAGGTTTTCTCTTTGTTTAGCTTTTGGCCAGAAGCATTTTCATATTTTTCCAGCAAGAAGAAGAGGTTGCTCCATTCAATGGAGTTGGCTTTGCAAAATAGGATGCTATCATCCGCGAAAAACAAATGGTTTATGGATAACCTTGATTTTCTGATAGGTAGGCCAGTAATGATCCTGTCACTCTCGGCTTGATTCAACATACTGCTTAAAACTTCAGCACACATGATGAATAAGTAAGGGGATAATGGGTCCCCTTGCCTTAAACCCCTTGATGGAACAAATTTTTCTTGAGCTTCCCCATTAATGATGATTGAATATGAGACTGTTTCTACACATTTCATTAGTAGTTGAACCCAATGCTGGCCAAATCCCATCTTTTTCAGGACTTCCCTCAGAAACAGCCACTCTATCCTATCATATGCCTTACTCATATCGAGCTTGAGTGCCATATAGCCTTCCTTTCCTTTTAGTCTTGATTTCATTGTGTGTAGAGCCTCATAAGACACTATTATGTTGTCTGTGATCTGTCTGTTTGGAACAAAAGCAGTCTGTGTAAGGGATATGAGGCCTGGTAGCACTGCCTTTAGCCGATTGGCTACTGTCTTTGCAATGATTTTGTAGAAAACATTGCAGAGACTAATAGGCCTGTAATCTGCTACCTGCAGGGGGTTTGCTTTCTTGGGGATAAGGGCAATAAAAGTTTCATTCAACCCATTTGACCACTTGCTATCGTTCAGAGCTGAGAGGGCTGCTTCTGTAATTCTTTTGCCCACTATTGACCAATGATCTTGGAAAAATGCTGCTGGAAAACCATCTAGACCCGGGGAACCCAAAGGGTTCATACTGAAAATTGCCTCCCTAACCTCCACCTCTGTAAATTCCTGGTCTAGCACTTCTGCCATTTCAGAGTTAATTTTGCAGGGAAGAGATTCCAGGCAATCTTGAATGCTGCCTGGTATTGAAGAGGTGAATATTGTTTTGAAATGCTTTTGAATCTCCCCACTTATACCTTCCTTACTAGTTACCTCCTGCCCTACCCCATTTCTAATCTTGGATATAGAATTGTGCTTTCTCCTTTGATTTGCACACTTGTGAAAAAAAGAGGTGTTTCTGTCACCTTCCTTAAGCCAACTCTGTTTTGCTCTTTGTTTCCACATTGTATTTTCCTCATCCAGTAACTGGTCCACTTCCTTCTGAATGGCTCTGATTTCTTCATAGTTATGGCCTTCATTTTGGTCTTTTAGATGATTTAGCAGCTTAGACTTTGACTGTAGGGCAGCTTTGTCCTTCTTGTGCTGTTCTTTGCTCCACTTCTTTAAGCCGAATTTGCAGTTTCTCAATTTTTTCAAGCTGCTGTCAATACTGACCCTGGACCCTCGTACATCCTCCCAGGATCGTTTGATTTGAGCTTCACATCCTTCCTTTGTTCTCCATTTAGCTTCATATCTGAATATTCTTTTTTTACTTGGCCTGTAGTTCTGAGTTTCCAAGGATATCAAAAGAGGCTTATGGTCTGATGAATAAGTACCAAGGTGCTGCACTGAGTGGTCCTCGAAGTTGTCAATCCAGGAGGAATTCCCAAGTACTCTATCAAGTCTCTCCTTAGTGAAATTGCTCCCCTCTCTATTATTTGCCCATGTGTACCTATCCCCTTGAAAGCCTAAGTCATTTAGCTCACACTGTGCCAGAGTTTGTCTGAAATCCCTAACTTGCTTATATGGTCTTATAGCTGCCCCATATTTTTCACTTAAGCAAGTTATTTCATTAAAATCACCAAAGCACAACCACGGGACTTGAGGTGCTGGCTTTAAGGCTTTAAGAATTTGCCAAGTTTCAACTCTCTTAGCTGTAATAGGGTGGCCATAGAACCCCGTTAAAAGCCATGACTTATCAGCATTTGGTAGTTTTACATAAGCTGAAATGTGCCAGTTGGTATATGTATCCACCTTCACCTCTAAACTTGAGTTCCACAGAAGGCCTAAACCACCACTTCTTCCAACACTCTTTACAGCAAAACAGTGATCAAAGCCCATTTTAACTCTAATTGTTTCCATCTTTTCACTAGAGCACTTGGTTTCTATAAGAAAAACCATGTGTGGGGACTTAGTCTTCACCAGTTGGTGAAGCTCATGAATTGTCCGGGGGTTCCCAAGCCCCCGGCAATTCCAACTTAAGCAAATCATTTGGATAGGTGGGGCTGTTGAACAGCCACCACCTCTGGTTCATTGCTTGGTTTCAGATCATTTGTTACCCCAATTTTTTGTTTCTTGGATAATCTGTTTCTGGATCTAGTCTCAGTTCCCTCAGCTGCCCTTTTGAGATTCAGGGAGTATGAAGGTATGGGCTGCTGGTTGGTTATGTCAGCTAGGATGGGAACCTGTTCCCTAGCTTTCCTTTTCCACTTTGTACCCTCTTTAGTTGCACTTCCACTTTGCCGTGATACTATATCCTTGAAAAGGACAGGGTTGTTTGTCTTACAGGTGATACCAGTGTTTGATTGTGTATTAGGCTCTACACACCTAACACTATCTTGTAAAAGGGAAGGTAAGACTTGGTCAGTGTTCCTTACCTGTGTCAGATGGCTTGAGGAGAGGTGGGGTGGCTCTTTTCTTTTGGTTTCTGAGTTTTCATGCTGAGAGAGACCCTCGTTAGCCTTGGCTTTACAGCTGGCTTCTATTTCTGAACTGTTCCATGACTGGTCAGCCTGACATGTCGGGGTAAGGCTTCTTCCATGCTTCTGTACCCCATCTGCAGTATTCTGACTGGTAGCTACCCCTCCTGCATCTAAGCTGGACCATGCTGAGTTGTCCTTCTGGGCCTCTGCTGCATTTGGTTTCACCGGAGAGGACCTGTCTTGTGAGGACTGTTCCGATGATCCACCATACTTCTTGGTTGAGAAAATCTGGGAATGAGCTTGAGAGGCTCGCATCCATTGGCCATATTGATCCTGGGATTGCTTGGGTGTGATTAGCCTTGAGCACTTGCCTCCCATGTGCATGAGTTGCCCACATTGGAAGCAGAAATGTGGGAGGCGTTCATACTTGAAATAAATCCAGCACTGTTTTCCTCTCACATTGATCATCTTTCCTCGAGGGAGAGGTTTATATATATCAACATCCACCCTGATTCTGAGGTGCCTCCCCCATCCACAACCCTGCTCATCTGCTTCAACTTTGTGAACCTTACCAATCACTGATCCCAGCTTTCCTCCTTGCTCCACATCCATTACTGCGAATGGACCATTGTGTAACTGTACCCAGAAAGGTTCAGTTTTGAAGATAATCTCGTTTGGGGCCAGGTCACCTTCAAAGTCCTTCAAACATATAAGGTGCCGGTCGAAAGACCATGGTCTACCTTGTAGCACCTTCCTTTTATCTGAGAGCAGTTGGTATTCTATTAGAAACTTGTTGAATCCTATTTCCTTGAAAGTGATCCAGCCTTCCAAATTCCACACCTTAGCCATTGTGGTCTTGAAAGCCTCTCGGTTAACACTTCTATCATTCAGGTTGAGGGCAAAAAGGCAGTGACTTCCTCTCTGATTTATGGACTGGATTGCCTCCTCCGACAGGACCAGTTCTTGTTGCTCCTCTTCGGTTAGGTTCAGTGAGCTCCATATCGATGCTAGCTCGTCGGCCATTATTCTATATCGAGAAGAACGAAACACGAAAACCAGTCACCCCTCTATGAACTATCGTTCAAGAGACAGTAGCTTTGTCAAGAGACAAAGCGGGAAACCTCTACCTTACGGAGAGGACCGATCAGTACACAGCTTTTAGATCTTGCAAATTTAAGACTAATTCAAGATAAGTGGGGTACTCCATATCGTCTTGATTATATGAAAAAAGATTCCTTCAAGCTTTTGCCTTATAAACTTTATGTCCGGATCATCAATTTGCACGGAGCAAGAATTTGAGTGAACCTTGATTTTGACGGCAGAACCTTAGTCTATAAAGAAATCTTACAAACTAATTACTTTTGTAAGATATATTAATTATAAACCTAACACTTACCTTGAATTAATCTTTTTTATTGCTTTATTAAAAGCAATGCCTCAAAGATATTTAATTCAACATTATTTTTGAACTTCAATCACAGCTTCTTCATCCATTGGCTTTCTTGGTCAATGATTGTCCCACGTATCACTTTTGGGATCTATGCCATTGGCCTGCTTGGGCAGCATGCGCTGGCAGGACCCCGACTTATTTATCAAAAGTAACAGACAGATACATGGTGTTTATTACTTTTGCCGGCTTAGTCTTCTGTGGGCCTTCCCTGTTTCATGCATCATTGCATTATTAAGTTTTCACCCTGTTTTCAATCTTTCTCGTGAATTCATCTCTCACTCTTTGCCCTACTTTTGCTGGCTTAGTGCTCTGTGCAGAAAAAACCTCTAAAATTGAAGTTTTCTGATATTCCTTTTTTAGAATATACTTTTGAAAAAATCAGTTTGTCACCCTAACCCCCACCCCAAAAGTAATTAGAAATTCTAGTTCCACTCCTAGCCAGCCTCCATCCAGCTTTTAAAAGACTAGCATGTACAAGAAGTCTTACAAGAGACAAAACAACTCGAATCCCTTAATTCTCTAAACAGAGAGAGCAATGGCTTTCCTTAGGATGCTCTTTCAAGTGACATGCGTTGTTGTCATGTTATCAAAGATGGCAGTAGCAGCTTCATTAGCCAAGCCAAGCTGCCAGCACCGGTGTGGAGATGTTGAGATCCCTTATCCATTTGGTACAACTGAAAATTGCTACCTTAATCATAATTATTTTATCAATTGCAGCAATTCCAAACCACTGTTTCGAAATTCGATTGTCAACAACATTGATTTCATCCAAGGCGAGCTTGAAATCTTGGTGTTTATAGCCTATCAATGTTACCAAAACTCGAGAGGTGTGCCTGGGCTTCAAAATTCTCCCCATCTCCGTTCCCAACATTTCACAATTTCCAACACCAAAAACAAGTTCGTGGCCATCGGCTGTGACACTTTCGCATTCCTCAGTGCTTTCCAGAACAATGAACCTTTCTCCATAGGCTGCACCTCTACTTGTCAAAGTCTTAGAAATGTTTTTGACGGATCTTGCTCTGGAATTGGGTGTTGCCAGGTTCAGATTCCGAAAGGATTGAAGAACTATACTTTGGAAGTACGTAGCTATAATAATAATACAAAAGTAAGGGACTTCAGTCCATGCAGCTTTGCTTTGGTGGCTAAAGAAGACGAGTTCAATTTCTCCTCTAGTTATCTTAAAAGCCTACAAGATATCGAGACCTATCCAATGGTTCTTGATTGGGCAATCGGTAATGAAACATGTGAAACTGCTCGGAGCAAGCCGGATTACGTTTGTGGACGGAACAGCTTATGCTATGATCCCCAAAATGGTGATGGGTACCGTTGCAAGTGCTACAAAGGCTATGAAGGAAACCCATACCTCCATGATGGTTGCCAAGGTACATACGCGCGAGTTGCTTATAGAACTAGCTTCTCATAAAATTTGAGAGAAGTTTCATATAATATAGAATAAAAAATATTATAGAAACTTTGCATGAATTTCAATTATGCATGCTCTTCGCCTTGATTAAATTAAAAAAAATTATCCTCTCAACAAGAACTTGATCAGGAGACCTCAATCGTAGTCGAATCATGTATATATTAATATAAAATAATTCTTTATTGAAAAGTAATATAGAATGATATAAGAGTTAAATAGTGGAAAAACCAAAGAAACAAGTAATTAATAATGGGAAATCAATTACCAATATATGATGAAAAAGTTTATAAAAATTCATGTATAATTTCAAATTATTGAGTACGTTAATTATTTCGGTAACAAAGGCAATAAAATGTGAGGTCTTTTAAATATGTGCAATATTGTTGGGATATATAGTTTATTAACAAGACAAATAAATTAGAAGGCAATTCAATAATATTAGAATAGAAAGAAATGCTTAATTCAGAAATTATACGGGTAATAGATCTATATATTGAAATAATAATTCAAGTCAATTGTTTTAATTTATTTGTTGGGCATTAATTCATACTGCACGTGACGTTTCAGATATTAATGAGTGCCTGCAAGTTCCAAATCCTTGCAATGCTACAGCAACATGCACCAACGCTGACGGGAGTTTCACATGTGTTTGTCCCAACGGTTACGTAGGCGATGGAATGATGAACGGAACAGGTTGCAGTCCTAAAGCCAGTGGCCAGGCCAAGATCATCATTGCAAAAGTTGGTACGTATTTTTTAATATATATTTTTTTAGGTAGTTGTTTGCAATTTTCCATGAACTGACCCCACTAAATTCCTGGATAAGTCATTAGAGAGACATGATCACAGATCGCGCGCTCTGTTCATGTGAGAATAAAATCAAAACGAAAATGCTACTCCTCCCGCTAATAATTCTCGTTGGAAATTATAGCTAAAATTATTTATTTATTATTATTATTTACTTAATAATTAGGTAAATATTTTTAAATAATGTTATGAATTTTTTTATCTTAAAAGATATTTAAAAATGTTAAACAATTATATATAAAAAAAATTATAAAAATAATTAGTGGGAGCTCCGATGATGATTGTAGAGCCATCCTTTATCCAAAGGAATGAAGCATCTCTCCCTTAAATTTTGCCCTACTTTTACTGGCTTAGTGTTCTGTGGGCCTTCCCTGTTTCATCTCCCACGATTATGCATTATTAAGCTAGGGCACAATTATGTTCACCCTGCATTCAGTCTTTCTCGTGAATATCTATATTATTTTCAATTTAATATATATTTGTTTGTTTGTGATATATAGTGATAATCTCGTGCAAGTTATATATATCATCGTGTCCTGTTAGGAAGAAGCACGACCTTTAGTTGTTGTATATAGGCAAATTCATGAGTTCAACGCAAATTAAGGTTTGAGTCTCACAAATGACATGACTATAAGATAATTGCTTATTTGTGATTATTAGTTATTTTTTACTAAATGATTATTTTCTTATTTCATGTCAAATGAGTCTATTTTGATCACAAATAGTAGTTCTTGTAGTAAATAATTTATCATAAATGTTTGTAATTCTTGTAGTAGTGTGATTTAGATACTAAGGAAATTAATAAGACTTGTGCATAATTAATAATTAGTTGTCCCATGCATTGTCTTGATCCAAATTAGAACAGTTATCATGATCCGTTAATCACATACTACAATCTGTAAAATTCAACTTCATTTTCGTGCTCCAAGCACACAATTAATACCCCATTTATGTTTGGGGCAACTGGAAATTTAAGGATTAATTAATGTATATTATAAGATGGTCAATATCTATATATGCAGTTTATATATTAAAGTTATATATATGCATAGTGTATGCACTCGGTCCTAATCTTTTATTCCTCTTTTGGAAAATTGAGCCAAAAACGACTTAAAAACCGTTCTCATTTTGTTATTTTGATTCGTTCTTGCTGATTTATAATTGTTTCCGACGTCTATACTGCATTTTTTTTTTTAGAAATACTTATGCCTTATTTTTAAAGAACTCATAGAATTTAGGTTGTTTATGTTAGCTTTTAATCAATAGAAGTTATGTATTTGTTGTTGAGTAATGTTATATTCAGATTTATGGTGTGCAAATTCTGCATATTTGTTGATTTAAAAAAAAATGGAATCCACCATTAAAAAAATTTCCATATGGGTCTTAGGAAAATTAAGAAAATTAATTTACTAATACTAATTGAGATTAATAAATAGATCAATTATCCAACCCAAAAGCTATATTTTTTTTTTCAATTTAATGATCATTCATCTTTTGGAGTACTTCTAATTCAATTTTATGTGAACCTGTTTCTGGCACAACATAGTTCATCTAGCAATATTCTAGCATTCATAGAAATGTCTATCTAGTACTCAATGTTCCTAATAAGCCATTTTATTATTTTACCATTAATACTACTGCAATGAATAATCTTTCTATTTCATTGGGTCAAATAGGTGTTAGCACCAGCCTCGGTGTCTTATTTCTTATTTTCGGTGGATGGTGGTCATACAAAGTGATAAAGAAAAGGATGAGGATTAAGCGCAAGGAGAAGTTCTTCAAACGAAATGGTGGACTACTGCTACAACAACAACTATTTACAAACATGAACAAAGTAAATGTTGAGAATACCAAATTGTTTAATTCAAAGGAATTGGAGAAGGCCACTAATCATTTTAGTGCAGATAGAATAATTGGACATGGTGGACAAGGCACCGTTTACAAAGGTATGTTGGCTGATGGAAGAATTGTTGCAATAAAAAAGTCCAACATAATAGATGAAGAGAAACTTCAGGAATTCGTAAATGAAGTTGTGATTCTTTCACAAATTAATCACAGGAATGTGGTTAAGATGCTTGGCTGTTGTTTGGAGACAGAAGTTCCGCTTCTGGTTTATGAATTCATTTCTAATGGAACTCTCGCCCAATATCTCAATGGCCAAAATGAGGAGGTTCCACCAACATGGGATATGCGTTTACGCATTGCTATAGAAGTTGCGGGGGCTATTTTCTACTTGCATTCAGCAGCTTCTTCACCCATTTACCATCGTGATATTAAGTCTACAAACATCCTCTTAGATGAGAAGTATAGAGCGAAAGTAGCAGATTTCGGAATTTCAAGATCTGTTGCTATCGATCAAACTCATCTAACCACGTTAGTACATGGAACTTTTGGATATGTAGACCCTGAGTATTTTCGATCAAGCCAGTTTACAGATAAAAGTGACGTTTATAGTTTTGGTGTTGTTCTTGCTGAGCTCTTGACCAGAGAAAAAGCTATTTTATCATCAAGAACTAGAGATACCAAAAGTTTAGCTGCATTTTTTGTTAGTTCGATGGAAGGGAACAATTTGTTTGACATACTTGATAATCAAGTTTTGAAGGAAGCGGAAAAAGAAAAAATCATTGCGGTTGCAAACCTTGCGAAAAGATGCTTGAACTTGAATGGAAAGGAACGACCTTCAATGAGAGAAGTTGCAATGGAATTGGAGGCCAACCAAATCTCGCCAAAAGTTTCTAACCCGCAAGGGGAATACAGAGAGATTGAAGATATCAAAACTGAAATATCCAAGCAATATGACGTTTCTATATCAACATCATGTATGGATAGTATACTCGCGACCTCATCTTCAGATTCACAGCCATTAATATTATCTTCTTAATCATCAGGTGAGGTTACACCTTGATTTATGTTGTATTGTTTGTTCAATTTCATCTTGTAAGACCCTAATTTGCACTTCTCATTGTTTCACAAAGATACTCTTATATATGGTAGTATGTAGCATAAACATCTACTTTTCTTTTGGGCTTCATAAGCATCTATTTTTATGTACGAATAAAATGGTTCCTCAAGCTGCATTAGGATCTAATCTCCACTAAGGGGAAAAAAAAGAAGAAGATCAAAGAACTAAACAGATCCTCCATATTATATCACTCTTTGAGTTTCTACTGCAGTTTAGAGTTAATAGTAAAAGAAGAAATCAGCTTTTCTTTATATTGATCTTTAATAGCCCACCTTCGACTTTTTTTCACCTTTTAAATCTTGTCAAATGAAGATTGTCAACCTGCTGAAAGCAACAAAACTCTTGGCGTAGCAGGCTTCACAAATTTAGACTATTTTCTTCATGATCAAAGGATCAAAGAAAGTTTCAAGCTTCATGAACAGCTAAAAAAATAAGCTATGTAACATCTTGGTTTATAAAGAAGACTATTAGTCTCAGGTGACCATTGATCGCTTGAATGTTTATCTACTATTACAAGTTCTATTGCTTAATTTGGTGTGGTGCATTAGATGTGTGGCACTAGGATTAAAACGTGTTTTCACTTCTTTTCGTTCTCTCTAGGGCTTTTTTTGCTCTCACACACAATATGCACGCACTTGACAATTGTTTTCTCTTAAAATATGCTAAAAAGTCGTACAAAATAAGTCAAATATAACATATTTAAAGTAAACGGCACTGGAAACCTTAATCTAACAAAAATTACGTTCTTCGTTAGAGCAATGTGTCGAGCGCGTCTCGAGTGAACATGTTAGGGACCTCGGTCTAGTCTCTAAACATGACTTTTATTTTGATTGATTGGTGATAATAATTGTATGGTGATGATAAATATAGGATGAAGAAGAACGATACGCTTTCAATAATTTAAAAAAAAAAGAAAAAAAAAGAATAGATAAATAAATCAAAATAAATAAATAGGAAAATTTTTAAAGGAAATCAATTCGGAATTTTAGAAATTAAGCATGAAGAGCAAAGGCTATGGGGTAAAGTTCTTCGCTGTTTCGCTTCTGCGTGTAAACTTACGTAAAGTCTTTTAAGATGCTTCCACGTGTCGCAAAAATTCTCATGAACCCGAAGAGAATCTTCTTATCGGACGTGGCGGACAGGAACTCGCTCACACTGTCGAAGAGAACTGAAATGAGTACAAATTAGACGGATTTTTTTTTTTTTTTTTAACCGCCAACGGTTGCCTAAACAGAGCCAACTGCAACCCTTTGAGAGTTCCACAAATCTTTTGAGAGATTTTCTTTGAAATCTTTCAGAGATTGTCTGTCTGGTTTTTTCTGTTCTTACTCTTACAACTTTCCCAGAAAAATCTCTTCTTTCTCTCGCTTGTATATCCTTTGTTTCTCCGGTATACTTTTCCCTTTTTCTACCCTTTTCTTTTACTTCTACCAATGTTTGGTTTCTAAGAAATTCAATGAAGCATGTTAGAAGGAAAGTAAATTAGTAGAATACGATTTTTCTTGTTCCGTTTTATCAGGATTTAAAGAAGAAAATTAATCCTACTACTGAAATTAGAAGACAAGAAAACGAAACGATGCAACTTTGCTTCTTGCTTTTTTGTCCTCATTTGTTCTCTGTTTTGTTGGGGACCAAACAGAACATATTAGTATAGGTTTCAGGATTTGTGGTTTTAACTAGGTTTGGTTTCTCCGGGGCTTCTTTGTTTCTCTGTGCTTCTTGTGACTACCTAATTTTCTGGGATGCGTGTCTGGAAATGTTTCTGCCGGATAAAGTTTTGAAATTATGAAGATTTTACTCATTGTCTTCTTCGGAAATTTTTTTTCCCTGAATTCTTTTTTCTCTCGGCTTGATCAGATATTCAAATACATTATTCAACGGAATATGGGGTTCACCAATATCTCGAAATCTGCCTGAAGTAATTAAAGAACAACTTCTTAACAGGGCTTTTAGGAAAATCTGGTCTAATTGAATGGTATTGTCGCCCGGTTTGATCGCTGTATGGGTTATATGAATGTATCAATCACATTATTTAAGAAATGGGAAATTTCATGAATGAGTCTTGTTTGGTGGGAATGCTTTATAATTTGCATTGGTCATCTTCTTCTCAGGGAGAGGGACGAATTCTACTAACATGAAAAAACAAAGTCCAGTGAAGGCTTCAAAAGCTTTTACATCACGTGCAGCTAATGTTGCTATTGATGATTCCCCACTAATTCCCAACGGGTTGCCTAGTCCAATAGCCATGGAAACTGCATCGATCCAAACACCACAGGAGGAGAAAATAATGTTGACAATAACATGTAGATCTATGATAATGGCCGCAACAATTGCATATAGAAAATAATGACGTGCATGTACATACACAAACACAGAGTAATTTACATTTATATGGTAATTCATTGATTCAATGAAAGAACGAAGCCTTTGAATGCCTATCTTGATGCCTGATTCTCTTCTTTTTTTGATAATTTGAGAATATCTCAACTCTCCTCCATCTCGAAACATGAAAGATCAAAGAGAAAATAGCACGATACCTATAAGCTCCAGTGCAGTAGATGAGGGAAGCATGGATCAAACAGAGGATCGCCGAAGCTTGCGAGGGTTCGAAAGGGCCATATTTGTGGCTATTGGGAGCAGTTTGGGGGGCTTTTATAGAAAAACTCTTGAAGTTCAAAAAGGTAACACAACGAAGGACTGATGGAGGAACATAAAGAACTGTAAATGCTGCAATATTGGAGTTTGCATTGCTATATATGTGCAGAATCTTATTTATTCTACAACAGTTATTATTGCTTGATTTATTTTACAAAAGTCCAGTTCATGCATCAAATATTCTATAATGCAAATTTTAATAAAGGAATTACAAAAAGAGAAATGTTACTTTTAATCCTATATTAAATTTTATTATCTTCAGTCACACATTTTGACATAGTAATTTTTAATTGATTGGTGATAATAATTGTATGGTGATGATAAATATAGGATGAAGAAGACCGATACGCTTTAAAAAAAAAAAAAAGAATAGATAAATAAATCAAACTAAATAAATAGGAAATTTTTTTTAAAGGAAATCAATTCAGAATTTTAGAAATTAAGTAAGAAGGGCAACGGCTATCGATTCGCTGTTTCGCTTCTGCACGTAAACTTGTGTAAAATCTTTTAAGATGCTTCCACGTGTCCCAAAAACTCTCATGAACCCGAAGAGAATCTTCTTATCGGACGTGGCGGACAGGAACTCGCTCACACCGTCGAAGAGAACTGAAACGAGTACAAATTAGATGGATATGTTTTTTTATAACCACCAACGGTTGCCTATACAGGGCCAACTGCAACACTTTGAGAGTTCCACAAATCTTTTGAGAGATTTTCTTTGAAATCTTTCAGAGATTGTCTGTCTGGTTTTTCAGTTCTTACTCTTGCAACTTTCCCAGAAAAATCTCTTCTTTCTCTCGCTTGTATATCCTTTGTTTCACCGGTATACTTTTCCCTTTTTTTACCCTTTTCTTTTACTTCTACTAATGTTTGGTTTCTAAGAAATTCAATGGAGAATGTTAGAAAGAAAGTAAATTAGTAGAACTAGTAGAATATGATTCTTCTTGTTCCGTTTTATCAGGATTTACAGAAGAAAATTAATCCTACTACTGAAATAAGAAGACAAGAAAAATAAACGATGCAACTTTTCTTCTTCCTTTTTTGTCCTCGTTTGTTCTCTGTTTTGTTGGGGACCAAACAGAAAATATTAGCATAGGTTTCAGGATTTGTGGTTTAACTAGGTTTGGTTTCTCCGGGGCTTCTTTGTTTCTCTGTGCTTCTTGTGACTGCCCAATTTTCTCGGATGCGTGTCTGGAAATGTTTCTGCCGGATAAAGTTTTGAAATTATGAAGATTTTACTCATTGTCTTCTTTGGAAAAAATTTTTCCCTGAATTCTTTTTTCTCTCGGCTTGATCAGATATTCAAATACATTATTCAACGGAATATGGAGTTCACCAATATCTCGAAATCTGCCTAAAGTAATTAAAGAACAACTTCTTAACGGGGCTTTTAGGAAAATCTGGTCTAATTGAATGGTATTGTCGCCCGGTTTGATCGCTGTATGTGTTATATGACTGTATCAATCACATTATTTAAGAAATGGGAAATTTTATGAAAGAGTCTTGTTTGGTGGGAATGCTTTATAATTTGCATTGGTCATCTTCTTTTCAGGGAGAGGGACGCATTCTACTAACAGGAAAAAACAAAGTCAAGTGAAGGCTGCAAAAGCTTTTACATCACGTGCAGCGAATGTTGCTATTGATGAGTCTCACTTCGCAGAATTAGAATGGACAGATGACATTTCAAAGGGTCCTGTATACCGTCCGTCGAAGATAGAGTTCGGGGATCCTCTAACTTATCTGCAAAATATTGCACCTGAAGCTTCTAAATATGGTATGAGATAATGAAAAGATACAATTTTTTTGTTTACTGTTTAAGCCCATCAATTTAAAAAAAAAAAAATTAATTTTCTGTGCTCACATTTTCTTGTTGGAAGTTAAAGCTCTTTTAGTTTGTTTACCTTTACTAATGGTTTTAGTTTTTCAATGGAAATTTTTAAATATCCCTGAATCGATTCCTTGCGTTACAATATTTCAGGAATCTGCAAGATTATTCCCCCAATAGATGCTTCTGTTCCAGCCAGTGTGGTACTGATGAAAGAACTTAGGAACTTTAAGTTCGAAACTGTAGTGCAACCTTTTCGGCTTGCTAAATGGGATGTGAATGATAAGATCTCATTTTATAGAAGAGGAAGGTGACTTCCACATGATACTGACAGTAAATTAAGCATATAGTGAGATATTATATGGCAGTACTATTCATTTTGTCTGAGCAATATGGTTTTCTTTTTTCATTTTCAGGCAATATACCTACCGTGAGTTCGAGAAGATGGCAAACAAGGAGTACTCTGCTTGTCAAGTTTCTTGCTCTTCAAGTGATTCTACTGCATACATGGAAAAAGAGTTCTGGCATCGATTGGCTCGTGGAAAGAAAGAAACCGTTGAATATTGAGTCAATGTTGATGGCAGTGCCTTTTCATCTGATCCTAGGGATCAGCTTGGGAAGAGCAAATGGAACTTGAAGGTTTTACACTCCACATTTGAAACAAAATGCCTAAATTCTTTTCCAAAACTTTCATCAATATGATGACTGATTTGAGGCTGAAAATGTTATCCTTTGAATTCTGCTTTCTCTGTTGTATTCTGTCATCTATTTTATGATTCATATTATAATTTGATTCTTTGATTGCAGAATCTGTCAAGGCTTCGCAAGTCCGTTTTGCGTTTGGTTGGAAGAGTTATTACGGTATGCTGACCATTGTCCATACCTTGCCAAATTCTTCAAGCTACATCATCAGATTTTTTTCAATATATGTTATTAGAGCTTTTGTTTTAACCATATGGACCTGAATCCAGGGAATAACGGATCCAATGCTTTACATTGGAATGCAATTTGGTATGTTTGCATGGCACGTGGAAGATAACTATCTTTACAGGTAAAAAACCGTACTTCAACTGTTTTCAAAACTGTGTTCTTATATTATGTCCTAACCAAAACTTTCATTCTCAGCATTAACTATCATCACTCTGGTGTGTTGAGCCTCTAACCTGTCCGAAAATCACACAAAATAATTTTAAAGTGGTTCAGCAAATTGCTTACGTCCACTGGAGCCTCTTTTATAGAATTTGTACAAGATTTTCTGAAAATCTACAAAATTCTATTTCTCTCTCTCACGTCCCTCTTCCTTTCCTCACCCACTGCACTTGATCTCTCACCGCAGTGAGGATGGTTTTCTCTTCAGAATTCATCTCCTTTTATAGGAGAACCATGGGGGACAAATTGCCACCATTCTTGACCAAGTGAGTCTAGAATGGTGAGTGGGTGAGTGAGAATTTTGGTGCCTAACAATCCAAGATTGAAAACGGTGCACACTTGGGTTGATTTCAACAATCACCCCCTCCACCCAAGTGTGCCATACCAGGCTGCTTGCAAACTGATTCATTCTTCAAATGATTGCACTCCTTCATTGGAATGCTTGTCAGCCATGAGAGATCCGCTATCACATGCATCTTCAGGTACGTCTTCAAATGGATATCCAGATGCCTCTCCAAATGCATCTTCAAATGCATCAGCATCGTCTACATCCACGGAGCTTGCAAGGGATTTTCTTCAGAGGAGATTTACCAGTGCTCAATTGCACAATCTCAACTCTCTAGGATTCTTCTTTTGCTCGAGTTCATGAGTCCGCACTCATGTACACCTTGAGCAAACTGAGCTTCGCTCTAGGCTCATCCGAGCGAACAATCTGCTTCGCTCTAGCCACATCCGAGCAAACAATCTGAGTAAACTGAGCTTCGCTCTAGGCTCATCCAAGCGAACAATCTGCTTCGCTCTAGCCACATCCGAGCGAACACCTTGAGCAAACTGAGCGTCGCTCTAGGCTCATCCGAGCGAACAATCTGCTTCGCTCTAGCCACATCCGAGCGAACAATCTGCTTGGTGCCTTTACAGCTTTCAAACCAGGCTCCATAATCCTACAATCACACCAATCTCCAACTTGGAGACTGGTTCTCAACATGCCGAGCTCTATCTCCAGCATGATCCCTTATACAATTTTACAGCTCATGTCTTTAACTTAGAAGACTAACTAAAGTGATGCATAACTTTAGTTCATCACGTACAATGCCCTTAATCAACACATCTACATAGGGCAACACATCTCCCACTGCACTGGGAATCAATGGTCTCGCACAGACCTTGACACATATCAGAGAACCTGTTGCTGAGGTCTCATCTCTGATCTGGATGACTGACTCTTCATCCTGCTGCTATCTTCAATCGCATGTGTCCATCTTGTGTGCAGTATCCGACTTGCATAATCTCCCTTCTTGCAAGATTTTTCTTCATACCGTAGTTCATTACCTTCATTCAGCAGGATACATTTTAAGGTAGTAACCACCATGGAGGTCTGATCGTCTTGGCAGTTCTTTAGGTGTAGATATCCCTGGAACATCTGACGTTTTGTTCCCATCTCTCACACCTATACTTCATGTCATGGTCTAGGGAGATTTTTTTAGAAAAGTAAAACTGGGTTCCTTTTACTTTCTCTAATTCACACGAAAATTAACCCGAGCCAAGACCAATTAATCCTTCGTGACCTTCCAACACCAAATGCTATTGGCAACAATAGCAACAATCTCCATCTTGTGACTTTGACTGGTCCCACAGCCAAGCTCCACCTCAATGAAGATCTTCATAGCTCCCGCTATCATGCTTCACCATAAAAGCATATCCACTCAGAATAAACTAATTCCAAGCATTTCACTTCGGCCCATGTCGAAAATAACCTTGCTGAAAACTATGGTGTAACTTCCACGTTTGGCTCTCCTGGAAGTTCATCAGCCATCGACATGAATTTCCACCACACACCTTGCATTAATGCCAAACCAATGCCTGTGTGTAAACTTGTGGACCTGCTAACATTAACACATCCTCTATCATGGCAACTCATGCCATGAGGATATACATGTCTCTTTTTTCATGGAGAGAGACACAATATTAGCATCAATATCAGTATCTCCATTTACTGACTTGGAGCCACTTGCCGAAACTGCTCCTTGTACTAGCCGTTTCACCAGTCGCTAGTATCACTGTTGACTTCAGGGATTGTTTTGCCCTTCAACGCCTTTGAGAAAACACTACTGAATGACTGCTGTCTTCAAGCTGTCTTTAACAGCATTGTGCACTGCAAGAAATGCAACGCCATGTATTTCTTCAGTCACCATATTCACAGCATCATTCTCAATTTTTTCCTGATTTTAGCAGTCTCTTGTGGCCTGTCTTGCCACAGTTTCTAGCGAGTCATCTGTTGTCCAGATCTTGACTTGCCTCTGTCCTTACAATCAACATTCAGGACCAACAACTCGAAATCTTGCCAGAATCTCTTCTGCGCACTTCCTCATCCAGGATAAGATCTCTTACATTGAGAAACTTCAACTTTGACTTCTTTGCAGAATTACTCATAGCCATTCTCATGACCTCCCAACCTTTTGACCACAACGCCAAATGCTATTGGGCAACAATAGTACCTTCTGCCTTATCTGAAATTGAACCGTTTCTCCACCTCAAATCTGACAAGATTTGAAACCTTACTTCCTGACATTACTTTAATGAATTTACCGTAGAAATGAATAGTACCTCACTAAGTCAGTTCCCAGGAAAGATTGGAGGGTCATAATGGACACACTTAAAATTTCCAATCTCCTAGACAGAACCTCCTTAGACTGTACGTATCCACACTACCACACCAAAGCTTCATCTGCACTTTGTTATTTGTAACTGGCTTTTCAAAGAAAGCCACAACGAGATCCAATGCGGTTCTCCTCTTAATAACAATATGCTCCATGAGTTGTATGACTGCCAAAACCTGCTAATATAACAAGTTAATCAGCATTGTCCAATGATCTGAAATTTGCTCCATCACATTTCACGATCCCAACTGGCTTAAATTAAGCCCAAAACCAATGAGTCCATCATGACTCCAACTGGCTACGATCAAGCCCACAACTGATCTGCAACACGTGGACGGTTCAGATTGAATGTACCGATGGCGAATCTCAACATTCCCACCGTACCGATGAGTCCGGAATGATCCAAATAGTTTGCTACCACTATTTGATCATCGCGATGGAACTCCAACTGGCTACGATCAAGCCCAACATGATCTGCAACACCTCGACAGTTCAGATCGACTGTACCGATGGTGAATCTCAACATTCCCACCGTACAGATGAGTCCGGAATGACCCAAATAGTTTGCTACCACTATTTGATCATCGCGATAGAACTCCAACTGGCGTAGATCTAGCTCAAAATGATCTGCAACACCTCGACAATTCAGATTGACAGTACCGACGGTGAATTTCCACATTCCCACCATACGGATGAGTCCGGAATAATCCAAATAGTTGGAAAGCACTATTTGATCGTTGAAATCGGACTCCGGATGGCTTAGATCTAGCCCAACAAAGATCTGAAAAAACGGACGGTCCAGATCGTCTGGCGCGTGTACCACACGCACCGCAGTAGGGCGTCTGAGGCGCGTCTGGCGCATGGACAACACGCGCCACAGTAGCTTGTGCGCGTGGGGAGCGCGTGAGGTGCTTGTCGGTCACGCGCCGAGCTCTGTAGGGCACGTGGGGGCGCGTGAGCGCGTGACTCTCACGCGTCTTCAACCTCTGTCGCGAGTGAGGGCTCGTGGGCACGTGGATCTCAGTCGTCTTCCTCCTCCGACGCGCGTGGGGGCGCGTGGATTACAGCAGTGCACGCGCGGACCTTCTAGGGGCGCGTGTGGGCTCTTCCGACCTCCGTTGTCGATTCCGTTTGCGGCAACGGATTCGTCTCGATGCAAGGAACACCCTGGAGTTATCAAAAATTGATTTTGAGCAATTTGAATTTTTGGACAGCTCGAACCAGAGCTCTGATACCAATTGTTGAGCCTCTAACCTGTCCGAAAATCACACAAAATAATTTTAAAGTGGTTCAGCAAATTGCTTACGTCCACTGGAGCCTCTTTTATAGAATTTGTACAAGATTTTCTGAAAATCTACAAAATTCTATTTCTCTCTCTCACGTTCCTCTTCCTTTCCTCACCCACTGCACTTGATCTCTCACCGCAGTGAGGATGGTTTTCTCTTCAGAATTTATCTCCTTTTATAGGAGAACCATGGGGGACAAATTGCCACCATTCTTGACCAAGTGAGTCTAGAATGGTGAGTGGGTGAGTGAGAATTTCGGTGCCTAACAATCCAAGATTGAAAACGGTGCACACTTGGGTTGATTTCAACATGGTGCACCCAAAACTTGGTATGGAGCTCCTGGTCATGCCGCTCTGCAGTTTGAAAGGGTAGTCCATGATCATGTTTACTCTCGAGATATCTTATCATCCAATGGAGAGGATGGTGCTTTTGAACTGCTTTCCAAAAAAACCACAATGTTTCTTCCAAGTATTTTGTTACAACATCATGTACCTGTCTACAAGGCTGTGCAGGTGCCAGGGGAACTTGTCATTACCTTTCCTAGAGCATATCATGCAGGATTTAGCCATGGTACGTAAACCTCTCTCTCTCTCTCTCTCTCTCTCTCTCTCTCTCTCTCTCTCTCTCTCTCTCTCTCTCTCTCTCTCTCTCTCTCTGTGTGAGTGTGTGCGCGCGCGCGCTTGCCAGTAGTTGTCACCTTAATCACTTTTCTGTTAAATTTCAGGTTTTAATTGTGGAGAGGCAGTAAACTTCGCAACTGCAGATTGGTTTCCAATGGGGGAATTGGCCAGTGAACGTTATGCTCTTCTTAAGAAGATTCCAATAATATCATACAAGGAACTCCTTTGTAATGAAGCAATGCTTTTACTCATGTCTTCGAAACAAGACAGTTCTGGTGATCCATCAACAGATGTAGTCTCTCAGCGTGCTATCAAGATTTCTTTTGTACGCCTCATAAGGCAGCATAAGCAGGCGCTTCATCGCATAAAAGCATCATCGCATGCTTCTTCCTCACATGCTCAAGGAACTCTCTTATGCGGCCATTGCAAGCGTGACTGTTACTTGGCATACAACATGTGCAACTTCTGCAACTCTGATCCTTTTTGCGTTTTTCATGGTAACAGTGATACCAAAAATTTAAGTCTAATAATATTAGAAACTTTACTTGAAATTTACTAATAATGAGACCTATAAAATTTGAGAAATGATATTTCTAACCCTACAGTATGCAAGTTCCACACACTTCATTTTAAAAAAATGTATAAATTTAAGACATGTGTAAAAAATAAAAATTAAAAATTAAAAAAAATGGTGGATCCTACTTTTTTTTTTTAACTCCACCATTTTTTTTAATGAAGTACACAGGACTTAAATACCCTACGACTATATTTAACGTTACTCGTATAATTTAGGATCGAGAACAACCTTCTCATTTATTATATGACTGTGTTTAAATCATTTTATTTAAGTATTTTAAAATCTTTATACATGAGAATTGTTGTGCTAATAAGTCCCTATTCATTGCAGATGATTTGCTTCATTGTTCATGTGGACACAAGCATACCATTTTTCTGAGGCCGAACTTATCAGCAATGGAAGATGCAGCTAAAAAATTTGAGCAAGAAGAAGGAAAATATTAAATGTACGTAAAAAAAACTGACAAAAAACTTAATTTTCTATGGGTCAGTTATTGATATGTTGAAAATTATAAAATTTGAAATTCAAAATTTGAAGTTTAAAAAAAAAAAAAACTAAAAAAATGAATTTTATAAGTAAAAGTATAAGTAAAACTGTAAGTATATATAACACTACTCCAAGAAGAAATGTATTAATCGGGGCTTCAAAATTAAAGTTTGTTGTATTGGTGATGGATCTTATATAAATTAGTAAATTTTGTTCAATGTAATACTCATATTCTTATTCCATTTTCATGTATCATTTTATTGTAAAAGGAAAAAAAAATGTATCAATTTATTGTGTGCTTGTGTTCTATTTATAAGGAGCTCCTTCCCTTGTCATGTCTTGTTCATAATTTTTTTCCCCTTCGGTAAGAGGTTTTCGATTTTAATTTAATCTTTTTGCCCTGGTTCTAGACATTAGTCCTATAATAAAGTTGGGGTTTTCTTTTGTAATTTGAAGCACTTGCATCCTTGGTGTTACTGTCTCACTTCACCGCTTGGAACAATTTGGCCTAAACTTCAACATTTTTGTGACTGCCAACCATCTTGACGTAGAAGAAGATGGGTTGGAATCTCTTGAAGGAAGATGGGATGTATTGAGAGAGATAGAGAGAGAGGTTCGATGTGTTGAGGGAGAACTTCGAGGGAGAAGAGAGAAGAGGGAAGAGAGAAAAGAGAAGATAAGGGAGAGGGGAGAATAGACTTGCACCCACCTTAAGTCCAATGAGTCTACTACATGTTACTCTTTTATTGAATGGTGTAAAAGAGGAAAGTGCACCCTAACCGGTATGAAGCTTTAACCATTATGGAATCGATGGACTAGAAATTAAAAGGAGAAAAGTTTCAAACTAGTCAGGGTGCCATTTCCCTTTTTACACCCTCCACTAAAAGAGTAACACGTAACAAATTTATTGGACTTACAGTGGGTGCGAATCCTTTCTCCCATCTCCCATCTCTTCTCTCTTCTCCCCAAAGCTCTCCCTCGACCCATCGAACCTCTCTCTCCATTTCTCTCAACAGATCCCATCTTCCTTCAAGAGATTCAAACTCATCTTTGTCTCCGTCAAGATGGTTTTATTAGCCAAATATACAAATAACCAAAATATCGAAGTATAGGCCAAACTATTTGTTCGGTGCAAAACTGCAAATGCACAATATTGTAATTTTATAGTAAAGTGATAAGAAAAGTATCGTCATCGGGGATTGATTACTTACTCTTGGCAAATACCAAAATTATGCTAAGCTTGATTTTATCTAGAGAAGTCACTTAGATTTTTGTAATTGCAATTTAAAATAAAATCAATTCAAAGAAAAATACACAAAGGAAAATAAAAATGATGTTCGAAGATCAAATTAATAGGAAATAAAACTTCTAGGAAATCGATTTCATCTAATTCCTCACTATGCTTTACTCATCTAACTAATTGAATTTAATTCTTTTTTTTTTTTGTTTATTAGCAAATCTCTAATTCATCCAAAAGCCTCTTTCGATAGTCAATTGGAAATTATTCTTGTTCATCATTTTATACAAGAGCATGCAAATTAATAAAACAAGAAAGCAATAAGACCAATGATTTAAATACTACATAGGTTCATACAAGTCTTTCAATCTCTATATTTACCTAAGCTGAAATATTCAAGATCTATCATATAA
The DNA here is from genome assembly GCF_018687715.1 of Carya illinoinensis. NCBI lineage: Eukaryota > Viridiplantae > Streptophyta > Magnoliopsida > Fagales > Juglandaceae > Carya > Carya illinoinensis. The sequence goes on from NC_056756.1 coordinate 41,453,782, forward strand.
TTCCCTCTTTCGATAGCAAATCACAAGATTAAAATCAT